>NC_080421.1:98071494-98682327 GCF_029873635.1 Malania oleifera
AAAATTTTGGTTTGGTTGACTTTTCTAGGCTTGTTTGGCTCAGCTTGGTTTGGTTCCAAAACTGCATTGGTTCAGATTGCATTGTGGATTGATTCGGTTTAGTTTCATTGGCTGAACCAAGGACCGAACCAGATCTGTTTGGTCCTTGACTTTTTAGAATAGTAGGACTAGAATTGTGCCAAATAATCAAAATTTACGTTCAGTTTCTTGTTTTATTTGGGTTGGGTTACAGCTCACTTTCTAGATTGGGAATGAGAGGCAGTTTTGCCCCTTCTTCGAAAGCTTCTATGCTTCCTCCATGTTAAGGGGAAAGGAGGGTGGGGAGGATGATATTGTCGAGAGAGCAAGCTCCAATAGTAATTTTTAATAGTTTTTTATGCTTGTCTATCCTTGGAAGAGAATGTTGGGAATTTTCTGGCAAGCTGTTTGGAGTTTGGCTGCCCCTTGAAGAAGTCTTTTATTTTTTGTGTTTTTGTTTGTATGGTGACTAGAAACTAGCTCACATGATGGATTATATAATTAGAAGGGGATCAATGATACAAAACTGGTATTGCACTTACAAAAAGCGGGGTGGACTGCCTGCTCTCCCAAGTGTGATCTAGCCTCTGATTTTTGAGCTTTCTTTTTCATACTAACTGAACTTGGTTGAGTAATACCTAAGACAATGAGATTTAATCTTTTGAATAGTTTGTGGGTTGAGATCAAATGAAGGAAAACAACATAATTTGCAAAAAAAAATTCCCCTGCATCCCTTCTTTGGCACATTTGAAAGGAAAGGACTTTAGAATTTTGATGCTAGGAGCATTCATATGGGAAGCTTAGGGAGACCCTTGTCAATTTTCTTCTTTAGGTATTTTCTTTCATTTCTATTCTTTGTGTTAGTAGATTGGATGTCTTGTATAACCTGGATATGATCTTATATAATTCTTTATATAAATTTTGTCTTATGGAAAAAGCTATGATATATTAAAATGACAACTGATCCATATATTTTCCTTTATTCGCAGGCGGCTGGTGCTTTGTCTATAAAAATTGGTAAGTTTTGTTGTTTGAATGATAGATGCTGATAATGTTTAAATGATGTGCTTTACAAATTCATACTACATTATGTATAATTTTGAAAGCTCAAGGGATGTTTTGGGGCTTATTCATTGATTACTTTTCTTTAGAATTACTTTATCGGTTCAATCTTAATTTGTATGTTTGAGTTTTACATTTCATTTCTTGGAAACTTATTTGCTGAGCTTATTGAAATTTGGTGTTTTCTCATATGATTTCCAGTCAACTGTGTTTTTTCAAAATCATGAACACATTCTCATTTTAGAACTTGCTACAATGATTTTTTTTTTTTGCTGTATAATTGGACAAAAGAATTACTGTTGGGTTTTGGATGGTATTTAATGCATGATTAGAGTGTTCAATTACTGTGGACTTCTTTGTTTTGTGCATTTGACTGAACTATCTTCTTTCTAGGCTAATTAAGCACACTCTTATTGAAACTTTTGTCCTTTGTGATTTTTTGAGCTACAAGAATTTTTGGGTATGGTTTGCATTTTTTTTTCTCTCTTGTTTGGAGGGTGGAGTGGATTTTGTCCCACAGCAAGTTTTAACTCGCAGTATTATGAATCTGTGTGGTTGCTAACTAGCATATTGTATTCCACAGGAAAAAGACCCAGAGATTTGCTAAACCCTAAGGCTGTAAAGTATATGCAATCAGTTTTTTCTGTTAAAGATGCAATTAGCAAGAAGGAATCTCGTGAGATCAGTGCTCGTTTTGGTGTTACAGTCACACAGGTTTTCTTTTACTTAAACTTATTGTCTATTTATTTTAGTATCAGTTCTTTCTTTATTTCAAAATTATATCCCTGATGAAATATATTTTAGAAAGCTGGACCTTTGCTTTGGGATGGAGTTGGATTCCTTGCTTCTGTTTGGTCTTTTTCTTCTGGTTGTTATGACGTTTAATTGTTTTCCTCATGTCTTAGGAGGATACCTTATCATCTGCATAGTACATCTTTTATCTCTTAATGAAATTTCTTTTTCTGTATTTTGCCTAACCATGCATGAGAAAGAGGGAAACAATATTAAGAGGGGATACGAAAATTTGATATTTTGTCATTCTGTTTTTCCTTTCAACATGGCATTCCCATAATCATCTATCTAAATGGAAGATTTTGTTGGAATTATTCTCCACAAACTGCTGTAACTTTATATGGTTCCTTACCCATTGGAATTTCTGATTTATAGGTTCGTGATTTTTTTGCTAGTCAACGCTCAAGAGTGAGAAAGTTTGTCCGAATGTCGAGGGAGAAGGCTGTTTTATCTAATGCATGTAAACAACCCCAAGATGGGGTCCTCTTAAGCTCTGATCCTACCATACCTATTGATCCTGTACCATTGAACTCTTTGGGTCCTGCCAGCATTGGAGATGCACCTTCTAGCTCGACGCTAGATGAAGCTCTACTTGACGTAGATGATTCAGATAAACATTTCATTGATAATATTTTTAATTTAATGCGAAAAGAAGAAACATTCTCTGGGCAAGTGAAACTGATGGAGTGGATCCTGAAGATACAAAATTCTTCAGCACTTTATTGGTACTAGCTCGAACACTGTTTGAGCATGCTGATGCATCAAAGTGTGGATGCTCTTCTCTGACCAAACCATTCTCCTTTGAACTGCAGGTTTTTATCTAAAGGTGGTGTGATGATTTTAGCCACCTGGTTAAGTCAAGCAGCGACTGAAGAACAAACAAGTGTTCTTCTTGTCGTTCTTAAGGTGTTATACTTCCTCCATAGTGTTGCAATACTACATTCTATGCTGCATATATGTTGTTCCTGATTTTGATAATAAATTGGTTACCATGCAGGTTCTTTGTCACCTGCCACTACATAAAGCTCTCCCTGTACATATGTCGGCCATACTCCAAAGTGTTAACAGACTCCGTTTTTACAGGACATCAGGTGTGATTTTGTTGCAGATAGATATCTGTTGCTTTATGATAACTTGAGAATTTGAGCACACCTATTATACTGCTTTAATTGACAAGTGACTTACCTGGTCAACTGTGAATCTCTCTCTTTCTCCCCCTCCCTCCTGCCTCTTCTTTTAAATACATTTTTTTAGATGCTAGTTATGCAACTGGTGTAGGTCTTAAAGTTGACGTACCAAAAAATGAAAGAATTTCTAAATGTGCAAATGATGGTATCTGATGTATATTTCAGTGTCGGAAAACTTATGCTTCATCATCACGTGATTCCCTTATGAGTGTCTGCTTGCGGACGAGTAAATAAATGTGACTGGGATTTGTTTGTACTGATATTGGGGGTGTAATTAGTTCAATTTGGTTCAGTTTGATCCATATCAAAAACCAAATCGAACAAGGCCATTTTTGAAAATAAAAAATCAATACTAAACTGAAGCTGACATTTTTTTTTTTCCAAGTTTGGTTCTTAAACCAGTTGAAGCTTTTTTGAGTACCCACATTACTTAGAAAATTCAAACTTTAGATGTCAAAAGAACAATTCTAGTTCTTCCCAGCCTGAGCTCATTTATTCGGGAAATCATATAAAGAGGCCCATCAGAGCCGATTTACTAACGCCCGTGTATAAGCAGGCTCAGAGGCATGTGGGTGGACATCGGTAGGTAGTGAAATGGGGCAATGGGTTTATTTAATTTGTTGGGAGGCTGGCATTCTGCTGCATTTCTGATGTGGGATAGAATTCTCCCAAGTGTGCAGTTGAGTGAGCTAAGTAGCTTAACTGGATGTCTCCCCCAATAACATGTTTCACAGTAGAAGACAGAAGAGGGATTGGGTCTCCCCTCTTACATAAATCCCCCGTTCCCCCCTTTAGTTTTTCAATGTAATGGGATAGTAGGCAGATTGACTGATTTTCCCAGAAAAACCATTTCATTTAACTAGTAACAAAATGAAATATTAACTAATTAGCAAAATGGCTAAATAAAATGTTTTCTGAATGCCAGTGAGAAGTTAAGATAGTTTATTGTAAATTTTTTTTAGTTGAATAAACATATATTTTGGTGTTTCCTTGTTTGGTTTTATCCAAAATCCAAGACCAAAACCAAAACCAAAGCTAAAATCCATTTCATTTTCTTTAAATAAAAAGGGATAAAAAAGAGTAAAGTTGTGACGCTGATGGCCCTATTCGTCTCTCTTCCTCTCTCCCTTTTGTGAAACAGTTCTTCTCCCTCTCTCGTGCGCACACTGATGAAGGCTGGTGTAGGTTATGATGAGCCGAGCAATTCAGATCAGAGGAAAATCCTTTGATCTGCATTTGGACAAGGGCAAGGGGAGTTCATATTTGCTCGTGGTCGAGAAGAATGCCATTTGAAACAGGTGGGTTATGTTTTTGGAAGAGGCTGTATTGTGGTTCATTGATGAGTTGTCAGTTTTTGGTTAGATGGAGAGGGGTTTTTGGAGCTTTCGCAAGGGTGCTACAAACTACTGGCTGTTGATCAGGTGGACGATGGTGGGAAAGTTCCTGGAGTTCGGGTTGGGTTGGAAACATAGGAGGTTTTCTGTGTTCATTCCTGATGGCGCAAAAGCTGATGGATGGTGAAGCTTCGTGAGTGTTTTTTGTGACCTAGCGAAGGAGTTACAGAAATATTTGGGTGGTGTAGTCAAAGATGGTCATCCATGTTTCAGATCGTGGAGGCAGGTTGTGCTGAAAGGCAAATAAAATGGAGGTGAGGGTCTTGATCACCAAACCCTCTCTGAAGATTGAGGTATGGGGGCTGAAAAGGAAGAGAGATGCTGTAGGTGTGGTGGTGTGTTTCAGGCAAAACAAGGCCGAGCTTTCAATGTCAGCAGTCCTCATTAATCAGCCAGACCTGTCTGAGAAGGAGGCTAGGGTTCAGATGAAGAATGCTGGACTTTCGAAGACTACAATCACTGCCAACCAGTTGGATTTGCCTGAGAAGATAGTTAGGGTCCAACAGAGAATACGCTCTTCTCAGAGGTTGCTAGGGCTGCACTCAGCGGGGAGGATGGGAAGAGACATGGGCTGGGAAGTATGTTTCTAGTTTTGGACCTGGCCCAACTAATTGATAGAAGGATATTTATTTTCTTTAATAAACTGGGCCATATACTTGAGCAAGCCCAAGTCTTAGGTTTATCTGAGTTGGGCTCTAATGAGGAGTCTAAGGGGTCCCTCATTCCTTGGGCACTATTCAGAAAGTAAATGGCCAAAGTCAGGATGCTAGATGGTGAAACGGGGAATCAGATAAGTGCCTAATTTCAAGAATGGGAAAAACAAGATTTCAGTCCATAGAGCTGAGGAAGTGAGTAGTCTGAAGGAGGAGGTTTGACTTTACACCCACTTTCCAGCACTCCAAACTTCAAATTGGGCTGATCGAATTCTGGAACATGCCCAGTATTATAATAGTCAGAACTAGAATTACACTGGAATGAAAAATGAAACTAGCATGGAAGAGATAAAAAAATGGAGAGGTAAGGTGTAAAAAACTAGGAGCAGTTATGGGGGAGATTGATGATACCTTGTGTCTGAATTTTGACAGATTTGAGGGTTGTAATTTTTAAAGTGTATGCTCGTCAGAAGGCAGCTCGTATGTGTGCCACTATGGGGAAGGTGTTTGATGAGAAGAGAGAAAGTTCTGGTGCGACAGGGACAAAGTTTTTATGGCTAGAAGAGAACTTAGCATAGTGGAAGACTCTCTTACAAAGGAGGAGTTGGGTGTAGCAAATGGGGAAAGGAAAGGAAAGAAGGTTAAGAAATGGGGGGTATTTCCAGATTCAGAAATTGATGATTTGAGTGAATTTGATTGGGTGGGGGGTTGTTGTTGAATGGGATTTGAAAACAATAAGGGTACATTTTTTATGATTCTTGCGACAAAGTAGGGGATTTATTTTATGTTCATCCTCCCCCCTTGGAAGGTTTGGAGGGAGTGCATTTTCGACAATTTACAGCATAGGGATGGAAGATTGCCTACTCCCGAAGGGGATTCCCAAGGAGGACTTAGAAGCTCAAGATCTTTTGGATTAGTTGGATTTAAAGTTGAGTGATATTGGAGAAAATGAGGAGGTTTGCTTGGATGGTGGCAAAAGCTGTAAATGAAGGCTCAAAGAGAATTGGTGAATTTGAAGAGCTTGGTAAATTATGATGAAAAGGGTCTGAAAAGGGTTTTTCTTGCTTAATTTTATGTTGTTTCATGGTGTGATTTTGTTTTTTGTTTTTTTGTTTTTCCCTTTCTTTCTTTTCTGTTTTTTTGGTGGACTCCTTGTCCCCGCATTTTGTACCTTCTTTTCTCCCTATCTAATATACTTTCTTTTATTATCAAAAAATAAAAAAATAAAAAAAATAAAAATCTTAACTGAAACCAAAAGACTGAACCAAAGCTCAATTTTTTCTGGTTCTGGTGCAGTTTTCAGTATTTTGGTAAATTTTTGCACCCTTAAGTGACACAAAGTGACACAATGTAGTTAGTTTTTATTAAGTTACCCTTATTTTTCTTTATTTTTTTTCTTGGTTTTATTGTGGAGGTTATCTAATGCAAATAATGGAAGTTTCACTAGGGCTTTCATGGTACCTGGTGTTTTCATGTGCCTTGTTGGCATTTTTTTGTTCCCTTTTATCACCACCACTGGTTACTGAGTTGGATTCCTCAGGGTAATCCTCAGTAAGCAAAATCATCAACTGTACAAATAAGTATTGGTCATTAATAGACTAATTTATTGGCATTGGCTGGGTTAACATTTTGAAACATTTTCCATTTATAGAACTTCAAACTTTCCTGTATGATGTGTGATGTAATGTTTTTTTTTTTTTTTAATGCTCTTTGTGATATTTTTGAAACTCATTTATCTGATTTGAAGATCAGACATATCAAACAGGGCAAGGGTTCTGTTGTCAAGATGGAGCAAATTATTTGCAAGGAGCCAAGCTGTTAAGAAATCCAATGCCACAAAGTCTTCAAGTGATGCAGAGAATGAGATGTTGCTGAAGCGGAGGCAAGCCGATATCTTGACCTCCTGTACTCATAATTTGTTCAATTTTTTTCTTACCGTTAGTCTTTAATTTTGTGCAGCATTGGTGAAATAATGGGTGATGAATCATGGCAGTCAAAAATTGATTTACCTGTAAGTAATTTCCATAGACTAAATATATGTCTTTAGAAGCATATTTATGCTGTGGGATGTGCCTAATCTTCCTTCTGTATAGGAAGGGATTCTTGCTCCCTCATGCGAAAGTTCAGAAAGTTTCAGGTCTGAATATATATTCCAGTCAGACATATATGTAACCTGATAGGGATTGTTTTTGCTTCTTGTGGAGGTATTAAGCATAAATTTGTTGTCCAGGAAATTGGAACCCCAACAGGCACTGAAACTGTTGTCAGCTCCAGATGATTCAAACAGGAAGCATGGTCGAGGTGTATCTTCAACCCGTATCCTTAGGATAACTTTATGTTATTATTATTTTTTTCTTGAAACATGGTTAGTAAATTACAAATACAAGCCTTCAAAAGAAAATATAATGGTAAATTATATTCACTTTAGACTTGAGGTCGATTAGTTGAGGGAGAGAATGATTATCTTAAAAAATTAGTTAAGTGATGAAGTCCGTAATTACTTTGGAGTGTGACATGGGCTCAAATGCCACAAGACCAAGACTAAAGATGATAATGCCAGTTCTTTTTTTTTTTTTATCGCAGTGTGATTGATGAAATTGCTAAATGGCTTTCTAATCTTTTGGAAGCGCAGCATTAACGTTTAACAAATTTCGAGCCACATTCTGTGTAATTACGAATCTGCAGATTTCGAAAGAAATTCTATATAAAAAAAATTTGTTGGGATGGGCAAAAAGATAAACATTGTGATACCATTCACAAACTCATTTCTACATATATGAGGATTTAAAATTTAGGTTAAAAAGATGTTGATCTCTCCTAAGGTTTGAAAATTTTAAGAGACCTTCCTTGAGGTTTGTCAAGAAAAGCACAATTTTTTTTTTTTTTAATATTTTGTAAAAAGAGAAGTTTTGAGTGCAGCTATGTGTCTTTTTGGCAAATCTTATGGAAGGATTGTGATATTTTTAAAACCTCAGGAGGTCTTTGTCTAATTGTCAAAGCTTTCTTTGGTTACATCTCATGAGAGGTCTTTGACTAATTGTCCTAAAATTTATGAGTGTGGAGGTTTTTATCTTTTTGTCAAATATCAAGAGAGGTACGTCTTTTACCCTAAAATTTATGGGTGTTTGAGCGAATATAACCTTTAGCAGACTCTTAAAGTTTGGTTTGTTCTAAAATTTCAAGCTTCCCAAAGTACAGAAATTTCAGTGTATATTTCAATTAAAAAAAAAGTGATGAAGAATAATTGTAGGATGTGAAACGTTTTTTTTAAATGAGACTTGGTCAACTATTGCAAGATTTAGAACAAAAGTATTTTAAGCTGAACAGCCAGGTGTGAAATTCTAACGTTACTGCTGACTATATTTGATCTGGAACTGGTCAGTCATCTGATGAAGGATTACCAGGGTTTTAAATTTAATTGTGGCTAAATTTTTTATGTTACATAAGTGCAGAGATTTCACTGTAGTTTCCAATTTAGAGTTCCCCAATTTTTTTTTTTTTCTCAATGATGGAAAGTAACTGTAAGAGGTGGAATTTTTTTGTTAAAGACTTTAGAAACTATTTATAGGATAAAAAAAATATGTGATAAAGTAAAATGCGTCAATAAGATAACATAATAATCATATCAAACATGTCTAAACAATTATATATATGAAATTCATGTATCAGTTAAATATCAGTATTTCTTTTGAAAAAGGTAAAACAACATATTAAAAACAAAAAGAGAGTGCAACAAGAAATTCCAAGATTGGCTTGCAAAATCAGTTAAATATTGGTTATTATGCAATTATAAGCAAGTTCGGCATAGATGGTGAAAGAAAATGTTGTAGCAAATGAATAAAAATTTGAAACTCTGTCATACTCTTCTTATATAATTGTTTTTTATCTATAGAAAATTATTTAAGTAGGGTTGAGTCTCAAATTTTTATGTCAATAAAATTTCGTTACATTGTCAAATTTTTGACAAAAGTTTCATCCAAAATTTGGGATTTTGACAAATTTCAAAAGTTCTGTAGAAATTTGGACAAATTCTTAATATCAAAATAGGATATTGTGGCGGGATGCAGAAATTTTGGTGGAAATTTTGATAATTTCATGGAAGTTAAAGACCATCAACATTACACCTTCAGCCTTCAGCCAACAGATAGTGCTGAGTGTGAACAAAATACAATTTTTCATTTAATGGCACCTGTAGCTATTAGAATGGTAACTTATCCATGAACACCCGTTGTCTTTTTTCCCAAAGGAATTTCTAATGTTTCCCAGCTAAAACAGCAGCTACTTTTCTCCCTCCCCAACTTTTAATGAGCAAGGTATCCTGAGAGTGCAAATCTGGTGAGATTATCTGGGGCACTTAGTAATTCTTTTTGTCTTTTGACTGTTTGACATTACAATTAAGATTTAAGAGGTGGGGAGAGAATCCCAAAAGGCCAATTTACCGCACGAGAGGTTTTGGATTTGGATTTGTATGAATTTGAATGAGTTTTGTTTGAATTCACCTAAATTCAAATTCAAGACCTGAAATCTATACTTCCAAATGCAGTGTTAGGGTTTGATTTGTGCTTTCTGCATTAGGAAATCAACACTTTTTGTCAAGTGATTAAATACTCTGTTGAGAATAACATTGCATTTTCCATTAAAAACTTCACAAATGGTAAAATATCATTGATAATGTTGATAAGATAAATCCAGGTTTGCTGTTAAACGTAATGTTAAATCTCAACTTTCAAAATCCCTAACATTTGTTTGGACTGTAAATGAAAGTAGAATTAATTTTACTTTTATTTCCAAATAAATTTTGCACTTATTTTGTAATGAATTTTTGTGTTTGGCCTGCCATATGAAATTGTAGAATTCAACTTAAGTATCATGTTTAGATCAAGATTTGTTGGGGAAATTGAGCAAAAGTGTTTTTCACCCCCATTTTGTTGATTTCATTTCCAAATCCTTCCATTTGGGATTGGATTTGTACTAAGAGGAATCAATTCCATGATTTTGTTTGTTTGGGATTTTAATTCGATGATGCATTATGTCCAGATAAAGAAAATTAAGGATTTGCAAATGAGTTCTACAAGTGTTGCAAAATTTTTTTTTGCCATATGGAGTCTAAATTGCATATAATATGAATCTAGTTCTCTTAACAAAAGTGTGCTGATTCAATGACATTGGATATGTTCAGCATTGAAAGGACTTGTATGATTCTTGTACTTCTTTGCTTATCCTCTTTCAAATATGGGATTTTCTTTATCAGATGCTTCCCTTTGCTGCTGTAGCTGCTGGTTATTGGACATTGTCATTTCTTCTTACTTTATAGTCCTGGGGTTTCTGATTTCATTTCCTTTGTTGTGCAAACAGGATTCCTAGGGAATGAAAGATGACATTAATTTCACGTTTGGTTTACGGAATGAAATGAAATGAAATTTTGAATGGAGAGGATTAAGAAATCACATGAAAAATTTGGGTTTGTTCCATCTCATTCTATTCCATTCCGTTCCATTCTATTCTTATATATCAAACACACAACAAATTCCTTGAGGAAAAAGTACTGTTGAGTCTTATACTAAGAATGCAAGTACACTACCACTCAATATTGCTAATTATAGGTCAATACAGGCAGTTACTGAATTTAATGAAGAGAGTGTCCTGTAGCCAATGCACGGTGGAGAATCAGTGGCGGATGATTTTGTTGCTGCATCCAGTTTCACAGATGCGACTAGCGATATATTTTTCAATTGTTCTTAAAATAAAGGTTGCCTTTGGTTATATTCTTTCACTTCTACACATTAAACGTCTCCATTTTTAAAGTTAGTGGTTCCAGGAAACCTCGAGTTAAACAACTGTCTTTGGACCTTTTTTTTGGTTTGTGGGGGGGGGGGGGGGGGGAGTAAGTTCCTTGCAGTGAATCGACTTTTGAAATCTCGAATCAGTTAACCATTTCCAAATACCAAATCTAAACATTGAATCATTAGTTTTTTGTTTGATAATTGAATTTTGAGCATCTAAACATGTATTTTTCCTATTTTAAGCTTTTTTTTTTTTTGCTGAATCAAAAACCAATTAGGAAAAGGATTTTCTTAGTTCTTTCATTTACCTGATGATCAAACTCAAATGGTGACTATATAAAGTATAAACAAAAAATATTAAATTTTACAACCAATATTTTCTTTATGTGAACAATAAAAAAGTAAAATAACCAAATGAAATTTCTGTCATTTCCCACATTCTTCTAGTATCTTTGTGTCAAATTCACAAAACAGAAAAATTCAATACAACCAAACCATCAACCAAAATTAAATTCGGGACAAGAAATGTTCGCTTAAACTATAATGGTGTGATCTAGATACTCTCCTCAAAGGTTCAAAAATTATTTGATGGGTTCTTGAATTGTTGGATGTTTAACAGGATCTGGCTCGCTTTAATGCTCTTGAATTGTGGTTGCCTAATTGCATAATGCAACATTTTGAAGCTCAAACATGCATGTGTTGATTCATTGATCCCAAATTTGATTGTTCTTGGGGACTGAGTGTTGGGGATGATTATTTTTTATTCCAAAGCTGATTGGGCTTTGACATGAGGTAAAATTGATGATCATATTGAATATTCAGCCAAGATCTGTCCCCATTATGTGTCACCTTCCCCCCAATGAAAAAAAGCCATCGCCATTCCTTGAGAAGATTGACATATGTTTGCAACTGCATGGCGCCTCATCTGCAACCCTGGCTGGGAAAACGATAGTGCATGGTGCTGCAAACTTGCAATTGAGAATGGAGATATTTGAAGAAGAAGAAGAAGAAGAAGAAGAAGAAGAAGAAGAAGAAGAAGAAAACTAGGAGGGACAGAGCGGGAGAAGAGTATAAATATGCTTCTTTCCCAAATCAGATGTAAGGTGTAAGGTAAGAGTATAAAATTTAGCCTCTTCTCAGACCTATAAGTGCAAACAGCTTGTGCCATAAGGTATTAGTAAGCTCTGTAACAGTGCAACCTTTGCGCACAAAAAGCACGTTATTGGACCCTAGATAAGGATAAAAGAAATAAACTTGGATATCCAAAGTTGAAATCTGTGTGTAAACTCATTCCCAGAGGACAAATCATTGTTTTCTCTTTGGTCTGTTCTAGTAAGGGAAGTGACTTTGTATTTAAAGAATAGCAGAATAAATTGATCATGTGCATACAAAAAAGGTACAAAAATACAACAAAAAATAATTTTTTTCATTGTAAAGAGAGTGTGACATTTCTTTGCATAAGAAATCCCTTTTTGCAGTATTTCTGCTGTTCTAATTTGAAGATACAGGAGTTGAAGTACATCAACACACATGAGGGTGACAAATCCATTGCAAGAAACCTATTAGAAACAATAATACTTTTTCTTGTGTAGGAAGGCAAAACCTGCCAAACTAGTTTTGAATATTCTCATTAGAATGTTGTTTAGTGGGCAAATTCCGTGAATTTCCTTGAACATGAGTTTGATGGAAAATTCTTTGTACATATGGAAAATTCTTTGTACATAACTCTTAGAACTTACCCAAGGCATTAGGTTTTGAATCAAAAACAGTCTACACAAAAAATGCTGATCATTGATGTTGACTGGCTTAGATGATGCATTTCACTTTATTTAGATATATAGTATAGCTACCAAAGCCTTGATCTGTGGTAGGGAGGGGTGGGTTTGGGTTTGGGTCTTAAGTTTGAGACTTCCAATGGGCTAAAAGACAAAAGGATATATTCTAATAAAGGGCCCTTCACTATGGAGAAATAATCAATGATATGCTTGCTGTTTTGCATGTGAAGCATATAGTACTTTTCATGAGGCATAGATGTTTGGGTTTGAGCCTTCTGCTCTTTTAAAGACTCTCTCACATTGGGAAAATTAGGGAAATCATCACAAATTAAAGGACTGACAGGCGGATTGGGTGTGAGAAATTCTTAAATCAGCCTCTGAAACTTCAATCTGTGGATTTTGATAAATACATGTCAATTAATATGAAACTTGAATCTATGGATTTTGATAAATACATGGCGATCATGGGTGGAGAATTAACTTTGAAAGGTTTTCTTTTTTCTTTTTTTTGAAATTTTTTTTTCCCTGCTAAGTTTCTGTTTTCTGTTGAAAAATCCTCTTAGAATTTGATATGGTGACCTGAATGGTCATTGTGTATTACTTACATGAGGAATTAAAATGAAAGTTGTGTGATCTGAATAGCTTACCTAGAGCTTGCTTGGTCTCTTTTGGGGTTGTGTAGGAATCATGCCAATCTAAAGGCATTTTAAGTTATCTATGAGAGAAGGGAAATATCATTTGAATCACCTTAAAAATTAAAATCACTAAGACATTGAATCTGGATTGCTTATCTTGAGCTTGTTTGTTTTTTTTTGGGCTGTGTTGGTATCATGCCAATCTTAAGGCATTCTAAACTTGTAGCACCATAAATTTACATAGTGTTGAAAGTTGTGAGATTTCCTGAAAAATTTGTGACTGCTTGTAGCACAACTTGACATTTGGGATTGGATATTAATAGCTTTCAAGTTTATCTGGAGAATTTTATAAATCAGCTTTTTACGTGTTCTTTCAAGCCATAATTAGTATTTTATTTTTCTTTTTCTTTTTTTTTTCCCCTGGTTTTTTGATTAACCTCTATAACTAATTTGAATTTATTTTATAAACTAGACATGTTTGAAGATGTTGAAAAAATCAATATGAGAGAGAAAAGGTATTATCCCTGACTTTATTTAGATCTACGGATTGGTTTTGTATCTGCATATAACACTAAAAGATCAAATCATTTACAGTTCTAAAGTTTTATCTATTTATCGGGCAGCTTGGTAAGAGTCTATTGTGTCCTGAACTTTGACTCCCCTCACATATAGGGCGGTTTATTTCATTGGGTTGTTGATAAAAGTGGCATCAATGTTCAGAAATTCATGCTAGCTGTTGATTTTGTTTTGTGGTTCTTTTAGCAATTCTTCCCTTGTGCTTTATGTTTATATGTAAGTGGCTTAAAGGTTTCTGAATTTGGTGCATGCTCTTTTCGATTTTTTGTTATGTGTGGAAGAGGATAGAGTTCATTGCCTTGACTAGTTACAGAAACCAGAGAACGCAGAAAAGTTCAGCTGGTTGAACAACCAGGTCAAAAAGGCCCTGGCAGGAGTGTGCAGGCAACAAGAGCAGTGCCTGTGAGTCAAAGCCGTCCAATGTCAGCTGATGATATCCAAAAGGCTAAAATGCGTGCGCAGTTTATGCAAAGCAAGTATGGAAAAATTGGTTGTTCTGGTGAAAGTCGTATAGTGAAGACTGAAGGTCTAAACAAAACTTCATCTTCTCCAAACAACAGTTTGCTTTCAGCATCTAGAGCTAATGTTCAACCCAAAAATGAGGAACCTAAAAAACCTCCAACAGTTCCCTCTAGAATTTCTAATCAGATTGAGGCTCGTCTTGATCCTAAACAGAGTTTGGACCCAAAAGAATCTGCATGGGAGAAATGCAAAATGGTCCAGATCCCATGGCACACTCCGCCAGGTACATTTGCTTTGGTACTTTGTTAATGGCTCCTTTTACTGTTTGTCAATTTAGTTTTCGTGTCGATAACTTTACAGAAGAAAAGGCCTTGTTAGAAATTTAGAATTTTTAGGGAAAAGATGATGTGCCATTTAGGGAAGCATTAAAAACACGAATGTAAACTGTATCCATCAACCACATATTCTAATTTCTTTCTGCCCCCTTTGAAGTTTTCTTCCATTTTCTTCAATGAATAGGATGCAAATGAAGCCCTGAATTCTTTTTCACGTGGAAAAGTGACACATTGGTTCAGTCCTAAAATATGATTGCACTGCTGGGCAATTGTCAAACCAATCAATATTATATAAAAAATGTGCCCTTAAAAATAAAGATATTAGGCCCGTTAGGGCAAAATTTAACAGGTTTGAGGCATAGAAATAGTCTCTTGCAAAAATGTAAGGAAAGGCTGTGTACTATAGACCGATCATGGTCCGCCCTTTTCCCAGACCCTGCTTACACGGGAGCTTTGTGCACCAGGCTGCCCTCTTTTTTTCTTTTTTTAGGGCAAAATTTCCAGGTGACTGGCAATGTTTTAGGTTTCACTACCCTATAATGGAACCCTTCAAATAATGGGATCACAGGTTTTTCCAATAATTTTTTATAAAAATTATACACCAGCATTAGATGAATGTGAAAGATTTCAACAAAGGAAACCAAAAAAAAAAAGGATGAATATGAAATATCAGGTCTTAATTCATCCTATCAAGGAAAAGAGTTTTGAACAAATCTATTTCTCATCATTATGTCAAAATTCCAATTTCTATATTGCTAATGTATTATAATTGTTTAGGGACTGTAATTTTCTTGATCCATTTTTTTATTAACCATGGATGTCCAATGAATTGATGTGGAGCGAAACTTCGTTTGGAAAGGAGACTGTTGCTTGTATAGGATCATCTGGGGCTAACTTGAAAGGATGGTGCCTTGCCTGGAGGCAGAAGATGTCGAGGGTATTTATATGTCACATGAAATTGGGAATATTTTCTTTTGTTTTTCATAGCATTTAAATCAGTCGGTCATATATCTGTTGATTGGAGAAAGGTGAAGTTGAGTGCCAGAGGACTTGTATATTTAGTCTTCCAAATGAAGATATCTGATCTGTACCCAAAAATAGAATAAATGATCATACTGGCTTGAATTATCATGAAAGGTCTTTGATGGCAACTTTTTCTCAATTTTCAAATGCTATGGAAAGCAAAATTTAATATTTCAATTCCACATGGTGTCTGAATGCCCCAAAAGCTTGCTATTCAATGCCCTCCTGAGAGCTGCCGTCATTTTATGGCTGGCCAATTTCATCCCTGTTTTGGTTCTGAAGTTTGGTTGGAGCAGTTTTTAATGATTATGATGCCACTATTATTATTATTATTATTATTATTATTATTATTATTATTGTAAAATAATTTCTCTCCACAGATTCTTAGGGAAGGGGATTAATATTCTCTAAAAAGTGAGGCCAGAAACTGGTGCTGTAATTTGGAAGCAGGGTTTAACTCACAATAAGGTTATCTGATTTGCACTTATTTTTAGGTCTGAACCAGAAATAGGGGGATTATTTGGGGGAAATTGGATGTGCTGAAATCGATTTGAACTAAAAAAAGGGAAAAAAAAAGACAACAAACTACATACCATATTATTGGGTTGAAAATCCAAATCTGGTTGTTGGATATGCAGTCACTGCAGCTACCACATAACTGAAATTTTTTTACTTTTTCATTCACTGTAAACGGGCATGTAAATTAATAAAAAGGGCCCCGGGGGGGGGGGGGGGTGGGTTGTTCATTCAGCCAACATTTATTAGATTATTATTTCATTTATTTATTTTAAAATTGGGTAAGAGCAATGAACGTACGGCCATAAAGCAGGTTCACTATTTGAACTGGGATCATGAACTAGCCGAGGTATAAGTTAAGCTTCAATGCCAATTCAATCATCATTTTTCATTCAACTTCAATGAATTCCGTCTGTTCCCTAACCTGCGGCAGTGTCTAATCCTTACATGAGAATTGAAAGACTTCCATGTTATTGAAAGTATTAAACTAATCAATAACGCAATATGAGTTTTCTGCGTTGATGTTTGTCTTCCTCCCCTGTATCTGCCTTTATTGCTATTTACATCTTTTTGTTCGTGAAGGCACCTCTTCGGTGTTCAGTGACATATTCTGTGGATTTCAGCCCTTTTTTCTTTCTGGACTTTGTCCTGTCTGCAGAAATCAGGATGGATGGTCCTTGGAGAGTTAGTGCTGGCGAGAATAGCAAAGAAGTTGAAGTTCAAAAGAATAGAATCCACCGTGAGAAGGAAATTATCTACCAAACTTTTCAGGAGATTCCCCCGGAGCCCCGAGAACCTTGGGACCTCGAAATGGATTACGATGACAGCTTGACCCCCGAAATCCCAACGGTGCAGCTGCCAGATGTCGATGGCACAGAAACAGGGGTTTCTCCTCCCTGTGAGGATGGAGACACCTTATCAACTTCGCCGGATGGAAGCAATGTAACTACTTGGGTGGATGGAAACAGTGTAGCAGCTCCGGCGGCTACCTCATCCCAGACCAGTAATTCGAGTGCTCCCGAGCCCGATCTCGAGTTGCTGGCTGTACTGCTCAAAAACCCAGAGTTGGTATTTGCTCTGACTTCCGGCCAGGGAGGTGGCTTATCAAGTGAGGACACTGTGAGGCTGCTTGACATGATAAAGGCTGGTGGGGTTGGCTCACCGGGAATGGTAAATGGGTTAAGTGTAAGAACAGTGGAGAGGGTTGAAGTTTCTCTTCCTTCCCCAACTCCATCATCAAGCAATCCTTCCACGGTGCGTGAAACACCCTCATCCTGCAGCACTTGCCATAAATCAGGGGATCGTCAGAGTTTCCCTTTTTTTTAAAAAATAAAATAAAATTATAAATATATTTTAAAAAAAATAAAAATAAAAAATGAGGGCCCAAAAATAGTGTTCTATGCTTTTGCCTGGGACGGCTGTGGTTTTTCATGGGATAGCTAATGGTGTCCCATGGTGGGGGTATCAATGTGACAATGTCCCTTAAAGGTCTTGTGTCCCATCCAATTGTCATGTACGCAAAATTCCAAGGAAGCAACTTTAGATAACATTATTATACAATAAAAGTAGGAAAAGTTCATTCAAAGCTTTGTGTTGGTGGATTATTCCTAAAAATGGTAATCACCAAGTCTCCCATGCATTTGTTGCATGCAGAGAGTGACAATAATAGCAGTCGGACAAATTTTGTTGTTGTTGTTATTATTATTATTATTATTATTATTATTATTAATGTTTGATTATATATATTTTGAAATTTGCAGAGTGGATGGAGGCCTGAGGTTGCCAAGAATCCTTTTTCACAGCAAGGTTCAATGGCAAACAGAGTTGCATATGCCTCTCCCGGAGCTGCTATCTCCATCCCTGCTTTGGAAAAACATCCACCAACTGGCATGGTGCCCCTGCAAATTACTGAAGCCCTGCCATTGTCACAACAGCTCCCAGCTGCTTCCCCTGCATCTGCATTCTCACTACATCAAAATCCTATGGTACCCGAAAATAGGCTGCCCTCTCTAGGCTATTCTGTACATCACAGCAACCAGACCAATTCTCCAATTTTGCACTCGCTAGTCCCAGAAGCGGTTGTAAACATGAATAGTTTCTCCGTTTCCAGTACATCCTTCCTAAACCCAACGGCTGCACAAGTTGAGACCCTAGCAAACTTTAAACCCACACCGGTATTGAATACACCGGAGAGATCAGCCGTATCGTTTCCCCTCCCGCAAGCCTTATTGACTGTCCAATCACGGTCACAAATGCATTCTCATCAGCAACATCCCGGCTTAGCTGAGACTCAGCCTGACATGCCATTTCAACCCACCAGGCCATTTGGAAAATCAGGCTCCGTCTCTGATTCCTGGAGAAGTAGGCAGGGTTTGGCTTCAAATCGTTCTCTTGAAGCTAATCCATATGACCATAACCCATTGGTTGGGGAATCTGTTCAGCCTCCAGCGCTACCGGGTCCTCCATGGGAAAGAACCGAATTTGCGAATGAAGCAGATTTTGAAACATGGAGTCCGGAGGGTAGTCCATATAGGTCTTCCAATTATATGCCTGGAAGGAATTTTTCGCCGCACGAAATGCACTCTGGGCGGAGCTATAGGCCCGATAGGGCAAGGCATCGGAGCTCTTCTGGGTACTGGGATTATGGTAGGCAGGGAAACAGGTGGCGTGACCGTGACCGTGACCGTGACCGTGACCGTGACCGCGACCGCCGGGATCGGGGCTGGAGGCGGTGAATGGTGTTGCTTTGCCATTGACGGCAGCCCAATTGGCTGATGACCTGATAGAATGGCGTTGTGAATATTGGGGTTCCAATAGGGTGGTGAGGTGTTTGGAGTCTATAGGTGGAGGTGGTAATTTCAAATTTGAAATGGGTTTTGGGATGAGCTGACCGTTAGTGATTTTTTTGATCTTGCATAAATGCGCTTGAGATTTTCAGAATGTAGACAACTTCTGCACATTCTAGTGGGGTTGAGAGGGTCAGAGAGCTGCCATTCATCTTCATCTTCATCTTCATCTTCTTCTTCTTCTTGTTTCATTTCCGAGGAAAAGCATATAGCGGGCCTTTCTTGGGCTGGAGCATGGGCTGAAGTATTGGACTTTTTTAAAGCTTCTTCACTGAACCCAAATAGCAACAATAAAAATAGCAATAACAATAATAAAAGACAGCATACACTCTGAGCTAAGAGTTAGATCCTGTTAACTTGCGATGAAATTTTTTGAATTTTTACTTTTTCCTCTGAATGCTGAATTATATTAAAATAAAAAAAAAAAAAAAAAAAAAAAATCATCGTGCCGAAACCTATGACATCTCTATTTTTTGGTTATATTTTATATTTAAGCTTGAACTAAACATTTCTGTTCGAGAATTTTCTAAGGAATTTCTATACTTTGGGATTTTTTTCTTGTTTTTTTTTGGGGTTTCTTTTGTGAATTGTATGAGGGCGTACACTTGAGAGAACTTGTCTACAAAATGTGTTAATCTAAATTCCACATACTCAGGAAAGACTTTACATTATTTTATGAAGTTTGTTAAAAAAATAATGACTTCATGAGGTTTATTAAAAAGACACAAATTTCTCTTTATATTTTACAAAAAAAAAAAAAAAGTTTTGTAGGGAAGGTTAATACCTTCATGGTTGAAACATTTTCTTCCTATTTTTCTCAAAATGTGGCGTGTAAGTGCGTGCACACACTCAAAAGACATGTCGTTTCTGTATTGATTAGAAGTATAAGGATTTATATAAGTTTCTCTTAATAATTGAAGGACTGAGTTATAATTTTGTTTTAAGATAAATAATTATGAAAAATAGTTACGAGAGATATCCCTTTACAATATGATGTTATGTCAGCAAATAAATCTATATAAAGTAATTCACATGCTTTAATCTGGGTTCCAAGTCCTTTCTATTCCATCACTATTCTAGTGCGTCCGAAATATAACACAACACTTTATGATCGGAGAATTGTAAATTTTAGGTGTAGGAATTGTAAAGTATTTCTGGCAGTCAATTTATGACAAGAAAATTGCTATCTATATATTACTGGTGGCAGATTTAGTGATACTGGGAGAGGAGGATGGTATTAAAGAGACTTATCTCATTAGTATTAGTTGGAGTGTGTTGGAATCGAGTCGAGTCGAGTCAATATAGTAAAATACTCGAACTCAACTTGATTCAAAAATGTTAAATTTGAAACTCAACTCAAACTTAATCGATTTCAAAATTATTAAACTTAAACTCGTTCATACTATACATACAATTAGGGGTGTAATTAGTTTATTATGGTTCAGTTATGGACCAAACCGAAAACCGAATTGAACGGAATTTATTATCCCCTGGAGAACCGAACATTCAGCGATTTGGTTATGATTTTTTTTAACCGATTTTATAAATAAGTTTTTTTCAATTTTTTGGTTCGGTTATATTTTGAAAATTGAAACTGAAACTGAAATAAAAAATTTACATTTTCTAAGACCGAAATCGAAACCAAATAAACTGTCGATAGTTTGGTCGATGGTTTACCCTTGGGAGATAATCGTTGAAGGTTTCAACCTTGTTGTGCAACACACCAACAATCACCCGAGTCTGATACCGATCATTGTTCTCAACAATTAGCCCTTAGAAACCAATTGTCGACGCTGAGTATGCGCAACGGAAGACCTCTCACAAACTCTCCTTGAAACGATCAATGAAACAAGCAAGTAAGCACTTGATAATGAACTATACAAAACTAGCAATCACTTAACAATGAGAATCAATGAAAGCAACAATAAAACACAAGAATTTAAGTGGTTCGGCAATTTTTCCTACGTCTACGGGAGTAGCGACTGTTTTCACTACCAATGAAGCTTGCACAAAACTTAATCCCTACTAAGGTTACATAATAATCATTATATAACAATCTAATGCGTACAAAAGACCTATTGTTGATTTAAAACACTTCTGTAGCAATCCCTTGGAGGAAATCTCTCAGATTAGCCCAATCTACTGATCTCAGATTCAAAAATCCGTAACTTGTGCCCACTGAAACCGTTGACGATTTGGAGCAGAAAGAAACACCTTGCGACTATTACTTGAAATCGTCTACGGTTACATCCCAAACCGTTGACGGTTTGCATTTATGGCTGCACCCTGCATCTCTCTCTTGGTTCCTTATTTCACAGTGCTTTCCCCGGTACATTCGTTCCACTCAGAATATGAGCCACATCCCCAACAATTTCCAGCTTGGTGAATATTCACCACTTAGGAGAAATCCAAAAGCACAATCCCACCCGCTGCTCCACTTGAGCCAGTATATTAGGACTCGCCTCCCCTCTAACACCTGGAGACGGAAACCAAGTCCAAACCACACTTGAACTTGATCATGGTAATAGGAACTTTACCTAACTGAACACCCAGCTCCTTAAAAGATCCTTTGAACCACAATGCTACCTTGGCAGTCTCAGCCTCTGCCAAGAACTCCGATCCAGTTGTAACCATCGCACCCTAAGACTATACCCTGGACTTCCAACAATTAGGCCTTCCCATAATATACCCCGTTGCAAGCCTCCTGTCTTCCAAGTCCCCTGCACAGCCTCTATTTGTGAACCTCTCAACTGACGGATCCCTCTGTTGCCCGCCGAAGTACCTAGCTGCACTGACGTAGGAAACCTTTGACACGACCCGAATATCACCGTTCGTCCCCAAGTACTGAGCAGTAGACTGCTTACTTAGATTCGCCAACAGTGTACTGGTGATCGGTTTAGCATTCACTACAAAAAAACAAGGTTATTAGTGATGGTTTTAAATCATCACTAACAATCCAAAACCGTCACTAATACTTATTAGTGATGGTGTCGTGATTATTAGGGACGGTTTCCAATTTGTCGCTGCATCTGCGGTGACTAATACTTATTAATGACGAATTCTAAAAATCATCACTAGTAGTAGAGTATTAGCAATGTTTAAAATCGTCACTAATATCCTACGACCGTCACTAATAGTGGAGTATTAGTGACGATTTAAAACCATCACTAATATCCTACAATTGTCACTATAAATTCTACATTTTCTTGACTCAAAATCGTTACCAATAGTCCATTATTAGTAATATTTTTGAAACCGTCACTAATGTTTAGGGGAGTAGCTATTAGTGATGGTTTGAAAAATGTTACTAATAATGGACTAATAGTTTCACCACACAGTATTAGTGACAGTTTCCAAACTGTCAATAATAGTCCATTATTAGTAACGTTTTTCAAACCATCACTAATAGTTTATTATTGGTAACGTTTTTCAAACCGTTACTAATAGGCATGGAATTAGTGATGGGTTATTAGTGACGGTTTTCAAATCGTCACTAATACTTTAAAATAAATATTTTTTTTTTATTTCATTCATTAATTCCTGCAAAAACCTATAATTACATAAAACATACATATCATTAAACCAGAATTACTAAAAAATTCATAAATTATTCAAAATTAAAATATAAATTTTTCAAAATAAAAATACAAATACAAATAAAAATTCAAATTAAAATACAAAAATTTATTCTATTCGGATAATAAAATATACAAAAAAAGTCCAAACTGAAGCTGCGTTCGACTATAGTGTCTGACATCGTCTTGATGTTGTGATAGCCGCAAACCCTATAAAGTAATAATTATACAAAAAAATAGTATATAATTTTTTTAACATATATGTATATGTACTATAAATATAAATGATTTGATAGCAAAATGATTGGACATTTGGACATAGTTAAAAAAATGATACAATTTTAAATAGCTAAGTTTGATCATTCGAAATTCACCCCACTCGGTTTTGACCTCGTATGCCCGGCTTGGACACCTGTGTGCTAAAATTCACTAAGTTTGTTAAGTTTGTTTGTATTCTTAATTTACTTCTAAGTTCGCAAAAAGCTCCCAGGGAGGAGTTTTCGGGTACCGTCAGCTTCAACATGTCCAGGTCAATGTGACGAACGTGTCGGGACTGACCCCACTCAATTTGGACCTCGTATGTCGGAATTGGACACCCGAGTGCTTAAAATAAACTAAGTTTACTAAGTTCGCCTATAAGCGCATACTTTTCAATCGGGGAGGAATTTTTTGACACTGTTAGCTCCGGCACGTCGAGATCAATGTCACGAACGTGTCAGGACTGACCGCCCTCTGCTTGGACCTCGTATGCACGACTTGGATACCAGAGTGCTAAAATCCACTAAGTTTGCTAAGTTTGTTTGTATTCTTACTTTACTTCTAAGTGCGCAAAAAGCTCTCGGGGAGGAGTTTTCGGGCACCGTTAGCTCCAGCACATCCAGGCCAATGTGAAGGACGTGTACAGACTGAATCCACTCAATTTGGGCCTCATATGCTCGAATCGAACATGTGGGTTCTTAAAATGAACTAAGTTTACTAAGTTCACCTTTAAGTGCATAATTTTCAATTGGCGATGAATTTTTGGGCACCGTCAACTCCGGCACATTGAGCACAATGTCATGGACGTGTCAGGAATGACCCCACTCGGTTTTGACCTCGTATGCCTGACTTGAAAACCTGAGTGCTTAAAATGAACTAAGTTTCCTAAGTTTGTTTGTATTCTAACTTTACTTCTAAGTGGGTAAAAAGCTTCCGAGGAGGAGTTTTTTAGCATTGTCAGCTCCACCATGTCCAAGTCAATGTGATGAACGTGTCAGGATTGACCCCACTTAGTTTGGACCTCGTATGCCCGAATTGGACACCTGAGTGCTTAAAATGAACTAAGTTTATTAAGTTCGCCTATAAGCGTATAATTTTCAATCGGGGAGGAATTTTTGGGCACTGTCAGCTCCGGAACGTCAAGCTCGATGTCACAGATGTTTTAGGACTGAACCCACTTGGTTTGAACCTCGTATGCTTGACTTGGACACATGAGTGTTAAAATCCACTAAGTTTGCTAAGTTTGTTTGTATTCTTACTTTGCTTCTAAGTGCGCAAAAAGTTCTCGAGGAGGAGTTTTTGGGCACCATCAGCTCCGGCATGTCCAGGTCAATGTGGTAGATGTGTCAGGACTGATCCCACTCAGTTTGGACTTCGTATTCCCGAATTGGACACCTGAGTACTTAAAATAAACTAAGTTTACTAAATTCGCCTCTAAGTGCATACTTTTCAATCGTGGATGAATTTTTGGGAACCATCAGCTCCAACACATCGAGCTGAATGTCACGGACGTGTTGGGACCAACTCCACTCAATTTGGACCTTGTATGCCTGAATTGAACACCTGAGTGCTTAAAATGAACTATGTTTATTAAGTTTGTTTGTATTCTAACTTTGCTTCTAAGTGGGCAAAAAGCTCCCGAGGAGGAGTTTTTGGGCATCGTTAGCTTCGGTACATCTAGGTCCATGTGACAGATATGTTAGGACTGAGCCCACTTAGTTTGGACCTCATATCGCTAAATTGGACACCTGGATGCTTAAAATGAACTAAGTTTACTAAGTTCGCCTCTAAGCACATACTATTCAATCAGGGATGAATTTTTGGGCTCTGTAAGTTCCGACATGTCGAGCTTAATGTCATGGACGTGTCGGGACTAACCCCACTCGGTTCGGACCTCGTATGCTCGAATTGGACACTTGAATTGTGATGACCAAAAAATAAAATAAAAATAATAATAAAATAAAACACGTGGGCCGCCTGCTGACCCATCAATCCATCAATTATACAATCCTTTGCTTCCCCTTCATCCAATAATGCCAGCCACCCTATCCACTTCAATTATAAACGTATAGTATATATGTTTGATTGAAAGCTTCACTCCACACATTGTTAAAGAAAAATAATAAAATAATAAAGATAGTCATTACGTTAGTGTCAATACGAAGATGTTTTTCTGTTAGGATTCTTGATTCCATATTTTGTAATACCCCATGGAAGAAAGACTTAAAATGATTAGATGTTACTACCCATATCAACAAGGTGCACATTTCTTTTCGGGAGCCTTCTCATAAGAATTCCACAGTTAAGTGTGCTTGGCTCGGAGTAATCTTAGGATGGGTGACCTTTTGGGAAGTTTTCTCAAGAAGTGTGTGATGAGGACAAAACACACTAAAAAATGATACATGTTGGTCTGTGGGGCCAGTCATTAGTTCGATAAGGCCCACCCCCTATTGCCTGGTCCAGGTGGAGGAGGAGAGACGTAGTGCTCCCTAGCAAACCCGGGTCGAGGCGTTACATAATGTGGTATTAGAGCCATTACCCGGCCGAAAATGTGATGAGATTCACATCGCCTGAGTTTGGAAATGTGGGGCCAGTTATTAGTTCGATAAGGCCCATCCCCTGTTGCCTGGTCCAGGTGGAGGAGGAGAGACGCAGTGCTCCCTAGCAAACCTGGGTCGGGGCGTTACATAATGGTATTAGAGCCATTACCCAGCCGGAAATGTGATGAGATTCACATCGCCTGAGTTTGGAAATGCGGGTCACAACGAGGACGCTGCGTGACCTTCTGGGAAGTTTTCTCAGGAAGTGTGTGAGTGAGGACAAAACACACTGAAAATGACACGTGTTGGTCTGTGGGGCTAGTCATTTGTCCGATAGGGCCCACCCCCTATTGTCTGGTCTAGGTGGAGGAGGAGAGATGCAATGCTCCCTAGCAAACCTAAGTTGAGGCGTTACATAATGGTATAAGAGTCATTACCTAGCCGGAAATGTGATGAGATTCACATCACCTGGGTTTGAAAATGTGGGTCACAACGAGGACGCTGCGTTCTGTAAGTGGGGGAGAATATGATATCCTGTGGAAGAAAGGCTTAAACGGATTAGATGTTACTACCCATATCAACAAGGTGCATTTTATTTTCGGGAGTCTTCCCATAAGAACTCCACGGTTAAGCATGCTTGGCCTGGAGTAATCTTGGGATGGGTGACCTTTTGGGAAGTTTTCTCAGGAAGTGTGTGAGTGAGGACCAAAACACACTGAAAATAACATGTGTTGGTCTGTGGGGCCAGTCATTAGTCCGATAAAGTCGCCCCCTGTTGTCTGGTCCAGGTAGAGGAGGAGAGACGCAGTGTTCCCTGGCAGACCCAGGTTGGGGTGTTACATATTTGATGCCTAAGAAAGACCTTATTTAAGCGAGTGCTCAGAGACCATTGCGACTCAGTTGTTCCCTAGAGATCGGCCTGGTTAAAATGAAATTTCATAGGATAAATAGAGTAGATACATTTGGTGAACATATATAAGTACATATATACAAAATAATATTTTTGACCGACATGCATTGTAGAAATATATGATAAAGTAATAATAATAATAATAATAATAATAATAATAATAATAATAATAATAATAATAATATAGGTATCTTTACATGCACTTCATGAATTTCGTAATATAAGTAGCCATCTCATGCATCACTATACCCATTCCCACTTGCATGCAAATATATAATTATTATGTAATACATTAAGCCGCCTCGTGATTTCATCCAGCACACTTCATAATAAATAATAAAATAATCCAAATAATAGTGACTTTTACTGTGCTTATTCCTCCGTTCACACTTATCTGCATATGTATACATATATAAATATATATAAATAATGACATTTATGATATATAAATATATACAATATAATTTAATAATAAATGGGATGAGGACGGAGCCCATCCCATCATTTCCTTACTTGTAGCCAATCACCCACATGCATGCATGATTTCATTTACATATAATAATAATAATAATAATAATAATAATAATAATAATATATATATATATATATATATATATATAAAATATTTTGTACAAATAATAATAAAGGAGAGAAGGAGACAGAAGCTGTCAGCTCCCATCAATTCTCCTTCCCAATTTAGGTCTTCATTCAATAAAATGGAAAGACAAAGGAGCCCCATCCCCATCACATTACCCGATCCTTTCTCATCAGTAACCCCATCATCCATACATGATTTCATTTAATAATATAATATAATATAATATTATATATATATATATATGTATGTATATATGTACGTATGTATGTATGATGGATGTCCATATCATAAGAAAAAAAAAGTCAACAAAAGTGGTTGATGAATGGAGGAAGAAAGAGAGAGAGTGAGAAGATATAGTTATATGTATATAATATATTGTTGGCCTAACATGACTTACTAATCTTATTTCTATGGTAACAAATCAAAGGTAATTTAACATGTTTTGGTGAAAGTGATAATACTTCAGTAATCAGGTCTTTAATCATGAAGCTCATTACAAGACTACAAAAGGGAATAAAAGCTTAAAGGACATGAAAGCATAAATTCCAAAGATGACATGATGAAATCTTAGAGAATTGAAGAAGCTTAGAGAATTGAAGTTCAAAGGCAAGATGGAATAAGCAAATGACAAGCATGAAGACTCCAAGCTTAGAATATGTTTAAAGTCTTAAGAGAGTCTCTGTGTAAGTACTCCATTCAAATGATGATATGATTGGATTTGAAGCTTTTTTAAGAAACTCATTGACTTAGAAAACATATTTTGAAAAACCCTGAAAAATATTTTTCAAAAGTCTTAGATTATTTTGGGGAAAGTAAAAGAGCAAAAAGAATTTAGAAATAAAATGAAAATTCAATTTTTTGGTCTGTCTAGGCACTTGATAGTGTTGATCCAGGTGACTGACAAATAAACAGAATGATTTTAAGAGAACCTAAGAGGACCCAGGCTGAAAGTGGAATAGTAACCCAAGAGGGGGAGTGAATTGGGTTATTAAAAAAAATTATGGTTCCTTTTAATGATTATTAAGTTTCTTGTTTTATTAAACACACAACTTTATCAATTCACAAACCAAAACTAAAACACATCACTTGTCACGCCCCGAACTCGGTAATGGGACCTAGGGATGAATTAGTAACCTAACCTATCCCTGTATCATACAAAACACTAACGATACAATAATGAATGAGGGTCCGACCCCATAGGGTTCCCATACACCCTATACACATTCATATACATGGCATATACACAACGAAAATTATTCTTTCTATACATACTTGGTACCATACCAGAGTCTATACAAAAGGAGTCTAAACTTCATAATACAAAACATAACCCAAGTGCTAACCAAAACCCCAAAATGACAACCTGACAAAGTCCTAGTACTTACAAAAGTACTTTCCGCAGTACACCGACCACTACGCTCCCAACACAAGGACGCTAGTTCCGATTACTCGAAGGACCTGAAAACATGTACGCACGATAGAGGTGAGACACCTCTCAGTAAGGAAGAATCAGGTTATATCGGTGTGTGGCATATGAGTGTTATCATGACATAAAAACATACACAGTTTAAACAGTTCCAATATTTTGACAAAAAAAGCAATACGATTTGGTGTTGTCACACCCTTCGACCGAAGTTGGACTGTCTGGTGATATTTGACACCCTTTGGCAAAAGCCAGTGCCCCCAGTAACATGGCATAGCATAAGCCCACAACATTGAACCAGTGCAGATTTGGTGTTTTCATACTCTTTGGTAAAAATCGGCCGATCTAGTGGTATTGTGCACTCTTCGGCAAAATCCGGATATCACACCTGGAACAATTCGGAACCCCATTCCTATTTTATTTCAGAAAAACACAACTCATGCATGTTCATAACCAAACAATCCACACCCATTTGGTAATCTAAAAATCATGATTTTCCAACAAAATACAGTTTAAACAAGTCAAGGCACGACCATCCCCATAACATAATATATATCACAATATATTCACGGTTTTCCAACGAAACCAGAGATGCAACCCAATGCCCCCTTTTCCCAAAACTATAACATGAAAAACCCATAGTTTCCACTTACTAGATTTCCCCAAATGAGTAGCCAAAACACACACAAGATCGTGAACCACAGTTCCACCGAGTTTGATTTCAAAAATAACTGACATAAACAGAATCCCCTTACCTTTCCGCAAATAGCCAAACCTGAACTCTACGGTCCCTAAACAGCGAACTAAGTTCCCAAAACCTATAAATCATAGTACACAACATGCTCACAATTCCAATCCCTATAGAACTACCAAAACGGAATTGAATACCCGAGAATGCTCGGAACGAAAATCTTTTCCACAAATCCCGAAGAGAATCCTTCCTTGATCCTCTAGTAACGTCGGATCGTCGATTTTAGCAACGTATGATGAAGAAATCCAGAGAGAGAGAGAGTGAGGTTCGAGTTCTTAGAGAGAGAGAGAGAGAAAGGGAATTTTGACTTCTTAGCTAAGAAGCAATGGAAACGATATTTATAACCCTTTGACTCAGCCAACCTCATCGACGAGTTAATGTAGACAATTCATCGACGAAGCAGTGACCTCGTCAACGAGCCTGCGATTTTAGGATTCTCGAAACCTCTCAGCTTCTCCTCATTGACGAGCACCTGCATTTTGTCACCGAACATCGGAAGGGCCTTCGTCAACGAACTCTGACTTCATCGACGAAGCCTGCTCAATTACCGTTTTACCTTTCTTTTATTTATTTAATTCATATATCATGGTTCGGATTCTTACATCACTAGTTAACAAAAACTTAACCAAACAATTTAACTTAAAATAAACAATCAATCAACCACAATGTTGCAATACTTTGTGCAATTTTAGCAGCCCTGTAAATGATATGTAAGCCCTGTTTTTGGAATAAACTTATTGCGCTCTCTTAATCAAGATTTCCGCAAATTAGCCAATGTACTCCTTTGTGGGTTTCCGCAAATAGTTAATTGAAATGTACTCTCTTTGTTTTAAGAGTCTTCTATTTAATTTAGCAATGATCCTTGCAGCCTGCACTTAGCATACACACACACAATATAAAAAGTGTTGAAATTTAAAAGAGTAGGGAAAGAAGAACACCACGATTTTACAAGGTTTGGCTTATCCCCAAACTACGTCCTCACCTTTGGCCAATACTACCAAATAATTCCATTATGAACACTCCTTTCCGGGTGGAGCAAACCATTTACAAAAACCCTCCTTTTCAGGAAGAGAAACCTCTTCAAGCCATCAACCCACGCTTAGTTCAACGATCCAAATCAGCCTTGAACCGTCAAAGTACGACAAGAAGAGAATAAGAATTTGTGTACAAGAACACTCTCAAAACAGAGCAAGTTTATACAAGTTAAAGCACTAAATATACTTCAATCAAATATTAAGATAGAAAGTATGAAGCTCAAGATTAGATATCACCAGAGGTTCTTTAGAAATTGAGGAAACTTAATTGTAGATTAGAACCGTAGGCTTATGAATCAGCAGCAATTCAGTAGAGTTCTCCTAGCAAGAGTGTTTGAAAGAGTGGGCTTTGTGAGAGATTGAAAGTAGGATGCTTGATTGCTTGATTGTATGCTTGGTACATGCTAATTCATTGGGTTAATGGGGTATTTATAGAGTTTTTAGAGTGAGTTTCCTTGTTGCCCTAATTGTTTGGAGTGTCCCCCAACATTTAAATTTGAAAACCTAATTTTTTGAAATTTTCCCATTGAAGTTCGAATTTCAAATCTCCATGGGTCAGTTAGCTGAGTCACTCGACTTGACCAGTTTTTGTACAGGTCAGTCGGCTAGACAGGCGGCTGAAACCTTTTTGTTTGCCAGAAATTAATTCCATTAAATTGTCAGTCAGCTAACTGATCATAGGTGAAAATGGTCAGTCGGTTGGGTAGTTATTCAACTATTATATTTGTCAGTCGCTTGAGAAATTTTAGAGCATTTTGGTTAGCAGACTGACCAGTCAATTTTTTCAAAAACTTTTATTTTTTAAGATTTTAAACCTTTTGTTATTTGAAAAACTTAAATGTGATTTTTCAAAAATATTTTCCAAGGTTTTTAAAAACTGGTCTCTAAGTTTTTGTTGCATCCTAATGAGCTTCATATTTCTAAATAATATTGAATTGAAGTACTTACAAATGACTTTCTAAACATGAAATCATTTAGAACTAAGTTTTCAAGCTCTTTTCCATCTCCCGACGTTCAGCTTCAAGTCCCAATAGGCTTTGAGCTTTCATTTGATTGGCTTATATTATTAAGATTCCTCCTGTGATAACCATGTGAGCACTTTGATTGTTCAATCCTGAAACATTATCACTTAACAACACATGTTAAGATATTCTTCATTTATTATCATCAAAACAAGATTGAAAAGCCATGTAGGCCAACACATGCGATTGACTTGTAACGACCCAGTCGACTGACTTTATATGACTTTTGAAATTCTTGGTGATTTAATGATCCAGGTGACTGACTCCTCGTACCCAGTCGACTGACTCTTTGGGAATTCAAATTTTAAAAATAACGGGAAGTTTCCAAAATTGAGTTTTTGAATTCTAAACGTTATGAAAACTTGGGAAACACTCCAAGTCACTTGGGGAACAAAAAATACTCATTTCTAAACATCTATAAATACCTCCAAAGGCTAAGAATTCAAAACACCAAGTAATACACAACAATCAAAGCTCTTTTGCTCTCAAAACTATCAAAGCTCTCTTGGTCTCAAACTCTCTATAGTTCCCTACTGAGTTTTGCTGTGAAACTTTTACGAATTTCTGAGCATATTATGAATTCTTTCAATCAAGAAAGAAAGCTCATGGTGATGTACTTCTAAGGCTTCAAATTCTTTCTATTATTATTTTGATTTGAAGTATATAGTTGTGCTTTATTGTTGTACTAATCAGCTCTTGTTGAGAGTGTCTTTGTACACCAAATTTTTTCTTGTTTTTGTAGATGGTTCAAGTCTTTGAATCGTTGTTGGACCAAATGAGGGGTATTGTTTAGAGAGGCGAACTCTAGCCCATTGAAGGGAAAGATTGTAAGGTCGCTGTTGCCCGTAAAGGAGTATGTAAGGTTGCTCCTACCATTAAAGGAGTAGTATAATGGAATCCTTAGGTGTGTTGCCTAAGGCGAGGACGTAGGCGGGTATAGCCGAGCCTCGTAAAACTCGTGGTGTCACTCTCTTCCCTACTCTCATTTAATTTTTTGCCCATATAAACTGCGTGGTTGGATTTTAATTTTTTGCTCATATAAACTATGTGGATTGGATATTAAATAAACTGAAATTAATGTGACTTTGGGATTACAGAAATAAAAAAGGGAGTACGTTGGTTGATCAATACTTATTGCGGAAATCATAAGGGAGTACGTTGATTGATTAACACCCAAGAATCATTAATCAAAAGTTTATTTAAGTTCTGAGTTTTGGAAGAGTGTTGAAAATTTCAATTGTGCTTCATATTGAGAAATCAAATTTATTAATACAAGGACTTTTATCAGCTACATACTTAAACTCTACTTTCAGTTACTCAATTGCTAAATCTTGGAAGCATTGCTGGAATCATTCCTTATTGTAAATCTTGTTTTTGGTTATCTTGGTTGGATTAAATTAAATTGCTGAAAAGGATATTCAAATTGGTATATTCATTCATAAAGGTTTTAACTAAATTAATTTTTCGTTGAACTTGTGATTGTAAATCAACTTTGTATGTGTGGTTGCTGAACTTAAAAGGAATTAATTAAATAAAGTAAAAAAAAAAAATTTAAAATCCTAATTCACCTCCCCTTTTGGGAATACATCTTACTTTTCAATTGATATCAAAGAGAGGTTATAACAAATCTTAATTAGAAGCTATATAAAGATCTCCTTGGCATATGTAGGTCAATCCTTAACTAGACCTCCTATTTTCTGTGGTGTAAACTACACTTTTTGGAAACAAAGAATGAGAATCTATCTACAAACCATGGATTGTAAAACATGGAAAGTTGTCACACATGGTGACCACATCCCCACTAAATTAGTTGATGGTAAAGAAGTACCTAAAGAGGAAAAAGACATGACTAATAATGATTTTAAGATGTTGCAAGTTAATTCAAGTGCCATGAATGCACTATATTGTGCTCTGGATGTAAATGAGTTTAATAGGGTCATTGCATGTAAGTCAACTGAAGAAATTTGGGATAAGTTAGAGGTAACCTATGAAGGAATAGTCAATGTTATAGATAGTAGAATCGACATGCTCACAAGCGAGTATGAGGCCTTTAGGATGAACTTGGATGAAACTATCACTAGCATGTATACTAGGTTTACTCACATAATAAACTCCTTAAATGCTTTAGGAAAAAATTACTCAACATATGAAATGATTCGAAAAATCCTTAGAGGACTTCCTTCGATATGGGAACCTAAGGCCACAACGATCACGGAAGGAAGAAACCTAAAAAATACTTCTCTTGATGAGTTAATTGGATCCCTTCTCACATATGAGATGACAATAAATGAAAGAAATTCTGTGAATAACAATAAAAATAAGAAATCAATAGCCCTTAAGGCTGCCAAAGAAAGCTCAAGTGATGAAGACGAAGATAATGAATTAGATGATGAAGAACAAGCCTTCATTACTAAAAGACTTGGAAAGTTTTTCAGAAAGAATAGGAAGTTTCCTTGGAAGTTTAAAGGATAAAAAACTGACAAAGGAGAAACAAACAAAAATGAAATTAAGAATAAACCTCCTACGTGTTATAACTGCAAAAAGGTTGGACATATTAAACCTGATTGTCCACAACTGAAGAAAGATAAGAAAAAGAAAAAGAAAAAGAAAACGAAGGCAATGAAGGCTACATGGGATGATACAAGCTCAAGCAAATCAAAGAACGAATCAAGTGAACAAGAAGTTGCCAACATATGCTTCATGGCTCATAATGATGATGTAAACTCCTATTATAGTTCATCGGAAGAGTCTAGTGAATAGTCATGTAATGATTCATGTGATAGTATGCCTTCATACAAAGAAATCCAGGCTGAATTATTTGTCTTACACAATAGGTTCATTAAAGTATCTAAAAGGAATATAGCTTTGAAAGAACAAAATGAAAATTTGAAAAATCAGCTAGAATCTTCTAAATCAGCTAAAAAAGAAAAAGACTCTCATATTGATAATCTCATGAAGAAAATAAATGACATGTCTCAAGATTTGGTAAAGCTACAAGTAAATGGTGAAAGCAAGAAAGGCTTAGAAATAAGTAACCTTAAAAGTAAAATTGAAGATAAAGACAAGATCATTTACAATTTTACTAGAGGAAAAGAGAATTTTGAAAAGATGGTTGGATAACAAAGGATGATTAGTGATAAAGAAGGAATTGGATACAACGGAATTGAAAACAAAAAGAAGAAGAATCTATTCATGGGATATTTTGTAAAAGAAGCAAAATACTATGCTAGTACATCTTTTACAAATATTCATGAACACACTAATTGCTTCTTGTGTAGGAATAACGGGCACATAAAGTTTAACTGTCCACTTAAAAAGAAGTATGAAAAAATAAAAAATGAATGGAAAGTAAACACTAAAAATAGTTATGGCTTAAAAAGAATTACGAAGGTTTGGGTTCCAAAAGTAACACCTTGAATCCTCCCTTGTAGGTATGCTTTAGGACCACTCTATCAAAAGAAAAGTGGTACTTGGAAAGCGAGTGTTCAAGACACATGATCGAAAATAAAACCAAGTTCACCCCACTAGTTCAAAAATATGGCGGGTATGTCACCTTCGGCGACAACGCTAAAGGTATAATCATTGGAATTGAAAAAATAGGTAATGAATCCTCATTAACAATAGATGATGTTTTACTAGTGGATGGGTTATAGAATAATTTTTTTAAGCGTAAGTCAACTTTGTGATAAGGGATTTGACATAGTCTTTAAGCAAGATAAGTGGATAGTTCAAAATCCAAGAAAACATGAAGTTCTATTTACAACTTATAGAGTCAATAATGTATATTGCATAAATCTTGAAAACCTAATCTCTCAAGAAGTAACATGCTTGGCTACCATGAATAAAGCTAGTTGGCTTTGGCATAGAAGACTAGGACATGCAAGCATGGATTTATTATCAAGTTTATCTAGAAAGAAGTTAGTCAAAGGTTTACCAAGCACAAAATTCATAAAAGATAAAATTTGTGATGCTTGCCAACTTGGGAAGCAAATTAAAACAAGCTTTAAAAAGAAGAAACATATTTCTACTAGTAGACCCCTAAAACTTATTCATTTAGACCTGTTTGGAGGAAAGTATAGGAGGAAAGCAATATGCTTGTGTCATAGTTGATGACTACCCAGGTTTACCTGGGTACTCTTTTTAGCCTCCAAGGATGAAAAAGGATACGACATCTCAAATATTAGGAGTGATCAAGGAAGAGAATTCAACAACAAAGAAGTTGAAAAATTCTATAATGAACATGGAATAAGTCATAATTTTTCAGCACCTAGAACTCCACAACAAAATGGAGTTGTTGAAAGAAAGAATAGAACTCTTCAGAAATGGCAAGAACAATGCCCAATGAAAATAAGCTACCAAAGTATTTTTGGGCTGAGGTGGTAAATACCGCATGCTATGTGATAAAGAGTATCGGTAAGATCAAATTTAAATAAAACTTCCTATGAACTATGGAAAGGTAGAAGGCCTAACATATCTTACTTTCATGTTTTTGGATGCAAATGTTTTGTATTAAATGATAAAGATGATTTAGGTAAATTTGATGCAAAAGATGGTGAAGGAATATTCTTAGGATATGCATTAAAGCGTAAAGTTTTTAGAATCTATAATAAAAGAACTCTTACAATTGTTGAATCAATTTATGTAACATTTGAAGAGGAAAATCCATTTAATAAAACAATAAATGTTGAAGAAGTTCAAACCACTCAAAAGCCAGAAGACTTAGAAATTATAGAAGTGAAAGAAGAGAAAAATGAATTAACTTCAAATGATGATGCTATAGAAAATTCTAAGTTACCCAAAAAATGGAAATTTGTAAGAAATCATCCTAGAGATAAAATCATAGGAGAACCATCATGAGGTGTATCTACTATTTCTTCATTGAAAAATCTATGTAATCATTGTGCATTATTATCTCAAGATGAACCTAAGAACGTTGAAGAAGCTCTAAGTGATGATTCATGGATAGTGGCTATGCAAGAAGAATTAAATCAATTTGAAAGAAATAAAGTATGGAAATTAGTTCCTAAACTGGACGACTATTCAATTATTGGAACAAAGTGGGTATTTAGAAATAAAAACGATGAAAATGGAATTGTGGTAAGAAATAAAGCTAGACTTATGGCTCAAGGATATAACCAAGAAGAAGAAATAGACTATGATGAGACCTTTACTCCAATAGCTAGAATGGAAGTCATAAGAATGCTATTAGCAAATGCATCTCACAAAGAATTCAAATTTTATCAAATAGATGTGAAGAGTGCATTCCCAAATGATTTTATAAATGAAGAAGTATATGTAGCACAACCACCAGGCTTTGAGGATATTCAAAATCCTAATTATATGTTTAAATTAACAAAGACCTTGTATGGATTGAAACAAGCCCCTCGGGCTTGGTATGAAAGGTTAAGTGGATTCTTACTAGAAAAGGGATTTTTTAGAGGAAAGGTAGATAGCATATTATGTTGGTGTATATGTGTGCAATTTCCACCTCCCACGAGTTAATTGACACACTTACCTTATGTATGGTTCAGATGAGGTCGAAGTGGTAGACCGCAATGGTACTGCGAAGATAGAAGACGTTCCCCTTCGAGACACAGGGGTCTAGGGGTAGCGCCCTCAGTGGGGGGTATGGGGGGGCAATGCCCCCCGAGACGGTATGGCCTATCCAGTGTGAACGGTGGGTACGGTATGTCAAAGACGACTACTAATGTCAAAGACGAACACTAATATCAAAGACGACCACTAATGTCAAAGTTGGCCACTAATGTCAAATACGACCACTAATGTCAAAGTCGGCCACTAATGTCAAAGTCGGCCATGGTAACTGAGCTACCACCACCTACCATGGTAGGTGAGCCACCCATGTGCTTCTTCCATGGACCAAAGGCTATAAATAAGACCCCCCACCCGAGCAACACACACATCTCAACTGCAAGGTTGTGTCCTCTTTTGTTTTTCTATTTGTTGTCCTTTCGCCATTGAAGCTCATTTAGTGAGTGCATGGTTGGACAAATTATTGTAATCCGATTGTTGTAATAAAACTTTGTGTTATCTTTTCAATCATTTCTTAAAAATAGATCTTGGTGCTGTTATTGTACATGGTATCAGAGCTGAAGGCTACTAAGAAGAAACAACTATAATTGTTGAGACGTTGCAATGGCAGGAACTTCATCTTCCGCTACTGCATCTCCATCAGTACTTTGGATATGTCCACCTTCATTCATAGAAGGAAAGCTAGAAGGCACAAACTACACTTTGTGGAAGTTCAAGATGAGTGCTATTCCGGATTCATATGAACTACTTGATACAACTCAAGGTATGGATCCAAAACCAATTAGCACGCTTGATCCCACCGATCCTAAGGTAACCATCCCTCCAGATGTTGCCCTCGTCAAAGCATGGAAAATGCGGAATGTAGATGCACTTTGTGCTATTGTCACAAGTGTATCCGATTCTATACTTATGTTGATCCAACATGCATCCAAGGCTGCAGATGCTTGGAATGGTCTGAAGAATCAATATGAAACAAGGAACCAGACACGCATTCAGAACTTGGAGAATCAACTTGCTGCAGAAAAGCTACATGATGGAGAATTGGCAGAAGTATTCATCACCAAAATAAAAAATTTGTGTGATTAGATGGCGTCAGTGGGCATAGCAAAGACAAGTGAGGAGTTAGCTTGAAGATGTATTTGAATGCTACCATCAAAATATGACAGTCTGGTAACTGCTCTTAACATGAAGATTAGAACTCTTGCACTAACCTTTGAGGAATTATGTGCTTTACTGCTAGAAGAGGAGATGAGGCTAAGAACCAGAGAAAATGAAAGCAATAGTGCTTTCACCGTGCAAATCAAAGGCAAGGACAATAATGTTGAAAATAAGAAGGGAAAGAACAAGAAGAGATTTTTTGGTACGTGCTACTACTGCAACAAAAAGGGGCATGCAACCAAGGATTGCAGAAAACGTATACACGATGAAAAGAATGGCACGTTGAAGCCTACGTGGAATGTCAGATAGGTAGCAAATTGTGCTGAACTAGAATTAAATCTTTTCATGGTTACAAAAAGAAATGTGCTCAACTGCTCAAACAGTACCAGGAGATTAATCATGGGTACTTGACAGTGGAGCTTCTCGACACATGACCAGAAAAAAGGATTGGTATGGTTTCCTTAAGCCTCTACATGAACCTATGAATGTGGTTGTTGAAAATAATGCAAAGTGTCCAGTAGAGGGCACTGGATCCATTTCCTTAAAAACCACGAATGGTGAAGGTAAAACTCTTTCAGATGTCCTTTATATTCCTTAAATTAAGAGGGATCTTTTATCTGTAGCTGCTATCACTGATTGTGACTATGAAGTATGATTTATGAAAACAAAAGCTGAGATCATTGATAGCAATGGTAGCATTATGGGCGAAGGTATTCGAAAGAATAGCTTGTATGAGTTTGTGGCACTTTCCGCAACAACTAGAAATACAATAAGCAGACTTTGGCATGAAAGGTTTGGACACATCTCCTATGTAGTTTTGAAGGAGATGTAGAGAAAGGAAATAGTGGTTGATCTGCCTATAGTAGTTGATACTGCAGAGCCTTGTGAAGCTTGCATGCTGAGCAAGCAACATTGTATGTCATTTCCACAAGAGAGCAACAACAATCAAAGCTTCCTATAGAGCTGGTACATGCAGATCTCTGTGGTAAAATGACTACTGCTGCACTAGGAGGATCTTTCTAGTTTATGCTGTTAGTCGACTATTATAGTAGAAAGATGTGGGTGTACTTTCTTCGTGATAAGGCTGAGGCTTTTGTAAAATTTAAAGTGCGGCATAAACTTGTTGAAAATGAGACAGGTTTGCAGTTAAAGAAACTTTGAACAAATCAAGGAGGTGATTTCACATTAGGGGAGTTCAACAATTATTGCAGTGCATTTGGCATCAAGGCCAATTATTGGCACCAAAAACTACACAACAGAATGGCGTTGTAGAATGGCGAAATCGCACTGTGATGGAGATGGCCAGAGCAATGATGAAGGCACAAGACCTTCCAAAATCATTTTGGGCAGAAGCTGTTAATACAACAGTGTATATCCTCAACCGATGCTTCACTAAAGCTTTGGGGAACAAAACACCTCACGAGCCTTACTTTGGTAAGAAACCCTCAATTTCTCATCTTAGAACATTTGGTTGCAGATGTTTTGTGCATGTTCCAGATGACAATCGAAGGAAGTTAGATGACAAGAGTCGAAAGTGCATCTTCTTGGGATACAATACAAAATCAAAGGCATATAGTTTGTATGATGTAGAGGCAAAGAAGATCATCACAAGACGAGATGTGGTATTTGATAAAGGATCACACTTAGTGGGAGATAGAGATCGGCCTAGTTTATCATCAACCGATAAAGTAACCCACCACGTGCCTAACTTAGAGCAGCAGATTAAGGTGAATGATGAAGAAATTCAAAACCAGCCTATTACCAGTAGCACCTGTTCAGAAGCCATACCTCAGGTGGGTACAATAGCTCTTTGATGAAGGCAATCCAGAACCCGTGAATCAAAGTTCACAACCTGATGGACCTCGAAGGTCGAAGAGAATAAAGGAACAACAACGATCAGTAGAACACTTGGTAAATATGACCTTAATAGCTGATATAATCAGTACAATTAAGGAACCAAGTAGCCTAGATGAAGCATTGGCTGATCCAAAGTGGAGAACGGCTATGGAAGCTGAATATGAAAGTATCATGGGAGATTGTGGATCGTCCCCCTCATAGGAAGATAATCGGCACGAAGTGGATATGGAAGGTAAAATATAAAGCTGATGGTACTTTAGAGAAGTACAAAGCACGACTTGTTGCATAAAGATTTTCTCAGGTGGAAGGTTTTGATGTTACTGAAACCTTTGCACCAATAGCTCGCATGGAAACAATCCATCTGGTTTTGGCTACTACTGCACACAGAAGCTGGGTGCTACTTCAAATGGACGTGATGTCTGCATTCCTCAATGGTAATCTTAAAGAGGAGGTTTATGTGATTCAACGACCTAGATTTGAATTGCCAAATTCAGACAACAAAGTGTGCAGGTTGAAGAAAGCCTTGTATGGGCTGAAACAAGCCCCTAGAGCTTGGCACTAGAGGATTGATTCTTTCTTCACAAATTATGGATTTTGTAGAAGTACCTCTGCTGCAAATTTGTATGTACTGAAGGAGAATGGGATATATGAATAATTGTACTGTATGCAGATGATCTTGTGCTTACAAGTGACCATGAGGAGAAGATCAGTAACATCCGTGAATGCCTATGCTCAGAATTCAAGATGACAGACTTGGGGTAACTCCACTTCTTCTTAGGCATTGAAGTGTGGCAGTATCCAGGAGAAATATTTATTTCTCAGCAACGATATGCTCAAGAGTTATTGAAGGCATTTGGGATGACAAAATGCACTCCAATGGTTACTTCAATGAAGGTAAACATTAAGATCTCCATTGAAGATCCCTCTCCACGTGTTGATACAAAGAGGTATAGAAGCCTAATTGGGAGTTTGGTCTACCTATGCAACACAAGGCCCAATATCAGTTTTGCAGTTGGTATTCTGAGTAGATTTACAAATAAGCCATGAGAAATTCACTGGAAGGTTGGAATGAGGGTCCTCAAGTATATAAAAGGGACTCCTCATTTTGACATCTCTTATACATCAAGGAACTCCCTAATTAGATATTGTGACTCCGATTGGGTAGGAGATATTGATTCCAGAAAGTCAGTTTTCGGATATTGTTTTCTTTTTGGGAATGGAATTATCTTATGGACAAGCAAGAAGTAGCCAACGGTGTCATTGTCATCCACAGAAGCTGAGTACAAGTCAACTTGTCTCACCTCATGTGAAGCTATCTGGATAAGAAGACTTCTTACTAATATTGGGATAACGATAAATGATGCAACTCCGATTCACTGTGACAATCAAAGTTGCATAGCTATCAGTAAGAACCCGATGTTCCATGCAAGAACCAAGTACATTAAGATTCAATATCACTACATGCGAGAACTCATTGAGGATGAGGTTGTTGAAATGGAGTATTGCCCAACAGAAGATAATCATGCAGATATCTTCACCAAAGCATTAGGTAGTTCCGACTTCCAGAAGCATTAGGATGCTTTTGGTATTGGTTCAAGAGCGTAAGTGGACATTAAGGGTGGGGTGTTGGTGTATATGTGTCCAATGCCCACCTCCCACGAGTTAATTGGCACAGTTACCTGACATATGGTTCAGATAAGGTTGAAGCGGTAGACCGCAATGGTACTACAAAGATAGAAGACATTTCCCTTTGAGACACGGGGGGTATGGGGGCAGCGCCTTCAGTGGGGTGTGTGAGGGGTAATGACCCCTGAGACAATATAGCCTATCTAGTGTGAACGGTGGGAACAATATGTCAAATAAGGTTACTAATGTCAAAGACGACCACTGATGTCAAAAACGACTACTAATGTCAAAGTCGACCACTAATGTCAAAACGGCCACTAATGTCAAAGTGGCCACTAATGTCAAAGTCGGCCATGGTAGGTGAGTTATCACCACCTACCATGGTAGGTGAGCCACCCATGTGCTTCTTCCATGGACTAGAGGCTATAAAAAAAGACCCCCCCCCACCAGAGCAACACACACATCTCGACTGCAAGGTTGTGTCCTTTTTTGTTTTTCTATTTGTTGTCCTTTCTCCATTGAAGCTCATTTAGTGAGTGCATGGTTGGATAGATTGTTGTGATACGATTGATGTAATAAAAATGTGTATTATCTCTTCAATTGTTTCTTCAAAATAGATCTTGGTGTTGTTATTCTACACATTATTTATAAAAACTAAGAAGGAAGACATGCTTATTATCCAAATCTATTTGGATGATATCATATTTAGTGCAACAAATATTGATTTATGTAAGGAATTTGCTAAGTGTATGCGAGAGGAATTTGAACTGAGCATGATGGGAGAATTGAATTACTTCCTAGGACTACAAATTAAGCCAGCCAAGAATGACACTTTTATAAATCGATCCAAATATATAAAAGACATGCTTAAAAAAATTTGACATGGAAAGTAGCAAGCCCATAGGAACTCCCACGAGTACCTCCATAAGCCTTGATAAGGATGAAAAAGGAAAACCAGTAGGTATGAAATATTATCGAGGTATGATAGGAAATTTGTTATACTTGATAGCTAGTAGACCTGATATAATGTTTAACATATGCATGTGTGCCTGTTTTCAATCAGCTCCTAAGGAATCTCATCATATAGCCGCCAAAAGGATTTTAAGATACTTGATAGGTACTATTAACCTAGGACTATTGTAAAGACCTTAAAATTTACATCATCATCATCATTTCCCCCCTATTATATACATATATATATATATATATATATATATATTGTTCTGATACCCTCTGCTATGAAACTCGGGCCTTAGCAGGCACCGGGGTAATCTTGTATACAGTATTCATACCTACGTAGTAGAAACATAAATCATATAACCACATATACTATACAATATCAGAATTTAGTATATACAAACCATAGCCATACAGAATAATTCCCTCCAGTATCATCTACCCCAAAAATACAAAACTCTATCAAAAACTCACCCTACAACTAGGGTAATCAAATAAACTCCCTATCCGCGAGCCTGATCTGCTCGCCTAGTTGGCTCACCTGAAAAAGATAAAGTAATGGGGTGAGCTGATGCTAAGTAAGTGGAAATATGCTATTACTAGTATGTGGCTACTAAGTTACGAATACTGTTTAAATAACAACTGAACTATAATACAATAGTAAATCTGTAAAGCATATCTTTTTTTTTTTTTCACAATTTAAAATATAACTGTATCATCTGTATTTTCTACTTTTCATACTGCTAATATCATACTATACTCATCAGATACTGTAAAACTGTATACATATACATAAGTATGCTTTTATCCCTAGAACTCTATATGTCATGATTTGACCCCTCATGACAGGGTTGTGCCTGTCGACCCTCCAGGTAAGTCACTATACTCTACACTACCTCAGTTTGGCCAAACTGCATACTTTCCTAGGCGCGGGACTAGTTGCTACCTCGTCAAATTGGCCCCCTCAAACTAGCGAATTGGGGAGTTGCATACTCTCTGAGCACAGTTGACGGTACTCACACACTATTTGAGATATGTGGTTGCACTCTATTTGTATATAGCAACGGTACCATGCTCTGTATTCTTTATCAGTATCCGTCTGTAATCATTCCTCAGGGATCTGATACTATATATATACATATATACTCTTTTACTATTTTTCATCACGTTTCCAAAATTACCATAATGCTATCTTTTGTAATGTAAATACTGTAATCTCTGTATTCTGTAGCTGTAGCATCTTGATGCTATCTTTGTATATCTGTCTATATACTCTGTTTGTATACTCTAAATGTTATGGTAATAGGTAACATGGCATACTGTAAATACTGTATATGCTGTTCTGAGTGAAGTTGTAATATACTGATCTGAGTAAAACTGTAATATAATATTCTGGATAAATATCTATGATATATTGATCTGTATAAAACTATAACATACTGATCTGAGTAAAACTGTAATATACTGTTCTAAATAAATATCTGTGATATACTGTCCATATATATGTATTATGTATAATATGATATACTATAAAAACTACAGAAGTTCTTCATCATATAAATATCTACTCAGGCCACACAAGCATTTAAAACTCATATTCTGTAAATCTGGGTAATAAGCTGGTATATACATATGTGTAAAATCTCGGATAATATTATAAAAATTCCTAGTAGAGCATATTTCCCTTACCTAATTCCTGAAAAGCCCTCATTGGACTCTGGCGCTACACCCGTAGGGTTCTCCACTCAACACCTTGAAAACGAAATCCCCCAGAACAAATCATCAGTATTTTTCTACATATAACATTTTCTATAGTTGCAGGGCAAGTAGATTCTGAATAAAACACCTTACCCTGATATTGGGATGAATTCCAAACCAACTTCCCAAACGATCAGCTTCGGTAGACTTGTAGAGAACTTTGCCAGGAGCATTGTGGTAGCCTCAGATCTTCAATTCGACGAGAAACGGAGCTAGGATCGAAGAGAGAAGGATTGAGGTGTGTTTTAGAGAGAGAAAGGGAGAGTTCGCACTGAAAATTCATCCAAAAATATGAGTTTTCACTATTTATAGAGCTGGATTCATCGATGAGACACGTCATCTCGTCGACGAGTCCTTAAGGAATTTCATCGATGTACTTCCTCCCTCATCAACGAATTTCAGACTACCCCAAGAACCCCTCTCAGTACTTTCTCATCAACGAAACCTATCCTCGTCGACGAGCTCCTCTTATATCCTCATCGACGAATCCCCTGTGTTCGTCGACGAGGAGCCTTCTAATTTTTTCTGAGTTATTACATCCAAAGTGCGCGTTCGTCGACAAAGCCTGTTGCCTCCTTCTGCTTCTGTTTCCATTTCCCTCTCTCTTTATCATTTAAATACCATTATTCTTCGGGTCACTACAACTATGGTATCCTAAGGGCACTGATTTTGAAATGATTAGTTACTCAGATGGGGACTATGCAGGTTGTAAGATCGATAGAAAAAGTACAAGTGGGGACATGTCATTTTCTAGTACGATCTCTAGTATCATGGTTATCTAAGAAACAAAATTCCATAGCTTTATCCACCGTTGAAGCTGAGTATGTGGCAGCAGGTAGTTGCTGTGCACAAACTCTCTACATGAAACAATAATTAAAAGACTTTAATTTAGAGTACTCCGCCATATCAATAATGTGTGATAATACAAGTGCGATAAACATTTCTAAAAATCCAATATCACTGTCAAGAACTAAGTACATAGACATAAGACATCACTTTTTAAGAGATCATGTGCAAAAAAAAGACATCATAATAGAATTTATAAATACAAACGACCAATGGGTGGGCATTTTCACAAAACCTCTTCTAGAAGATAAGTTTATATCAATAAGAAGAGAACTTGGCCTATTATACAATAGGGAAGTGGTTTAGAAAGAATATAAGAAGAGAAAAGAAGAAAATTTGAAATTTTTGAGAAGTTAGGCGACTGAGTTCAGTGATCCCAGTCGACTGACAGGCCACTGACTTATAGGAATTCAAAGTCTTTGTTAGTCATGCGACTGACTTCTAAGACCCAGTCGACTGGATCATCGGGGATTTATAAATTTTGAGCACGAAATCCTAATTTCTTTCATTCTAGTCAACTGGACTTGGCTTCTCAACTCACCCGAACTCTTTATCTTCTATTCCCCTTGCTTCTACCCAAAATATTTCTTTCAAAGAGTGGAAAATCATCTTCCCATTTGAATTTCTAGGGTTTTTTTGTTGTGTGTGTTCCTCATGAACCAAATGTGCAGCGAATCGAGGTTCTACCTCTGGACAAGAAGAAGACAACGTTGATCATTGACTTTTCGCTCTTTAAGCCAAACAAAGATATAGGATTCATCTTCGAGCAACTGTTCCAATACTTGGTAAGATCATAGATACAACTTTCTTCACAGAAGATTTTCCGAATATTCTACTAATGTTTAGGCGATAGTGTAGAGATCCAATGAATTATAGAAATTAAATAATAAGAGAAATTAGAGAAAAATGAAAATTCAAAAAGAGGAAAAAGCAGGGTTCATCGAAGAACCCTCCGATTTCATCGACGAACTCCCTATTGGATTCGTCGCACGCCATGTGTCTCATCGATGAGAAATTACCGCGAGGGTTGTTGTAAGGTCTGAAATTTGTCGACAATAAATAAATGTTCATCGACGAACTCTCTACTTGGCCTTGTCGACGAAGCCAGTTGTATAAATAGCTTAACTCAGATTTTTAGCGAGAAAATGGCATCCTAACCTCTTTTCTCTCTCTACTTCGTCCTCCACCCCTTCTCTCTAGGATTTTGGGTTGGATTTTTTCCGATTTGACCATCCGAAGCTGCCACGTCACTCCTGAGAAGATTCTCTTCACATCTGCTCTAGTGATTTGTAGGTCAGGCCAACTTGGGAACCATCCCAAAATTTAGGTAAGTTAGTTAATTTCAGTTTTGTTAGGTTTTTGGTATTTCTGGACTAAGGAGAATATGTTAGGGAAGATAATACTGAAGTTTTTTTGGGAAAATATCAATTTCAGGGTGTTGAGCTGGGGACCACACGAGTGTAATTTTGGAGTAATTTATAGGCTTTTCCATAAGTCAGGTAAGGGGATAAACTAAGCTAGAATTTCCATGAAATTATTCATTAATATTCAACTTTTATTTTCAAAGAAATTATGTATGTTATAAAATTGAGTTTGGAAATACTGTTGTTAACAAGAAAACAATTTTAACTCAATTCAACAAGGATTATATTTTTGTGTAAATTTTATGAATGGAACAATATTCACTTTTGTGTGGCATGGGTATGGAATTCTATGATTTTATGTAATATTGGAATATTATGTTTTCAGAATAAGCATATTATTATTGTTTTTTAGGAAAATATTAAAAAGGGTACAAGGATTACAAACTATGAGTTTTATATGATATACCGGTGTAAGGGTCGTGATTTACAAGATACAAAATGTCGGCGCAAGGGCCGTGAATTTTATATGATATGTTATGCAAAATTTTATGAAATATTATCATAACAGATATTATTATGAAATAACCATGTATCATTATTTGGAAATATACTATATATTAGTAGAACTTGGATGACTTGGTTTAGGCTTTCATGAAGTACGGTACCATAGCTATATGATCATGATCATGTATATGTTAGTGCAAGCGTCCCTCTGGCATTTAGACCAGGAGGGGAAGACCCATCATACTTATAGACTTATGTTGATCTAGCGTGGTCGGCTAGTCATTGCTACGCCTCGCCTTTGGGCCGCACAACCTAGTTATGTGGGGGTAAGACATGACACCAACCAGTTATTATTTTATGTACGATTATATATGATGATTTCATGTATAGAAACTTAGCATGTTATATCATGTTATGATAAATTATGTTTTAAACAGATATGATATAGACATTTTTGCTAGATAAGATTTATGTACTGTTATATGTATAACATGGAAATACTCATGTTGTTACACACAAATATTAATTAATTTCCCTTACTGAGAGGTGTCTCACCCTGGCTATACAAACATTTCATGAAATCCAGGTAGAGGAGCAGATAGAGCTCCGCGACAGTAGAGTCCAATTGAGCTACCCTATCAGAAGGGTGAGTTGATGAGCTAGGGTTAGATTTATTTTTGAGAAGTGACCCTAGGCTACTTTTAGTCTTTTTGTGGATGATTGTATATATATAACAATTTTAGTAGGACTTTGGTATTGTGGTTGGTTGTATGATATGTTGTAATTTACGTTTCCTGCTGTTTAGGTATTTGAGTTGTATTTTGGTGATATCCCTAATTCCCATGGGTCCGGGATGATTATGTTATTCAGTAGTACAAGTTTATTATATTGAATGTGTCACGCCCCGAACTTGCAGGTGAGTCCTAGGTGTGAATTTGAGTAACCTAACTTGTCTCTGTATCAATTTAAACGTACATGATACAATACGAATAGAGGGTCCGACCCCGTGGGGTGAACGGATGCCCACATACATACATACAAACATCCATACTCATCCATAATACGCAGCGAAATACAGTATTTTATATATAAACAATATCATACCAGAGTCTATACAAGCTAGGATAAGCATCCCCATAATACAAAACATACCCCAGGTGTCTACAAAAGCATCTTGACAACCTGGATAGCAAAACTCGTACCTAGTAGGTACTAGCAGTAGCTACAACACCCTTGCTCCTAGATGCTAGGATGCTACTTACGGCTACTTGAGGGACCTGAAAAACATTGTATATACATTCGGGGTGAGACACCTCTCAGTAAAGGAGAAAACAGGTTATATCAGTGTGTGGCATACCAGTGTTATTTTACATACTTCATAACACTATACAATACGATACAGTTCGAAAAATTTACATACAGTTTCATACATATCCATACAGTTCCATTATTTCCACAAAAACCATTCCAGTACATATGATACCCAAAACATACGGTCAGTGTCGTCACACTAGTTCACAACTACACAAGGTCACCTCGTCTCACAGTGATTACATTGCTACATACGCAACTACGCTGTGACGACTGAGGCCCAATAGTGATTACATTGCTCCATACGTAACTACACAAGGTCACCTAGTCTCATAGCGATTACATTGCTACACACGCAGTTACGAAGCGACAACTCAGGCCCATAGTGATTACATTGCTACATACGTAACTACACAAAGTCACCTAGTCTCACAACGATTACATTGCCACATGCACAACTACGCTGCAACGACCTAGGCCCACAGTGATTGCATTGCTACATACGGTGTAGAACACACCCTTTGGTGACCAGTCGGATCATACTGGTGATATTTCACACCCTGGATATAGAGTCGGCCACTCTCGCCCACGGTTCTTAACTGACACATGGCTATTTTACAAATCCCTAGAATCATTTTTGGAACTCACGTTCCTATACATTTTAGCATACGGTAATTAGCCGCCACATAGCTGTTTTACAAATACCTGGAACAATTACATACAATCATATATACCACACTTATTTGGTTTACGGAAAATCATATCATTTACAATTTCAAGTATACAGTTTATGCAAATATGGATTACGATCACCTCAATAATACAATTTTAACACAACCAACAGTTTTCCAAACAAAATAGAGATGATACCGGAAATTCCCAATTTTCTCGAAAAACTATAACCCGAAGATCCCGCATTTTTACCCGATAGATTTTCCCAAATAAGTTATCGAAACATACATACGATCGTAGCCTACAGGCTTACCGATCCTAATTTCGAAAATGAAGTGATATAAATAGAATCCCTTTACCTTAACCCGAATTCCAACTACGAACTCTACGGTCCTCAAAACTATGAACCGAGACTCCAAAACCTACAAACCACAGAACAGTACATGCTTACAACTCTTTCTACTACACATATACTGAATCAGAAATGAAAACCGAGCCTTACCTCGATTTTGACCCGAAACCCGAAATCGTTTGAAACGAGATTCCAATCCACTAGAAACGTAGAGAATCCTTCACTGATCCTTGCAGTAACTTTGGATTTGCGAATCAGGCAACGATCGGCAAAGAAAACTAGAGAGAGAGAGAGAGAGCGTAGGGGGAGTTCTAGAGAGAGAGAGGGAGTTTGGGGGAAAACTTAGCCCCAAAGTAACCAAAATATCCTTTTATAGGAACTTTGACCTAGGTGGATTCGTCGACGAAATGGCCTCCTCGTCGATGAATTCTCCACTAGCCTCGTTGACGAGTCGATGGCCTCATCAATGAGCTAGATATTCCAAATTTTCCTGGCCCTCTCGGCGTTTACTCATTGACAAGCTTCTGAATTTCGTCGAAGAACTAGGCCTTGTCGACGAAGTCTGTGCAAATTCCATTTTTACCACTCTTTTACATAATTAACCCCTATATCATGGTTCGAGTTCTTATAGAATGTTATCAGGAGAAAAAAACTAAGTTGGTAAATTAGGTAGGTCATTAAAAATAGGTTGGAAAAATCTTGTGGTTTATCGAGCAAAGGGCCTATACCCAAATCTCGTTAAGATATTTTATACAAATATGGTTCAAAGTCAAGCAGTACTCACTACCGAAGTAAGAGGACAAAGAATTTCATTAACACCACAAACCTTGGCCCCCATTCTTTGTATTGACCAAGGTGATTTTTGAGTGTCATGCATTCTCACGTACTTGGATTATGGACCAAGGATTCACTCCCAAGGAATTTTTACCATTAATTATGGTAGAAGTACTAGACCAATTTATGACTCCTAAATATACACAGTTGAACCTTCAAGCACAGATACTTCAAAAAATCATAACATACAATATCACATCCCAGGCCAGATCACACGATTACATGTCATATGTGTGGACCGCTTCATCATGTGGTGTATTTTCAAAAGAAAGAAACTTGACTTGTCTAGTTTGATTCTGAAATGGATGTGGACAAGATTGGAAGCATGACAGGTTACTTTTCCATATGGAGGCATCCTCAATATCTTGTTTTCTCATCTTAGTATCATCAGTCCAAATGAGTTGATCATAAAGAGAGCTAGATATGATCTTTTACACTCCACAACTTGCAGATGGGACATGAGAAACATTAGCAGGGTTGGTTTCTGATAGGAAGAAGACCACCTAGGCCAGCTCCTGAGCAAGCTCCATCTCCTGATCAGTAGTCAGAACCTCATATTGATGCTTCTTCGTGGTTCATACCATTTCATCATCAGTTTACTACTTTTAGTAGTGACGTACGCTTAGGACTTCAGTCTTTTAAGGAAAGTAATACCTCACTACGGTCTAGTATTTCTTCAATCGATCAAAGACTTAGCCGTTTAGAACAATATCAGGCTAGTTCCTCACATTATCCTAGTGATAATGCAGCTGATGCTGATGCTTGATGTTGCTATGATGCTTTTTTTTTTTTTTTTTTAAAGAAGGGCGAAACCTCCATTTATTTATTGATATACCCTCACTTTTGGCGAAGGAATACCGTGGTTACAAGACAAGCAATGGGAGATTACATATAGAACAAAAATTTAAAGGTCTCCCAAAAACAACACCAACATCTAACCAAAACAGGACTACAAGTCCAAACAAATCTAAACAAGGACCTACTAACCAATAAAACATCCCACGCATCAAACCAAACAAAATAAAAAAGCAAACATATACCAACACCAAAAGAAAACCAGCTAAACATACCTCATATAAGTCATATCCATCTTATCCAGTTTATACAAACCATTGATAACTCTAGGAAGTTGACTACTATTTGTAAACAAACTATTCCTCCCCATAGCACATTGTCGAGCCAAAACATCTGCCACTTTATTCCCTTCTCTATACAAATGATTTATAGAAAATTTTACTCCCTCCAATAAAACAATAAGCTGCTCCCAAAAATCCCACAAATACCACAAGGAGCACTTACTAGATCTTATCCAGTTTACTACAATATTTGAATCACATTCAATATCAATACTGGTATGTCCCAAATGTTTGCAAATCTTTATTCCTTTTGTTGATCTTATAGGTCACGCCTGGTTTTGATAATGACAAATACTCATTATATTTAATGGGTGTTTGAGGTTACGTATCGGAACTTAATTTGACAGATCATAACGCACAAGGAGAGAGTGAAGATTGAAGACAAAAATTCTATTGAAGATCCAATGTTTTATATGTTGTAATATATTTTATTTATGTAAAGGATCTTTAATAGTAATTAGGGATTTTGGTTTGTAATAATCTCACACACATCATATGCATGGTCTGATAGGTAAGCTCAAACTAAATCATAAATAAAACTGGACTTTCAAAAGACCCTAGGACACTCACACACTCACTTGTATGTGTTAAACTTTTGAATAGGGTGTTTGTTGCATGAAACAGGATCAAAATGCACAAAATGTGCACCTTCGGTCGACCGAAAATTCAAGTTCATTTTGCCTCCAATCAACCGTGTAATGCCTCGAACCCTTAAACCCGGGGCCGAAATGCACAAAATGTGCACCTTCTCTCATAACATCCTTAAAACATAATGACATAAAACATAAAACATAAATATTTACATCCCCAGAATAGTATCAACATATACCCTGTTTCTTTATATTCCTAAAAAATACTAAATACCCTCGAGCTCCTTAAGCCCAACCTCGAGGATGTCCTGAAAAAGAAATAATCATATTCGGGTGAGACACATCTCAATAAGGGAAGAAACATACATATTAAAACAGCGCGTGGCTAACATGAGGTATAAAGATGTCATTTTAAATACATTTACAAATCATTATCATAACATTAAAATCGTTTTCTGAACCTAAACAATCACATGCAAATAAGCCTCAAGTGTTAACTTGATCTCGTACTCACGCATTCCACAATAGTTTACCGGCAAAAGCCCTAAGGATAGGGAAATCTACCTGCCCATACAAATAGGTTCCTTCTGCCCTAGTACATTATACAGCTATTGCCACATCTGAAGCTATTAGTGCACTTGCCTTTCTTAGCAAGCCCTCAAGCGAAGAGTTCGCCTTGCCTAATCATAACATGTTCTACGTACATAAGTACTTTTAATAACATTATACTTTATTCCTTTCTGTCATTATTTATTCATACACATCTGTTCATGTTCATAGTTTTAAACATTACATTCCATTTCACTTTAAGTGACTTTTCCCATTTGTATCATTCACATTTGTCATTTAATTTCATTGCATTGTCATTCCATTGTCATTTCATTGCATAACATTTTCATTTCATTCTGTCGTACCACACCTGGTCTTTAGCCATCATCAGTTAGTCCACATAGAAATGCGCTAGAATCTGCTACAGTTAGTCCACATAAAAATGCACTAAAATCTGCTAACATGACTGTCTTTCAGCTGTCTTACATTTACATGGTTGCATTTAACATACACAAGAAACATTATCCATATCATATTTTATTCTCAATACTTACTTAACCTGAATCTCATACATTTTACATATATTTGCAATGAGTCTCATGCCACACAATTTAACAGTAAAATTCATGTACATTCTTACAAAATAAGTCAACTCATAATTAACATTTATGTACGAAAAATACATTTCATTTCTTACTTAATTCCTCAAAAAATTCCTTTCACTTTCATTCGTTTACTTTCACATGTACATAACTATATAAACAATCCTAGGCTTAGAAAACATAAATTTCATGGTTGGCATTTTAAACCCACATAAAAGCATGTATATACGTAAGTAACACATAATTCTTTTTAATTCATGAAAAATCTGATTTAATATATAAATTTCTCCCTTACTTTACTTCCGAACTACGCCTGTAGGATCCCCGAACTGATACCCACAGCGTTCACCTAGACCCTGAATCCAAAAATCCTAACTTAATTAAAATAAATTCCAATTAACTCAAATCTTAAGGAAAACACTTATTTACTATTTCCTAGGCTCCATACAATATTAGTCATTAAGGAAATCCCAAAATAATTCACTTGCCATGATTTTGGGTTGTTTCCCAAACCTCTCAAACCAACGATAAGCTCCTACAACCTTACAGAGAGCGATCCTACGAACCTCATGGCGGTTTCGAATCATCAAATCGGGTCAAATTCAACCTGAAATTGAAGAGATAAGGTAGGAAAATTGTTTTAGAGAGAGAGAGAGAGAGAGAGAGTTCATGAATTTACGTTGAAAATGAAGAACAACCTATTTATAGGCAGGGCTTCGTCGACGAGACACGTTGATTCGTCGACGAGGCGCTATAGAGACTTCGTTGATGAGAAGATACCTTCGTCAATGAAATTCAGAGTTCCAAAATATACTCTCTCGGGATTCCTTCATCGACGAGGAACTAGATTCGTCGACGAGCTTAGAAGGACACTCGTTGACGAGGACAAGACATTCGTCGACAAGGCCTGCTGTTCCTTCTAAAAATCCTTCCTTTTCCCCTTATTATCCTTTAATCCATTCTATTCATTATATTTTCTAATTGTTTAAATTTCCAGGTCATTACGTTCTCCCCTCCTTAAGAAATTTCATCCTAGAAATTTTACTAACTAATCATGCTTTCGCATTACTTGAATTCATTTGCTAACTACCATCATAAGAATTCAACATATATCTCATTATATAAATCATTCAATCATCATTCATTAAGTTAAATCATCACTATCTTATATACAAATTCATACCTGCTTCCCTGATGGCATCCTCCTTAGCTTGAAGTGTATACAGCCGAGGTGGACTGCCTCTTCCAAGTGGTATCTGCTGCTTTCCTCAATCCTGATTCTGAGCAGCTACCATAGGCAAGGGTTCTTGACAATCCTTCCTGTGGTGCCCTGGCTTACCGCACCTGTAACAATTCGGAGTGCTATACCAGCATTCCCCCCTATGCCTCTTATCACACTTCGGGCATACAGAGCCCATTGCTTCCTTCCCTTTCTTTGCTGATCCCTGACTGGCCTCAGACTGAAAACCAGATGGTACAAATCTCTTCTTCTGCTCTGAAGGCTTAGTGCTGCTTTGGATACTCTTTTCCAACACCGAGGCCTTATAAACTAGTTCTGAAAAGCTCTGGACCTGAAACCCAACCACCAGCTCGTAGATCCTACGCCTCAGGCTTTTCTCAAATTTCCTGGCTTTCCTTACTTCACTTGGGACCAGAAATGGAGCAAAACGCGACAATTCTACAAATTTAGCTCATATTCCACAATTGTCATATCCTCCTGGGTCAGATTGGTGAACTCTTCAATCTTTTCCTCTCTAACAGAGGGAGGAAAATACCTGTCAAAGAACAGCTCCTTGAATCTTTCCTAGGTAAGAGCAATCTTTACGACCCTTTGATCCTCTAGCAGCTTCACAGAAAGCCACCAACGCTTCGCCTCTCCTATCATCTTAAAAGCGGCATAGTAAACCTTCTGTTCATTCGTGCAGTTGAGCACAGCCATGATCTCCTCTATCTCCTGTACCCAATTTTCTGCTACCACAGGATCAAGTCCTCCTATAAAGGCTGGAGGGTTCATCCTCATAAATTCTTTTATGCTGCAACCCTGTCCTGTAGGTGGACAGTTCTGTTCCTTTGGATCCTTCTTCATTTCTGCTTTAACCTGACAAACGATACCCCACGATACCTTAGAGGTATCTATTTCTTCTACGCTAAAGGTCACTGAATCCTCCCTTCCTTCAGCCTCTACATTCTCATCTCCAGAATCCATCCTGAAAATAGGACAGAGAAGAGATAAGATTTCCATATCAAAATTCCAAATATCATAATCATAACTTAAATCCAATAAAATCATAAACGTCCATATAAGGACCAGACTCACAATTCAGAAACAAAATCATATGAGGTTTACCGTGGCTTTTTTGAGGCCTTCGACTGCTTTAGAAAAATCACAGGAAGTCGTCAACGTATTTTCGCCTCTAAATTACAAAACACAATCCTATACTTCCTTACATCAAACCTATTTCTCAATACCTAACCTATTCATCTCCTATTTTTCATCCTAACTTATTCCTATACTCTGAGATAAATCATTCATACCTTAAACTCGGATCTGGCGTGTTGCTCTGATGCCAAAATGTAAGACCCCAAACCCTTAAACTCGGATTTGGCGTGTTATACTTGATAAAATCTTGATGAATCATAAACCATAACATACGCAGCGAAAAACATAACCATAATCTCCATAATCCATAATACAATAATGCCACAATACCATAATACTAGAGTTTACTATCTCCTAACTAGAAATCCATTAAATTTATCCATCACCTGCATTTTCCATAGCTACATACATCTCCAACACATTTCAGTATATTTACAACCATTTCTCTCACAACATCCTTAAAACATAACGGCATAAAACATAAAACATAAATATTTACATCCCCAGAATAGTATCAACATACACCTTGTTTCTTTATATTCCTAAAAAAAACTAAATACGCTCGAGCTCCTCAAGCTCGACCTCGAGGATGTCCTAAAAAAGAAATAATCATATTCGGGTAAGACACATCTTAGTAAGGGAAGAAGCATACATATTAAAACAATGTGTGGCTAACATGAGGTATAAAGATATCATTTTAAATACATTTATAAATCATTATTATAACACTGAAATCGTTTTCTAAACCTAAACAATCACATGCAAGTATTTAACCCATGAGATTACCCAAGGATAGGGGTGATTAGCCGCCCATACAAGTAGCACCCCTTTGCTCTGATACATAGGTAAACCCTTCGGTCACAACTAAACCATACCAGGGCCCTCACCTTACTCAGTAAGCCCTCAAGTGTTAACTTGATCTTGTACTCACACATTCAACAATAGTTTACCGGAAAAGGCCCTAAGGATAAGGAAATCTACCCGCCCGTACAAATAGGTTCCCTTTGCCCTAGTACGTTATGCAGCTACTGCCACATCTGAAGCTACTAGTGCACTCACCTTTCTCAGTAAGCCCTCAAGCGAAGGGTTTGCCTTGCCTAATCGTAACATGTTCTACGTATATAAATACTTTTAATAACATAATACTTTATTCCTTTCTGTCATTATTCATTCATACACATTTGTTCATGTTCATAACTTTAAACATTGCATTTCATTTCACTTTAAGTGACTCTTTCCCATTTGTATCGTTCACATTTGTCATTTCATTTCATTGCATTGTCATTCTATTGTCATTTCATTGCATAACATTTTCATTTCATTCCTTCATACTACAACTGGTCTTTAGCTATCATCAGTTAGTCCACATAGAACTGCGCTAGAATCTGCTAACATAGCTGTCTTTCAGTTGTCTTACATTTACTTGGTTGCATTTAGCATACACAAGCAACATTGTCCATATCTTATTTTATTCTCAATACTTACTTATTTAACCTGAATCTCATACATTTTACATATATTTGCATAGAGTCTTATGCCACACAATTTAACAGTAAAATTCATGTACATTCTTACAAAATAAGCCAACTCATAATTAACATTTATGTACTAAAAATACATTTCATTTCTTACTTAATTCCTCAAAAAATTTCTTTGACTTTTATTCGTTTACTTTCACATGTACCTATATAAACAATCCTAGGCTCAGAAAACATAAATTTCATGGTTGGCATTTTAAACCCACATAAAAGCATATATATACACGTAAGAAACACATAATTCTTTTTAATTCATGAAAAATCTGATTTAATATATAAATTTCCCCTTTACCTTACATTCGTACTACGCCTGTAGGATCCCCAAACCGACACCCACATTGTTCACCTGGACCCTGAATCCAAAAATCCTAACTTAATTAAAATAAATTCCAATTAACTCAAATTTTAAGGAAAACATTTATTTACTATTTCCTAGGCTCCATACAACATTATTCATTAAGGAAATCCCAAAATAATTCACTTGCCATGATTTTGGGATGTTTCCCAAACCTCTCAAACCAACGATTAACTCCTACAACCTTGCAGAGAACGATCCTATGAACCTCGTGGCGGTTCCAGATCATCAAATCGAGTCAAATCCGGCCCAAAATCAAAGAGAGAAGGTAGGAAAACCATTTTAGAGAGAGAGAGAGAGAGAGAGAGAGAGTGAGTGTGAGAGAGAGAGAAAGAAAGAAAGAGGAGAGAGGGAGTTCATGAATATACATTGAAAATGAAGAACAACCTTTTTATAGGCAGGACTTCGTCGACGAGACACGTTGATTCGTCGACGAGGCGCTAGAGAGACTTCGTCGACGAGAAGATACCTTCGTCAACGAAATTCAAAGTTCCAAAATATACTCTCTTAGGATTCCTTTGTCGATGAGGAACTGGATTCATCAACGAGCTTAGAAGGACACTCATCGACAAGGACAGGACATTCGTTGACGAGGCCTGCTGTTCCTTTTAAAAATCATCCCTTTTCCCCTTATTATCCCTTAATCCATTCTATTCATTATATTTTCTAATTATTTAAATTTCCAGGGCATTACACAGACCCTAGTCCGGGTCAACTGGTTGACTACGGCTCAATTGACTGAACTCTTGTAGTTCAATTGGCCTCGGTCGATCGAACTCCCTAGGAAGTCAACATTTTGACTTCCTAGTCGACCGAGAACTTTTTGTATACGACCAAACTGGTCGACCGAGTTCCCACATGTGGGAACCCATAGTTTAGTCGATCTACCAATTTAGTTCAAATTGGGTCTGGTCCACCGAACCTTGCAAATTTGGAAAAATCTCCCTCGGACATACATGTCCAGTCAACCGAACGAGCAGTTCATTTTTGGCCCGGTCGACTGAACCCCAAGAACTTGGGTTGATCAAACTTATCCTGGTCAACCGATGCTCTCGGGTTGGACTTATTTTTTTACCACAGTTAACTCGGTTAAATAGGGTTAAAATAATTAAATATCATTATATCTTTTCTAATTGTTCCAACTATGTCCCTAACGGTTATAATTTAGGGGATGTCTATAAATACCCCCTCATTTGAAATAATTAGCAAGTGATTAGAAATTTTGATTACAAGAAATTCTCTAAAATTCCCAATATCCATAATACTCATATCTAAGCTCCATTCACTCAAACTTACCTCCTACTATTACCTAAGTCCTCTGTAAGTTTTTTTGAGTGATTGTTTGCTCTAAAAGGGTTTGCTCTCACTTGGTTGGTGATTGTTTGATATAATTGTTCTAGAGAGCCAAACCTAAGTATTCTTAGGGGACTTTGCTAATAAGTCTCTCCTAAGGAGACTTTCATTTGATCTTTTGAGATTGCATATTCGTTGCAATATCTTGACAAGCTCGTATTTCATTTTGGTTGCAAAATCTTTTCTAAATCATTTTCAAATATCAATTGTGTTTTATCTTGAGAAATATTTGGAGAGATATTTGTTTATGAGGTAAAAATATTTGTTGCAATATTCTCTGAGTTATATCTTCTGTTGAACACAAAGATTAAATCCCTTTTTGCAAACCAAATTTATACGTTGCTTAAGCTTTATATAATTGAGATATTCTGCTGATTGAAATATTTGAGAGTAGATTGATATCTTTGTTTGAGCATTTAAATTGAATACATATTGTGATACAAAGATCATACTGGTTTGCACTCTCACACACTGATTACATTGATAGCAAATATATATTTGAGAGTTGATATATTAAACCACATTGAGCTTACATATTATATCATTTGGTAGTGTATGTAATTGCACGTAATTGGGTATACATCTGCTTTACTTGAAATTATAATCACTCTACCATTTTGTTGATTGTCAACATACTATTGTGTTTCCAGCACGGGCCTAAAGAGGAAGACTAGCGATGTGAAATATTCCCGGATTGGCTTAGACCCGGTTAGGAAAGTTAGGTGCACCATCCTGTTAAGGTGTAGGTTGAGGTCAGCCCCGCTAATTGACCTAGGTGTAAAGGTTGAGGTCAACCCTATGCTAATTGACCTGGTTGTAATCGGTGGCGCTCTACCCGTTAAGTGAGCCTTTAGTGGAATCCTCGAACTTGCGAGCTAGAGGCGGGGATATAGGCACAGTTGGCCAAACCTCGATAACATATTGTGTGCTTGTTTATATTTCTACACTTAATATTTACCGCACATGTATGTTATGGTGTGAATGATGTGCTTGATTTAAATTTCCGCATATTATATTATTGACGCATTTGTAATTGCATAGAAAGACCCTAGGTTGTATTATACGGGTATTTCGTTTAACCTAGGAGATGAAATTTTAAAATTCCAATTCACCCCCCTCTTGGGAATGCACCAATTCTAACACCTTCCATCACAACTCTAAATTCAGCTTCATTATTTGAACAAGAACCAAAATATTTTGAAAAACCAAAAATAAAAGAACTTGTACAGTCTCTAAGGATGCCACCACCACCCGCCAGCCCTAGGTTCCCCAAGCTACTCCTATCCAAAAATAGTTTCAACCTCCCTTGACTCGATTTTAGCCATCTCACACCTTGCATAGTTTTATTTCTTTTATTCACAATTTGCACTTCTAGATTCTGCAATATCCGAACATCAGCATCCTTTAACTGAGTTATTTCTGTCATGTTCTTACTCAAAACCCCTACCCAATACTTAATGGACAGCCACACATCTGTCCTACTCTCCAATTTTCCTTCCATTCTAGCCACACATATGCTTCTCCACAACCTCAAAACTACTAAATAAGGAATCAAACCCATCAATGTTCTCAATTCAAAGTATCGGGAAGCCCTATTAAACCACATTTGGACTCTTTCTTTCCAACTTTGTTGCTTAAAGAAAGATACACCTACCTCCATCGAAACCTTCCTCCATACATCAGCAGCAAGATCTCCCTTATTTAAAACGTCCTCCATATCTTATGGTTTCCTCATCTCACAACAATTACACGCCGAAGCAAGTGATACCCCCACCTTTCTCACCTTTTCATCAATGCTTAAGAACTCAAAAGCAACCTTCCACATATAGATAATAATTTTCTTCGGTAACCATTTATTCCAAACCCACTTTGCCCAATCAAATTTTGGAGCTCTAACTCTGGTAACATCCCATACCAACTTTGTATTAAAGCAACCATCCTTTTCCGGGAGCCATAGTAGTATGTATGAAGAGTTTCTAAGTTTTCCAACTCTTTCCATCACTTCTTCCGCTTTATTAAATCCTAGAACCCTTTGCAAATTTTCCACATCCCATGCATTATTAATTACCAAATCTTTTAATCTGATATGTGGTGCACCATCTGGACATTTTGAAAACAAAGGTCCCAAATCTAGAAACTTATCATACCACAATTTTACATCTCTTTCTCTAACCTTCCATTTAGATTTACTTAACAGCTCAAACATACACTGCAGAACTTTCCTCCAAAAGAAAAATCCGATCCATGTGGTCGGCAAAGAGCAATATGTCCTCCTTTAACATATTTAGCTTTAAAAAATCTAACCCATGAAGAATTTTATGTTAATAACTACCAACCAAACTTCATGAACAAAGACCGTTGCATTTCCGAAATGTCTTACTCTTATGCCCCCCTCCTTCACAGGAACACACAATTTCTTCCCAAGCCCTCCATTTCATTTTTTCTTTTCCATCCTTAAATCCCAAAAAAAAAGAAGCAAACATACCTTGTTTCTTTTTTATCACCAGTTTAGGGACATTTAGAACAACTAACAAATGCAATGACACGCTCGAAAGCACATGTCTTAACAAAACTAGACGACCTCCTTGAGACAATAGTCTACTTTTCCAGCCCTCAACTCTTTTACTGATTTTTTGAATTAAATGGTCAAGATGACAGCCCTCCAATTTACCATTCATTATCGGTACACCCAAATACGTAAAAAGAAATTTACCTTCAATAAAACCAGTCTCTTGAAGAATTTCTCCCTTCCTCTAAGCACCCAACTTCTTTGAGAAAAAAAATAACTAATTTATCTTTATTCACCCTTTGGTCAATCCAGTTTTCATACTCTTTAATCACCTCCATCAACTGTCTAACAGAGTTTTTACCAGCATTAGCAAATATAACAACATCATTCGCATACATTAAATGCAATATAATAGGTGCACCACTCGGATGCGCAAACGGTAAAATTTGCTTCTCAATCAACTTTTTTTTGGATTAATTTAGGAAGAACTTCTTCCACGATGATGAAAATATACGACGACAACAGATCCCCTTGCTTCAAGCCCCTTTTTGACTTGAAAAAAACTCTGTAAGTGTCATGCATCATAATAGAAAATCATGGAGTAGAAATACAATTTTGAATCAACTTACAAAACCAATCTGGAAAACCAAGAGCATGGAAAATCTGATCTACCACCTGTCACTCCACTCAATCATACGCTTTGCTCATGTCAAGCTTTAGCATTATATTACATCCTCTCACCCGCTTATGTAATAATTTTGTCATTTTTGAGCAAGCGTTACATTTTCAAAAATACATCTCCCTTTCACAAAAGCACCTTACTCAAAAGATATTAAATCACCCATCACCAATGAAAGCTTGCCAACAAGGACTCTGGAGAAAATTTTATAAATTACGTTACAAAGGCTTATCGGCCGAAATTTATCAAAAGATTGAGGATCCTTTACTTTTGGAATAAGAACTATGTAAGATGAACAAAAATACCGAGGTAACATATCACCTTTGAAGAACTCCCTTACCGCATCCATCACATCATTTTTAATAATCTTCCAGCAGTTAATATAGAAAGAAGACCCAAACCCATCCATTCCCGAGCTACTGTTCACAAAAATAGAAGAAATAGCTGCATAAACCTCCTCCTCAGTCGGTTCTTCCTTCAGCTGTCCTATAGAATCCTCAAAAACCACTGATTGGATAATACCGTCCAGATTTGACCTTTGCACTGAACTATTCTGCCTCAAGAATTGCTCAAAATAATTCACAACCTCGTCATGGACCATATGCATATTTTCCAACGTCGAACGATCAGGAAGCACCATTGAGTTCACACAACAGTTATGCCTTCTTTGTGTAATCACCACATGAAAAAACTTTGAATTCTGATCACCATCAGTCAACCATTTCATCTTTGCTTGCTGCACCAACCTAGCCTCTTCCCTTCTATACCATACCTCCAATTTAGCCTTAGAAACAAGGAACTCTTCTTCAGCTGATTCTAAGTACTCTGTCTACAGTAAATTCTCATATTTTTCCACCATATTCTCCAACTCTTGAATAATATCACCAACATGACCAAAAGTCTGTTTATTCCACACCCTAAGCCTTTGTTTTCGCCTTTCAATTTACCCACCAATTTACAAAATCTTGAATCTGCCACAATGTGTTCTCTCCAATATGATTCAACCATTTTCAAAAAATCTCCATGCGACGTCCACATGTGTAGAAATATAAAAGGCGCTGGCCCATACCTCGCTATACTTGCACCCAGCTGTAATATGATAGGAGAATGATCTAAAGTTTTTCTTTTCAACAATGATGTCTTAGCTTCACCGTATTTTACAGAAAAAGCATTATTAATCAGCAACCTATCAAGTTTTGCCCAACTTCTCATTAATCCTTGATAGCCATTACACCATGAAAATTGACTTCTTTCGAATCTAAGGTCCAATAATCCACATCTATCAATACAACCATTGAATTCAGCCATAGACGAACCCAAGCGAGGTCAACCTCCCACCCTGAAGTTGTTCCTATAATTCTATTCTCTCAATATGATAACATTTAGCATATACAAAAGTAAAAAGCAGAGAGCCTCTATCCTCAGTTAACAAAACTGTCAAACATTGATTTGAAGCACCCACCCAATCAACTTGAACATCATGTTTCCATAATAGCCAAATCTTCCCACCTTCCTTTACATTAGAACAAAAGTTAGTAAATTGCAAATACACCGCCCACCTTCGTATCTTCTCTACATCTTGAAAAGGTTCAGAAACAGCCAAAATTGAAACTTTCTGATCTTTCATAATTTGTTTCAATCTTCTCTTCGACGTGCCCAACCCTCTTATATTCCAAAACATAACTTTGTCAATCATAAGTTCAATTTTTGAGGCACTGCCTTAGCCCTCTTAGACTTACTCACTTGTCCATCATCTTTATTTCTTCCTTCCGATCCACCCACTGTCACATTACCTGAATCAAAGTAATATTCTTTTTGAGTATGAATGCAAACCTCCACATCTCTCTCAAATAACACACCATAATTATCCTTACACACCATACCCTCCTCATCCCCCTCTCTTTTATCCACCTCCTCCACAAAAACACCTCCTCATCCTTATCCTTTTCAACTTCTCCCCCCCTTCATAAACAACTCGGATTTCCTAGGCAGTACTAGAACAACCTCCTAGTTCTACCTGCACCCCTAACACCCCTGACTTATGATCTTGAAAACATTCGGATTTCTCTCCACTATTCTTCTCTACCAAATTAACTTCATCCACCTTTTGAGTACCCGCATTACTAACCTCATTCACAACTTCTTTATTTTTCTTATTCACATTCAAAGGACCACTCATGTCTCCATCCTTCTTCTCCTCCACCTTCTAATCCTGAATCTGCAAAACAGGACCTTCCTTTTCAACTATCATATTTTCTTTTCTACCCACTTCTTTCCAAACAATCCCATCTCCCTCTTTCCTCATACCTACCTTCCTTTTATCTTTAGGCTTAACTCCAAACCGGCATACCACATCAGTGTGACCTTGCCTACAACATTTATTCCAATAGAAACCCCTCTTCTTATTTATTACCCTTTGCCAACTCTGCTTTTGTCCTACCACCAACGGAAAACCCTCCACAGGATCCTTCTGCAAATCCACTTCAACATATAATCTTGCACTAGTGGCTCGTGTTCTATATAATGTGGCATTATCCGTCCCCAAAAATCTACTAATTCTAGTGGTCAAACTCTGTAAACAGTCCATTCTATATAAATGTAAAGGCAGACCTGGTAATAAAATCCATTGAGGTGCGATCGATGGCTCTTTGTTGACATCAAAATTCATGGACCAGTTAAATAGCCAAAATTGGCACCCTGCCACCCATCTTCCTTCTCGTGCCTATGCATGAATGTAGTCTTTTTCATTTACCAAATGCAACAAAATATGATAGTTGTCCATAAAGCTTATCATTGGAACTTTAGAGAGACCCCAGTATTGGATAATATGCCTCCAAAGGACATCGATAAACATCCTTGCAGAAAGAAATTTAAGCACCAACGCAAACTTCAGATCCTCAGCAGCCTTTTCCATCTCCACATCCGAGGAAACAAAACCTAATTCCCCATTAATCAGTTCCGGTTTCCTCAAAGGAATTTTGAATTTTGAAGATGGAATTGGCCTCTTCAAAGCTTTCACAAATGATTTTCCCCCAGCGAAACCTTCCTCCTTTTCGACCTTATCATCCCCCAAAACTACTCCCAACAACCCATAAACTAGTGTCGACACCTCCCTTCAACTCTCCGGTAATAGCTATCGTAGACGGCGCGGCCATGGCTAGCGGCTACCTATTTTCCATATTGAACACCAAAAAATAAAAAATACAAAAACAAACCTTTTGTGGATAAAGATGTCGCCTGCAAACTCCTTAGCGTGCGGTGTCGCTTCCCGACAATTCACTAAACGCCGTTGGACTACGTCTTCACCGTCACCATATGTCGCCGTCACAAGTTCACCGTCATAGCTTTGTCGTTGTCACTGTCTCAGTTTCTTGCAGCCCTAACCCTCCTATTTGCTTCTCCACAACTGAGCACTGCCTCGCCATTGCAGATTTCGTCGCCGCCGCCAATGAGAGCTGCTGCAACGCTGGAAACGAATGCCACTGCTAGAAATGCTAGAGACGAGATGCGGCAGAAAGAAACGCCGCTACTGCTCTTGGCCCTTCTGCCTTGTTGTGAAACCCCCTAAAAGAACCACTCTGCTCTCATCGCCATTGTAGAAAATGGCAGAGCTGAGGCGGTTGGGCACCGCTCGTGCGGCAAAGGGCTTGGTTGCAGCGGCAGCAGCGGCCCTTAGGGCTTCTTCCTTGACGAGGGCTTACGAAGTGGTTATTTCAGGGGGTTTCGCAGCAGGGCAGAAGGGCCGAGAGCAGCAACGGCGTTTCTTTTGTTTCTATGATGTGTATTTCAGTTATATATCAGTTTTTGTTGTGCATCTCATTGTTATATGTACTCTGTTTGTTTATGTGTCAGGTTGTATCTCCATTTGTTTTGTTTTGGTATGTATCTCACGATTGCTTATGACTCTATGTACACCTATGGTTCTATATGAATATCTTTTTGTGTCTACTTTGGACTTTACCTTGTTATTACTTTTCTATTTTTGATTGATGTCAAAAGGAGGAGAAGGATTTAGCAAAATTGCGAGTAAAGTTGCAAAGCAAGTAAAATTGAGAATGATAAAATGATATGTTGATATAAATTGAGAATGATATAATGATATGTTGATATAAGCAAAATTGAGAATGATATAATGATATGTTGATATATTGATATATGAAATGAAAGGAGATCTTGCAATTTGAACTTTCATAAAACTGAAGTTGATACTATTTGTAGACACTCCATTTTGTTTGGGCCAAATATGGCAAATGCGCTATTATTATTATTATTATTATTAGTTTACTATTATTATTATTATTATTATTATTATTATTATTATTATTATTATTATTATTATTATTATTATTATCACAACAAAGAAAACACAAAAATAAGAAACAAAATAAATACCAAAATACAAAATTTTAAAATACATGTAAATAAGAAAGCTAAGTGGTAGGAGATAACAAGTGTACAAAAAATGGGTGTAGTACACAAGGAACAAGGGTACATGCATACGAGTATTCCAAAAAAAAAACAATGCCAAACAGCCTATATAAAGGCAGGCCTGGGCACGCACAAGGGTGGTTCTTTTCTTCACTGTTCACTCATCACCCCAGGCAGACATTCTGGAGTTTTTTTCGTGATTTATCTTTTTTTTTAAATATATTAAATAATACCTTTTTTGGGAAAATAATTCCCGGAATGACTTTGACGTAATCTCGTTACTTGATTTAAACAAATCTCGTTACTTCAAGTAGCGAGATTTGTCACATGTCACTTTGAGAATTATTCTCCTAAAAAAGATATTATTTAATATATATATATATATATATACATATATATATATATTTAAAAAAAATCGGGGAAAAGATATTATTTAAAGTGTTTTTTGGAAAGTGCTTTCATGTATAGAGTTAATGCACTTTGACGTTTCCCAATGCACCTGGGGGTGGCTGACATATAGGGATGGCAAAGGGAGTGGAAGGGTCTAATCTGGCTTGCTCCTGCATCGGGAAACGCCAAAGTGCATTAACGCAACACATGAAAGCACTTTCCAAAAAGCACTTTAAATAATAATATCTTTTCTCGATTTTTAAAAAATATATATATATTAAATAATATCTTTTTTAGGAGAATAATTTTCGGAGTGACACGTGGCAAATCTTGCTACTTGAAGTAGCGAGATTTGTTTAAATCTCGTTATTTGAAGTAGCAAGATTTGTTTAAGTCTCGCTATTTAAAGTAGCGAGATTTAAATAGCGAGATTACGTCAGAGTCATTCCAGTAATTATTTTCTCAAAAAGGTATTATTTAATATATATATATATATATATATTTTTAAAAAGATAAATCAGGAAAAAAACTCTAGAATGTTTGTCTGGGGTGACGAGTGAATAGTGAAGAAAAGGACCCCCCATGTGTGTGCCCAGGCCTGCCTTTATATAGGTTGTTTGGCATTGGTTTTTTTTTTTGGAATACTCGTATGCATGTACCCCCGTTCCTTGTGTACTGCACCCATTTTTTGTACACTTGTTATCTCCTACCACTTAGCTTTCTTATTTCAATGGTATGGGTTTTATTTTAATGCGTTTAAAAGTGGTTACTTACAGCTCTGGTCATCACAAAATACCAAACTTCTTCTGCAAGTGCAAATATTCTCTCAGGAACATGATGTGAATTTTTTGGGTTTTCTTTATCTCACATTCAAATTCAAAAATGAAGTGATGATCGTATTTTTGTTGTCTGAAAATGAGTTGCAAGTGCTTGGTTGTTCACAGATGATCTGCGTCATGGACATGCTTGGTTGCTTGAGCATACCCGTTTGAAAATGTCCTGGATTCAGCATCAAATGTTGTAGAAGAAATAACACAAATAGTACACACACAACACATTGTTACACACACTAACTCACACACACTAAAACACACACTGATATACACACTAAAACAAACACTAATATATGCACTAATTTACACTCACTTTCACACCCTTCACTCATAATTCACACTCACCTGCACACACACTTTTACACACACTAACTCACACACCAAAACACACTAAAGCACGCACGACACCCATGTAAACACTCAAATGCACACTGTTAACACAGCACTCACACACCGCATGCATGCACCGAAACATGCTTGCCCCACACACATAAGTAACTCACACAGCCACATGCATCCACACGCACCCGTTAACACACGCACCTGCACACACTCCATGCCGACGCTTGCTCACGCACTTCATACACTCACTCACACACTGAACACATAAACAAAGAAATAGAGACGAGCTGAGAGGGAAGATAGAAGAAGAAGAGCACAAGACTCCGAGGCTTCGTGCACTGGTTCGCTAAGGAGAGGTTGGTTCGGCTGCATATGAAAATGGCAATGTTGAATTATTATTATGTATGTTTTTGGAAAACCAAGTATTTTAGGTTTACGTAAATCCTAGAGATGACTATACATTTATTTCTCAGCAAAATATATTTTTGCCAGGAAGATTATTATATTATGAAATATCACTCAAATTGTGTGGCAAGAGTAATGAATATGTTACTGCATAAATAAACTTGTTGGATTATTTTATGATGATACAAAACAAGTATGATTTTATAATGATTTCTGGAAATGTTATGAATATTATGAAATTATAAGATGATAGTTCAGCCAGCTTTATGTCGAATTTAGTATGAAATGATAGTTCAACCAGCTTTATGCCGAGCTCAGACAACTTTATGCTGAATTTTGAAATGACTGTTTATATAGAAATATGACATGTCAAATTTTATAAAGACTTATGAAAATATGATCAAGTTACTATTTTGTTATATATGAACAGTATTATATGGTATAAGAACCCTAATGGACCAATTATGTTCAGAGCACGATACCATACCTAATATGAAATAGTCAGTCCCACCACACTATTCAGGAAGTGTTGGTGAATGGATAGTCGATTGAGCTAGAGAAGAGTAGTGTACCCCCTTGCCACTTCGGACCAAGTTGGGTAGCCAATCATACTTACAGAAGCGTTATATTTAGCTTAGCATGATAGGCCAACCATTACTAAGTCCCACCTATAGGCCGCACAACCCGATCATATGGGGTTATTACATGATATTATATGATGGTCCATTCAGGGCAAAATTCTTTTATGTATAGATATAACAGCTGATTTACATATATGGAGAAATTTATTACGATAAAGTATCCTTCTATTGAAAAGTATGTATTTTCCAAACATACTTACATGATTTACATGATTTATTAGTTAAAGTTAATTATTTAAAGAATTTGTTTATAATACACTAAAACTCATGTTGTCACACACTGACGATAATCTATTCTGTCTTACTGAGGGGTGTCTCACCCCAATAACTTTAACATTTCAGGAAATCCAAAGAACCAAAGGTAGAGAGCTCCAGGGCAGGGCTTAGATATTGTAGTTCAGAGTAAGTATTGGTGAGACATGAATATGTTTTGTGTATCAGGGATGTACTATGGATTTTTGGGGATTTATGTATGTAATTATGGTGACATAAGAACTCTGGTATTGTATTTGGGGTATATATGTATATATATATATATATATATATATATATATATATATATATTCATGCTTCCATTGTGTTGTTTAATATGAGTTATGGACAGGTGTCTTGGTACCCCACTTTGGGTAGGGGTCGATATAGTTATGGTATCAGAGATTATGTATAGAGAATAGCACTTCGGGCCCCAACGGGTTCGGGGCGCTACAGAACGGGGTAGGCATATATGTTTGTCTGGCACAAAAATTGAGGTGATTCCTTGGCTATCTCTGTCTTAGTGGGAAGGCCTAACTTTTAGGTTTGGATTATCTATCAGCTAATCTACTTTTTTTCCCAGCCAACAAATGCATTATTAGTGGCGGGACTAGTACAACACTATTAGTGATGGTTTAATAAATTAGTCACTAATAATACACTATTAGTGACAGTTTTAATAAATCGTCACTAATAATAGACTATTAGTGACGGTTCTTCTAAACCGTCACTAATCTTGTAAAAGAAATTGTGTTTATATTTTTAAAATAAAAAACACTATTATCGACAGTTTAATAAATCCATCGCTAATAAGTTACTATTAGTGATGGTTTACTAAACCGTCACTAATATAGTTAAATAACATTTTTATATTTTTTAAATAAATTTTTTTTTAGTGACAATTTAACAAATTCGTCGCTGATAATGGACGATTAGCGACGGTTTACACACACCGTGACTAATATAATTCTATTAGTGACGGTTTAATAACTGTCACTAATATGTCGCTTTAGTAACACCTTCAATTCGTCACTAATACCCCAAGAAACGTCGCTAATATTTTTCTGAAATAGTTTCCGTGTGAAAAGTAGTTTCCAGTAATGGTTTGCGTGGGAGAGCTGGTTTTTAGTGACACACGTATTAGTGACGGTTTTAGTTTCATCACTAAAAGTACATTATTAGTGACGGCTTCAATAATCGTCACTAATACTTGCACTAGTAGTGACAAATTTTAAAAACCGTCACTAATATGTAACTTTTAGTGACGAAATTGGAACCGCCACTAATACTTTCATTACTAAAAACCAGTTTTTTTGTAGCGAATAGATTTGGAGTCGCCACTAACCTATTTTCCCTTGGTGCTGTTAGAACATCTAATTACTACTCAATTAAGAGTAGTCTTGGTCTGCAAATACCAAGATTGGGATTGAGGGCGCCGGAGCTTAAGGCGATCTTTCCGCCCTTGAGATCGTGATGTTGACAAAGCCCAAGTTGTTAGAGGCACTAGTAGTGGTCTGATAGAGAGTGGTGATGAGGGTGGTGCCATTGTTGCTGGCTATAAGGGTTGTGTGTAGCTGGGCGAAAGGGAAATATGGTTGCGTTGGTGGCAGCTAGGGGTGTGTCGGTGGAGGTCGAAGATGGTATGAGGAGTGCAGGGGGTTGTGACAAAGGAGCAAAAGTGGCGGAGAAGGGAAGTTATGCGGCAGGGGAATGCATGAGAATATTTAAAAAACCACCCTACTTGTGGGTGGTAAGGATTGTGTATTTATTATATCAATTGATAAATTACATGGGGTAATTACAGGGAGAGTAAATACTACAAATTACATGGAATAATTATATGGAAGGTAAATAATTACATGGAGGGTAAAAACAAAATGACCCTCATAAAGGATCCTCAACTCCCACCTAGCGTTGGATTGGAACCAACGTGAAGCTTGGATTTGAAGAATTCAAAGAGAGGTCTAGATACACTTTTAGTGAACATATTAGCAACTTGCAAATGAGAAGGCACATACTGGGTGCAAATTTTACTAGAGAGAACAAGTTCATGAAGAAAGTGGTAGTCTAGCTCAACAAGCTTGGCCCGCTTGTGAGAAACGGGATTGGAACTTAGGAAGATTGCACTCTTGTTGTCACAAAGTAAAATAGGTTGCTTCGAAAGATGAACTTTGAGATCACGAAGGAGATGTGTGAGCCAAATGATTTCAGCAGCAGTAAGAGCCAAGGCACGATATTCAGATTCATAACTAGAGCGAGAAATAGTAGGTTGTTTCTTTGCACTCTAAGGTACCAAATTGTTGCCAAGATAATTACAGTAGCAAGAGGTAGAGTGACAAGTGGTAGGGCATCCTACCCAGTCTACATCCAAGTAAGAAACTACGGTGCTAGGAGCAAGAGATGAATGAAAAGTGAGGCCATAATGCAGTGATCCCTTGATGTAGCGAAGAATACGTTTGACAGCAAGAAAATGGTCTTCAGTCAGAGAATGTAGAAATTGACTGACAGAGTTGACAACGCAGGCAATGTCAGGACATGTGATAGTCAGGTATTATAGAACACCAATGAGAGATCTGTAAAGCGTGGGATCCGAAAACAAAGGAGCATCGGTAGATAAATTCTGGGAAACAACCATTGGGGTGGAGACTAGTTTACTGTCGAGTAACTAAGCTCATGTGAGAATGTCCCGTGCATATTTCAGTTAATTGGTAAAAATACCATTAGCGGTGGAAATAGATCCAAGACCAAGGAAGTGACTGAGAGAACCCAAGTCCTTAGTAGCAAACTCAGAATTGAGCTTGCAAGCAAAACTGTCAAGAAGAGAAGAGTTATTCCATGTAATGATGATGTCATCAACATAGAGAAGCAAATAAATCATGTCAGACTACTTATGAAAAACAAAGAGCGAGTGTCTGCACAACTGCAATAGAAACCAATTTGAGTGAGAAATGAGCTGAAATTCTGAAACAGGGCATGAGGGGCTTGCTTTAAGCCATAAAGTACTTTCTGCAACTGACAAACATGATTGGGGAAACGAGGATCAATATATCCAAGGGGTTGTTCCATATAAACATGCTCAGTAAGATGGCCATTGAGAAATGCATTTTTAACGTCAAGTTGACGAAGAGGCCATTTGTTTGTCACAACAAGAGAAAGAACAACACGAACATTAGTAGCCTTGATGATAGGATTAAAGGTATCAGTGTAATCAAGACCCGGTACCTGCGTGTAGCCCTTGGCAATAAGGCGGGCTTTAAGTGTAGAGACCCAAAAATATAATAAATGAAAATGATAAAGGAAAAATGGAAATGGAAAGGAAAGAGAAATAAATTTAAAAGGGGCATCAGTAGGGACTTGTCGAGAAACCCATTATTTTCATCGATGAATGTCCTTGGTTTTGTCAACAAGCACACGTGTCTCGTCGACGTGGAGATACCGAGAGCAAAGAATTTTAGGGCATTAAGGGTTTGTCGACAAATCCATTATCTTTGTCGACAAACGCCCTTCTGTTGTTCATTGATGAGTACACGTGTCTCGTCGATAAAGACACGTGGCTAGCAATCTATATATAGTCAATGAGTACATGTGTCTCGTCAACGAAGACACATGGCCAGCAATCTATATATAGCCAAAAATCATATTTTTTGCGAGAGAAAACGAGTTTCCTTCTCTCTCTCTCTCTCTCTCTCTCTCTCTCTCTCTCTCTCTCTCTCTCTCTCTCTCTATTTCTATCTCCATCTATCTCTCTCTCTATATCTCTCTAAACTTCGGATCCTCCATCTTCTGTCTTCATTTTTGGCTCCATTTTAGCCTGTTGCGACGATCAGAAGTTACCACGAGGATCTAGGGATGATTCTATACAAGTTGACCGGAGCGGATTTGTAATGACCCGAAGAATAATGGTATTTAAATAATAAAGAAAGAGGGAAATGGAAACACAAAAAAAAGGAGGCAGCAGGCTTCGTCGACGACATTGCACTTTGAATATAATAAATCAGAAGATTTTTACATAAGGCCTCGTCAACGAACACAGGGAGTTCGTTGACGAGCGCATAAGCAGGCCTCGTCAACGAAGCCACGCCTCATCGAAAAAAATATACCGAGAGAGGTTTTTGGGCAATCTAAATTTCATCAACGAGGAGGTAGGGTTCGTTGATGAAATTACTTAAGGACTCGTCAATGAGATGACGTGTCTCAGCGACGAATCCAGCTCTATAAATTGCCAAAACCCAAATTTTTCAGTAGAATTTTGGCGCAAAACACTTCTTTCTTCTCTTTCTTTATGCCCCTCTCCCCTTCTGTCTTCAATTTCGGCTCTTTTTCTTGCTGGATTAAAGATCTGAGGCCACTACGACACTCCTAGCGAAGTTCTCTGCAAGTCTGCCAGAGCTGATCATGGGAGAAGTTGGTTTGGAATTCATCCCAAATCCAGGGTAAGGTATTTTATTTAGATTATGCCTTCCTTGTAGCTATAAGAAATGTTGTAGATAAGAAAATACTGATGTTTTGTTCTAGGGGATGTTTTTTTCGGGGTGTTAAGTGGAGAACTCTGCCGGTGTAGGGCTAGAATTCAGTGAGAGGCTTTTCAGATTTAAGGTAAGGGAAATATGCTATGCTAGGAGATTCATTTTTGTTATTAGAAATTTTATACATTTATGTTACAGAATATGAATTTTTAAAGTATGTGTGGCCAGAGTAGATATTACCTGATATGAAGTTTTGTACAGTTTTTAGTATAGCAAGCTATACAGATATAGTTAGATATTTTACAGATTTTTATATAGACAGAATATGTATACATATACAGTTTTACTCAGATGATTACATAGACAGATATTTAACAGTATATATGGTGTATATAGAAAGCTATGATTTCTTAAATGCCATAACACTCAGAGAATACAGACAAATTATACAGAAAGAAAGTACAGATAGATTATACAGATAAATTATACAGATAGAAAATATAGATAGAAAGTACAGACAGAGTATACAGTTATAGCATCAAGATGCTACATATATTTCACAATTTACAGTACTGAGTTATGGTGTTATGGTTATTTTGGAAACATAATAAAAACGGTATAAAGAGTATAGTATAGATATATATATATATATATATATGATATCAGATCCCTATGAAAAGATTACAAACAGATACAGTACAGATACAGAATACAGAGCACGGTACCGTTGCTAATACAGATAGAGTGCAACCACATATCACAGATAGTGTGTGGGTACCGTCAACCGTGCTCGGAGAGTATGCAACTCCCCAGTTCGTTGGGTTGAGGGGGGCGGTTTAACGAGGTAGCAACCAGTCCCGCGCTTAGGAGAGTATGCAGTTTGGCCGGGTTGAGGTAGTGTAAAGTATAGTGACTTACCTGGAGGGCCGACTAGGTTAAGTCCCGTCTACGAGCCGTATAACCTTGTCATGAGGGGTCAAATCATGACATACAGAGTTCTAGGGTTAAAGCACAGTTATGTATATATATACAATTTTATAGTTTTTGTTGTATATAGTATGATATTAGTAGTATGAATGATAAAAGGTTCAGATGATACATATATTTTAAGCTACTATACATGTGATATATGTGTTTTACAGATTTACTAGATTATGCAGTTTTACATACTATTATTATAGTTTTATGACTCGGTCGTCACACACTAGTAATAGCATATTTCCACTTATTGAGCGTCGTCTCACCCTATTATGTTACCATTTTTCAAGTGAGCAAGCTAGGCGAGCAGATCAAGCTCGCACATAGAGTGATTTCTTGATAGCCCTGGTTTTAGGGTGAGTTTGTGACTGAGTTTTGTATTTTTGGGATAGGTGATACTGGAGGGAGTTGTTTTATATGACTACAGTTTGAATGTATTGAACTCTGGTATTGTATAGTATGTATGGATGTATAGTTTATGTTTCCGCTGTGTAGGTATGAATATTGTATACAGGATTACCCCGGTGCTTGCTCAGGCCCGAGTTTCATAGCAGAGGGTATAAGAATAGTTAATATAGATATATAATACAAAGGAAGGAAAAAAAATTGATATAATTTTGAGGTCGTTATAAGATTGTTGATTGGGAGTCCTTGGGCACCACTCTAAAATCAAAGTAAGTGAATTATTTTAGGGTTTAAATGATTATTGGGATATATGGACTCAAGGAATATGTTATATGATAAATATTTTGGGGTTGAGTTCATTGAACTAGGGATAATGCGATTTCAGGGTTTTGAGTTCTAAACGCCACGGGCGTGGTTTTGGGGTTTTTCAACAGACTTCTCTGGAAATAGGTAAAGGGATAGATTATGTAACAACCTCAAATTCCTTAATAGAAAATGAAATATAATCAATGGAAAAGTCGACCCGAACCCGTGGGTAATGAGGACACCTGTCAATCATAGCGGAAACCTAAGTAGAAGCAAGCATAAAATCTAAATCATCCATCCATAAAGCATAATACCAGAGTTTACTACAACATCGTGATACTGTATTTACATACATCCTCATAAACATCAAAATAACTCTAGGATCAAACATAGAATAATTCTGACCCTAGTACAAAATCTTACCCTCCTAACGGGGTAATATCACCGACTCAATGGCGGCCACGACCCACTAGTCGCTCAGGGTCTCTTGAAAAATATTTAATGTTCGGGGGGTGAGACACCTAAATACAACTGTGTGGTAACATGAATATTTAATACAATTTTACATATACAATACATTTCATATATTTGTAAACATTCATCATAACATACTGAATCATTATATACTTTCATATTTTCTAGTAAATCATATCATTCATAAGTTGTCTGTTATATGTGATAATACTGAAAAACATACCCTGGATGAATAGCTAGCTAATGTCATATATTACCCCCCATGACGGGTTGTGCAGCCCGAAGGCGGGACCTGACAATGGTTGGCCGACCACTGCCGAGTCAAAAATATGTCTGTAAGTACGATAGGCCCGCCACACTCTGGTCCGGACTGCCAGGTGAACGTCTACAACTCTACACTGAAAGCCACATCGACTATCCATCTCCTACCCCCTCGTGGGGTGGTTAGCACTAATCTGAACATAGATATCTGATCTATATAGCTACGGTACTGTGCTCCTGAACTAAACTAAACTAACATCCGGGTTCTGATAACATATAGTACATGATAATATAGCATCTTTCATAATTTCATAAATATGGCCTCGCACCAAGCATTTCATAAATACGGTCTCGTGCCAAAATCATTCATAAATACGGCCTCGCGCCGAAAACATAAATACAGCCTCGCGCCGAAATCATACATATGGCCTCGCACCGAAATCATACATACGACCTCGCACCAAAATCATATATATGGCCTCGTGCCGAAATCATACATATATACGTCATTATAAAAATAATCAATTTGTCATGTATTTGTCAACATCATAATATACTGTATACCTTCATAATTTCTCAAACCATACTTCATTCATATCATTATCATATCAGAATATTTCTTCATGTAAAATAATATTCATGCCACACAATTTGCTGTATAAAATCATACATTGCATTTTAAAATCATATTTTCTAGCATCTCATACATATATATATTTCAACATATTAGCAGTATTTTTCTCAAACGTACATTCCCTTCATAATCTATAGATATAATACATGCTTTCTATAAAATAACTTTTCTCATAAATAATAATAATTTGCATTGAAATGACTGTTTTAATTTATTCCCTTACCTGACTACTGAGACAGCCCCTAAAATATCATAGCCTAACCCCCGTAGGATTTCCTGATCAATACCCTGAAACTGAAAACTCACAGTTCTAAACTTCAGTATTTTCATGCATACATCATTTCCTATAACTACCATAAGATCAAATTTGGCTTAAAAAGCCTTACCTCAACTTAGGGATGATTTCCAACTTGCTTTCACCAACGATCCGCTCCGATAGATTTGGAAAGAACTTCCCCAGAAGCGTCGTGGTGACTTTAGATTGTCGATCCAGCCTAAATTTAGCCCGAAATTGAAGAAAGAGGGAGAGAGAACCGAAGGGGAGAGAGAGAGGAAAGAGTTAGCTTAATTGTGAAGTCAAAAATTCGGATTTTGATATTTATAGAACAGGGGATTTGTCGACGAGCCACGCCATTTGTCGACGAATCCTTTAATAATTTCGTCGATGAAATTCAATCGGCTCAAAACCTCTCTCGGTAATTTCTCGTCCACAAAATTCAGTCTTTGTTGACGAATTCTCTTATACCCTCGTCGACGAATCCCCTGTATTCCTCGACGAATTCTCTTATACCCTTATAGACAAATCCCTTGTATTCGTCGACGAAGCCCTGGGGATTCCCCTTCGATTATTCCTTCTGTTACTGTTTCCATTTCCTTTCCTCTTTATTATTTAAATTCCATTTTTATTCGGGTTGTCACAGATTATGTCAGGTATTTTTAGAAAATTTATTTATTGAATATATAGTATTTGTGTAAGCACCCGAACCCGAGTGAGTTCCTACGTATAAATTTTTCAGCGGACGCAAATATATTTAAATTATTTTTATTACTAGAGCACTAATGAGCTTTATTACAAATATATGTCTCAACTATTAAAATGAAAATTTCTAAAATTCTAAAATACACAAACATATTCTAAATTCTATTCTGCTAAATTTTTATTCTACTCTACTATTTCTATTTCCGTCCATGCACTTGTTATGACAGATTTCTCGTACACTCTTTAAAATGATCTGAAATGTAAAATAATGATTGGGGTGAGACAACGCTCAGTTAGTAAATAATATTATTATTAGTGTGTGGCTAAAATGAGCTTTCATAATATTTTAATTTCGTAAAATAATATTTAATACTATAACATCAAAACTGTTTTTAAAATAAATGTAAATTTAAAAATTTCTACATAAAACTTTTACTATCATCTATAGTAGTAAAATTTTATAATCATATATTATAACCGTTAAACTGAACTTTTTAACTTTTAAAACTATAACTATAATACTCAGTCATGTATATATATTTCCTTATTAAATCATTATCTAGGCACAAAAATTCTCCCGTTCACATAAACATATACTTTTCCTTCAATTCATTAATAATTCTGTATACGTAATTAAATATGTATATACACGTACTGTAAAAACTACCCTTAGGCCTGTTAATTGGTCATGTTTACCCCCACGACTGGGTTGTGCGGCCCGAAGACTGGACTTAGCTGACTGGTCGGTCAAACTAAATCAACGTACATCATCATTAAGTGAGATTTTACCTATTAAACCCTGATTCGACCCAAGTGTGCACTCAGGAGAAATCTACTACCATATAAAACCACTCTACAAACAGAGTGGGTTCACTTTGATCCATTTAAACTTTAAGTTGTGGTACCGAGTATTCGTAATTTTTTGTATCATCTATGCCATAAGGGGTTTTGAAAATATTTTATTATAGAATTTATAAAATTACAATAATATCATGAAAATCTCATTTTTACTCACATTTTCGTGAAATATACAACGTAAAAATAAACTCATGCCACACAATTTTCGTGTTAAAAATATTTTCTTGAATAAAAATTAATGTTGTAAAATACCCAAGGGGTTTAGAACATTTCTTAATTCAAAAATAAATGTAAGTATATTAAAGATAAAATCGGTATAATTAAACATACGTAAAAATAAATTTGGGAGAATTTTATCAAAATAACTAGCATAATCAAAATTTTCTTACAAATAAACTTGGGTATAAATAAAAATCTAACATAAACAAATTTACTTATTAATAGACTCGGGTATAAATTTTAAATAAAAATATAACATAATCGAATTTACTTACCAATAAACTAGGGTGTAAATTTTAATAAAAATTTAACATAATCAAAATTTACTTACAAATAAATTCGGGTAAAACTTTTAAATAAAAATTTAACATAATCGAATTTACTTACCTCTTACTTAACCTTATGCTACGATCACAATGAATATATTTAAAAAATGAGATCGCAAAGAGAGGGTGAGTGAGAATTTTAATTATAATAAAAATTCTCCCTCCACCACTAATTCTTTCACTCACTAATCCTTCTATTCCTTTGGAATTTTTTTTTTGTGAAAAATGAATGTTTTGAGCTTCCTATTTATAGGAAAATTTTGGGGAAGAAAATTAAATTTGTAAAAGTATGAGGAGAGGGGTGAAATTATAATTTTTAAAAATTATGGAATGGCCATGAATGAATTAGGTATGGGCTAGGTATGGGATGGGGATGGAGATCATGTGGGAGAAATGGAAGTGCTTGCCGATACTCCCATTTGATTAATTTTTAATTAATTTACTTTAATTTTTTTTTAAATTATTATTATTATTATTATTTTTAAGTTATGTTTTAGTTTTTTTTTTTTTTGAAAAAGAATTAAATTTGAATTTCGAAAACTCATGTGGACCCCACATGATCTTGTGGGCCCCATACAACTTCGTGACCCAAGTGGGTCCTACGTAATTCCAATAGTCCTTACACGATTTTATAAGTCCTACACAGTTTCGGGACTCATGTGGACCCCACACGACTTTGAGACTCAAGTGGGCCCCACACAGTTTTGTGGGTCCCGCATAGGATACCTATATTATTATTATTATTATTATTATTATTATTATTATTATTATTATTATTATTATTATTATTATTATGTATTTCTACAAACTATGTATGTAAAAATATTATTTTATGTATATGTACTTATTTACGAGTACAAACGGTGTCTAACCCGTTTATCCTATGAAATTTCATTTTAACCAAACCGACTTTTAGGGAGCGATTAAGCCGCAATGATTTCTGAGCACTCGCTAAGATAAGGTCCTTTTTAGGCATCAAATATGGAATCAAAGATCCTGTAGAACAATACTTCTGCATTGATATTAACTTAATGGTCATTTTTATTATTATTTTATTATTATTATTATTATTATTATGCTTTAATCGTATATATATTTTTGGGTCATCACATTTTCCCCTCCTTATAAGAAAATCATCCTTAAAATTTGCTAATTTAAAATGAGTACTGTATAGTTGGTTGCACTATTTAAAAGAGTAAATTGATGAACGATTTGACTAAATCTTAGAATATATTGAGGGTCAATTTGGCGAAATATTTTTTTTTTGGAAACTGAAGTATGAATCGTCGGTCTAATAGGGGTTGAATTAGAAAAGAAATTTAGAAGATATGGAAAAGGATAATTATATATATATATATTATACATGTACTATAAATTAAAATATATATATATATATATATATATATATAATAAAATGAAATGAAATATGGCCTTTAGAGCCCTAGCTCATCATCAACATCTATCGAAGTGCTAGCAGTGTCACTACTAACTGCCTAGGTTCATTCTTGGCGAAATTGACCTCTTGTAATGTCGCCGGCTTGGGTCGAAAAAAGGGAGAGAACGCCCGTTTGTTCGGCAAGGGAGAAAGAGCTGCCCTCTTCCCCTTGGGGCCTTTGGTGGGGATGCTCATAACGAGCCATCAGTGGCCCGTACATAAGTCTCAACGCATTTTGGATCTCTTGGCAATGGTGGAGTAGGCCAACATTATCACAAACCCTTAGTGTGGTGACTGCGATGCTGTCATTGTAAGGGTTATGGTTCATTGGTATGATGTTAGTTGTAAGTTTCATAAACGGAATATTGTCGATAGGGATGAAGGTACAAGTGGTTGGGAAAATGGCAAGGGCATTGCTCGGGGCAGTAGTGGCGGAGGAGGTAAGATGGATAATTGGTGGGGCAATAGTTGAAATAGTGGCTTCTTTAACTTATCCCCGCTTACGCGTACGGTTCTTAAACCAAAAGCTTACATTTTTTGGCTCAATTGGACCATACCATCGGAATCGTGCTGCAAGCAAGATAGTCTACTCCACAGAAGGGAGAATTTATTCAAAAATTCTCTCTCCACCACAAATTCTTTCACTCACTAATCCTTCTCTTCCTTGGAAAATTGTTGTGAAAAATGAAGGTTGAGAGCTCCCTATTTATAGGAAAATTTTGGGGAAGAAATAGAATTTATAAAAGTGTGGGGAGATGGGTGAAATTATAATTTTAAAAATTAAAGAATGGGCAAAGGATGGGCAAGGTATGGGTTGAGTATGGGATGGGGATGGAGGCCATGTGGGAGTGCTTGCCACCATTCCCATTAAATAAATTCTTAATTAATTACTTACCTAATTAATTAATCAATTAGTTAATTAATTATTTTATTATTTTATTATTTTTCTTAATCATTATTATCATTGTTATTACTTTTAAACTATTTTTAGTATTTATTTATTTTATTATTTATTTTTGAACAAGAATTTAATTTGAATTTTGAAAACTCATGTGGGCCCCATACGGTCTTGTGGGCCCCACACAACTTCGAGACCCGAATGGATCCTATGTAACTCGAATAATTCTTATACGATTTTATGCATCCTAAATAGCTTCGAGACTCGTGTAAACCTCCATACGGCTTCGGGACTCATGTGGGCCCCGCACAGTCTTGTGGGCCCCGCATATGATACTTACATTATTATTATTTTATCATATATTTCTACAAATTATGTCAGTCAAAACATTATTTTATGTACATATTTACGTATATAAACAGTGTCTACCCTGTTTATCCTATGAAATTCCATTTTGACCAGGCCGACCTCCAGGGAGCGACTGAGCCGCAATGGTCTCTGAGCACTCGCTTAGACAAGGTCTTTCTTAGGCATCAAACATGGAATCAAGGATCCTAACAGAGAAACACTTTCTTTTTTTAATACTAACTATTATTATTATTATTCATTTTTTTTTTTCTTGGGTTATTACATCCTCCCCTCCTTATAAAAATTTCGTCCTCGAAATTTACAAAGATTTAAATGAGTACCTTGTATAATGTTGTGCTTTTACCCGATCCTGCTATCGTCGAAAAGATGTGGGTATTTGTGGCGTATTTCTGCTTCTAGCTCCCATGATGCTTCTTCAATGTCATGGTTGTGCCAGAGCACTTTTACCAGTGAAATCTTCTTTGTGCGCAACTCCTGATCCTTCTTGTCTAAAATCTGGATTGGTACTTCTTCATATGATAGAGTGTCACTAACTTCTAACAACTCATAACTTATCACATGAGAAGGGTCTGGGACGTATTTCTTTAACATTGAGACATGAAATACATCATGAATTCTCGATAGTGCAGGAGGTAAGGCAATTTTGTAAGCGACTGGACCAATCTTCTCCAATACCTCGAATGGTCCAATATACCTGGGGCTTAGTTTGCCCTTCTTCCCAAACCTCATGATTCTTTTCATTGGAGCTACTTTTAAAAATATTTTATCCCCCACCTCAAACTCCAACTCACGTCGACGGGTATTCGCATAGCTCCTTTGCCGACTTTGAGCGGTTTTTATTTTGTCTCGGATGAGCTTAATTTTCTCAGAGGTTCTTTGTATAATCTCGGGACCTAAAATTTGTCGTTCGCCAACCTCATCCCAATATAATGGGGATCGACACCTTCGGCCATATAACGCTTCATACGGTGCCATCTCTATGCTGGACTGATAACTGTTGTTATAGGCGAACTCAACTAACGGTAGATACTGAATCCAACTTCCTTTGAAATCCAGTACACAAGCTCTCAACATATCCTCCAATATCTGAATGGTTCTCTCTGACTGTCCATCAGTTTGAGGATGAAATGCTGTGCTGAAGGTAAGTTGTGATCCCAAGGCTCTTTGCAAACTCTTCCAAAATTGTGATGTGAATCGTGGATCTCGATCTGATACGATAAAAACGGGCACGCCATGTAGTCTAACTATCTCTTGAACATATAATTCTGCAAGCTTGGTCATAGAGTAGTTAACTTTGATTGGAATAAAGTGAGCGGTCTTTGTTAGACGATCAACAACCACCCAGATGGCGTTCTGTCCATGGAGTGCTGGAGGTAGCCCAGTTACAAAATCCATGGAGATGTGCTCCCATTTCCATTCAGGAATGTGGAGTGGTTGCAGTGGTCCTGCTGGTCTCTGGTGCTCAGCCTTTACTTGCTGACAAGTAAGACACTGTTCCACAAATTGTGCAATCTCCCTCTTCATGTTATTCCACCAAAAAGACTCTCTCAAGTCCCTATACATCTTCGTGCTTCCCGGATGCACTGTATAAAGAGATCGATGAGCTTCTTCCAAGATTGTTCTTTTGATATCTTTGTCATTGGGCACACACAATCTAGTTTGGAATCTCAAAACTCCATCGTCAGAGATGTTAAAGTCTCCCTTCAGTCCACTCTGTACCTTACCCATAATCTTTACTAGCTCTGCATCTTCCATCTGTGTAGCCTTAATCTTTTCTTGTAAGGTCTGTTGGATTACCAGATTAGCAATAAGAGCTTGATGATTTCCTTCTACTATTTCCACACCAAATCTTTCCAGGTCCATCATAATTTGATGTTGTGTCACCATTGCCGAGACTGACGCATTCATTGACTTTCGACTTAATGCATCTGCTACCACGTTGGCTTTTCCTGGGTGATAGTTGATGGCGCAATCATAATCTTTGATTAATTCTAACCATCTTCTCTGTCTCATGTTTAATTCCTTTTGTGTGAAAAAGTATTTGAGACTTTTATGGTCTGTGAAAATCTCACACCTTTCACCATAGAGATAGTGTCTCCAGATCTTTAATGCAAATACCACAGCTGCTAGCTCCAAATCGTGTGTGGGATAATTCTTCTCGTAGTCCTTGAGTTGTCGAGAAGCATATGCAATGACCTTCCCCTGTTGCATTAATACACACCCGAGCCCTTTCCGAGATGCATCACTGTAGATCACAAAACCATCTTCTCCTGATGGAATTGTCAGCACCGGGGCAGTGATGAGTCGTTGCTTTAATTCTTGAAAGCTTTGCTCACATTCATCAGTCCATTCATACTTCACATTCTTTCTTGTCAATCTCGTCAGAGGTCCAGATATTTTAGAAAACCCTTCCACAAATCGACGATAATATCCTGCCAGACCTAAGAAACTCCTGATCTCATGAACATTCTTTGGTCTCGCCCAATCCACTACTGCCTCTATTTTACTTGGGTCCACAAAAATACCATCCTTAGATATCACGTGCCCTAAGAATGCAACTCTTTCTAGCCAGAACTCACATTTCGTAAGTTTGGCATAGAGTTTCTTTTCTCTTAGTATTTTGAGTACTAGCCTCAAATGGTTCTCATGTTCCTGGGGGCTTTTTGAATAAATCAAAATATCATCAATGAAGACCACCACAAATTGATCTAGATATTCATGAAAAACCCTATTCATAAGGTCCATAAAAGCAGCAGGAGCATTGGTCAGTCCAAATGGCATGACTAAGAATTCATAGTGACCATATCTCGTTCGGAATGCGGTCTTTGGAACATCTTCTGATTTGATTTTCACTTGATGGTACCCTGATCGGAGGTCAATTTTAGAGAAGACTTGTGTTCCTTGGAGTTGATCAAACAAGTCATCTATGCGAGGTATTGGGTACTTGTTCTTAATGGTCACTTTATTTATTTCCCGATAATCAATACACATTCTCATCGATCCATCTTTCTTTTTAACAAACAGTACTGGTGCTCCCCATGGTGACACGCTGGGTCTGATGAATCCTTTGTCCAGCAACTCTTGTAATTGTTCCTTCAGTTCTTTCAATTCTACTGGTGCCATTCTGTATGGAGCTTTAGATATCGGTGTCGTCCCTGGTAGTAGGTCGATAACAAACTCGATTTCGCGATCAGGAGGTAGCCCAGGTAAATCCTCAGGGAATACATCCGAGAATTCCCTTACTATTGGGATATCCTCGAGCTTCAATTCTTGCTTTGGTGCCTCCACCACGCATGCTAGGTACCCTTGACATCCATTCAAGAGTAATCTCTTTGCCTGGATTGCCGACAATATTTGTGGTGAAGGGTATACACGAGTTCCATTGAACTTGTATTGTTGTTCTCTAGGAGGTCTAAACACCACCTCCTTATTATAGCAATTTATACTAGCATAACTAGAAGTTAGCCAGTCCATCCCAAGAATTACGTCAAACCCGTGCATATTAAATACTACCAAGTTAGCCGATAGTATTCTTTCCTCAATACAAATTGGATAGCCTTTAAGTATTTTTTTACATACTACCGACGTTCCCATTGGTGTACCCACAGATAACTCAGTCTCTAATGGCTGAGTCTCTACCCCGCATATTTTAACATAAGCTGTAGATATAAAGGAGTGTGTGGCTCCAGAATCAAATAATACTACTGCTTTCTTGGAGAATATGGGAATAATACCTGTCACCACATCACTAGTATTTTCAGCATCTCCTGGAGTGAGGGCATAGACACGTGCCTGAGTGGTGTTCTGTTGATTGTTGCTTCGAGGTGCCTGGTTGCCTCCTCTTTGTTGATTTTGTGGGCATTCTCGTTGCATGTGACCAGGTTCACCGCACCGATAACATACCCCTAGTCCGGCTCGACACTCTCCCCCATGTAATTTTTTGCATTTTGGACAAGGGGTGCCTTGTGCATTGTTTGGGTTTCTCGCTGTTTGGCCTCGCCCCACATTGCTGCTGCTACTGTTGCTGTTGTTGTTGTTGCTCCTTTTCCAAGGTCCTTGATTTCTACCGGGGTGAGACCCTTGTGGCATGGGCCTCTTTCTCTGCTCGGATATCTCCGCACTCCTTTGTAGACTTTCTTCTGCCTTCGTTGCTTTGTTCACTAATAGGGAGAAGTCTTCGAGCTCGAATACTGTTACCATCTCATAAATCCTTGAGGTCAATCCTTCTTCAAATTTTCGAGCTTTCTTTGATTCGTCTGGAACCAAATAAGATGCAAAACGAGATAATTCAATGAACTTTGCTGCGTATTGTTGTACATTCATATTTCCTTGTTTCAACTCCAAAAATTCCCTGGCTTTAGCATCTCTGGTGGTTTTGGGGAAAAATCGTTCAAAGAAGACTTCCTTAAAACGCTCCCACGTAAGGACGGTTGGATTTGGTCCTTCCTCCAAGAGTAACTTTTTCGAGTTCCACCAACGTTTGGCTTCACCAATCATTTTATAGGCTGCATATAGCACCTTCTGTTCGTCCGTACAATGAAGGACTTGTAGTATTTCTTCCATTGCTTGCATCCAATCTTCTGCAGCAATTGGATCGGCTTTTCCCTCAAAGGTCGGAGGGTGCATTCGATTGAACTGTTCAACCGTACAACCTCCATGGGTTGGTGTATCATTCCGATCCTTGGAGTTCCGCAGAAGTTCCTTCATGACTTGTGCCACGTCACGCAACACTGTAGTAGCATTGATGTCTTCTCCATTGCGAGTACTCGTATTATTCTCGTTTCCTTCAACACTTACGTTGTTGTTCCTTGGGTCCATTCTGAGGGAAAGGACTAGAGTTATTTTAAAATCATAACCTCATTTTTTAAAATTTTATCAAATTTATAGGCAAAAGAAAAACATCCTAATTTACCCGTTCTTACCCACATCATGGTTATGCCTATGCTCTGGTAAAATTATTTCTTAAAGTCTACAGAACCTATAACCTATTGCTCTGATACCAAATGTAACACCCCGACCCCGAGGGGCCTGGGATATTAACTTTTTACTACTAATTTACAGCGGAAGCAAATAAACTCAATTTTTATTAAACCAGAGCACTAATATTCCATATTACAATCATTTATTTCAAAAGAAGGAAAATTACACAAACATAAATATCTGAAACCATACTAATATTTCTAATCAATCTTTATTTTTCTAATCCCCACCCGCATGCTTGCTAAGCCTGATTTCCGACATGTCCTTCAGAGTTATCTGAAATAAAATATGATTGAGGTGAGACGACGCTCAATAAGTAAATAAGATTATTATTAGTGTGTGGCCAAAATGAGTTTTTAAAGAATTTCGTAAAACAATATTTAATACTATAACTTCAAGACTGCTTTTAGAATAAACATAAATTTAAAAATTTCTGCATAAAATTTTTGTCATAAATTTCAATAGTAAATTTTTACAATCATATACTATAACTGTTAAATTAAACTTTTAACTTTAAAACTGTAAAAATATTTAATGATAAACATACATATACTTTTCCTTATACGTTTTCCTTAGATCGTCATTTAAGTACCAAAATGATCATTTTCACGTAAACTTACACTTTTCCTTCAAATCATCAGTAACTTTGTACACGTAATTAAATATGTATAAACATATATTATAAAAACCCACCCTTAGGCCTGTTTGCCGTAAGTCATGTTTACCCCCATGACTGGGTTGTGCGGTCCGAAGACTGGACTTAGCTGGCTGGCCGACCAAACTAAATCAACGTACGTAAACTTTAAGTGAGATTTTCCTTATTAAGTCCTGGACTTAAACCAGGTGTGCACTCAGGAGAAATCCACTAACATAAATAACCACTCTGTAAACAGTGTGGGTGCACTCTGATCCGTATAAACTTTAAGTTGCGGTACCGAGCCTCTGTAACTTTGAACTTCCGTTGCCATAAGGGGTTTTAAAATCATCTTATTATAATTTATGCAAATTTAAAAGTAATATCGTGAAAATCTCATCTTTACTCATATTTACATAAAAAAAATGTAACGTAGAAATAAACTCATGCCACACAATTTTTGTGTTAAAAATATATATAATTTTATTTTTAAATAGAAAGAAATGCTGAAAATTTACCCGAGGGGATTGGAACATTTCTTAACCCAAAAATAGATGCAAGTATATTAAAGATAGAACTGGTATAATTAAATATGCGTAAAAATAAACTTATGGAAATTTTGTGGAACTAAGTAACATAATTAAAATTTACGTACCAAATAAACTCGGGTATGAATTTAAAATAAAAAGAAACTACCATAATCGAAATTTACTTACCTTCTTCTTTTACCGTGTGCTACGAACACAATAATTATCTTTAAGAAATGAGATCGAAAAAAGTGGGTGATTGAGAACTTACTCAAAATTCTCACTCCACCACAAATTCTTTCACTCACTAATCCTTCTCTTCCTTAGAAAATTGTTGTGAAAAATGAAGGTTGAGAGCTCCCTATTTATAGGAAAATTTTGGGGAAGAAATGAAATTTATAAAAGTGTGGGGAGATGGGTGAAATTATAATTTTTTTAAAATTAAAGAATGGGCAAGGGATGGGCAAGGTATGGGTTGAGTATGGGATGGGGATGGAGGCCATGTGGGAGTGCTTGCCACCATTCCCATTAAATAAATTTTTAATTAATCACTTACCTAATTAATTAATCAATTAGTTAATTAATTATTATTTTTTTTTCTAATCATTATTATCATTGTTATTAATTTTAAACTACTTTTAGTATTTATTTATTTTATTATTTATTTTTTTGAATAAGAATAAAATTTGAATTTTGAAAACTCATGTGGGCCCCACATGGTCTTGTGGGCCCCACACAACTTCGAGACCCGAATGGATCCTACGTAACTCGAATAACTCTTATACGATTTTATGCATCCTACATAACTTTGAGACTTGTGAAAACCTCCATACGGCTTCGGGACTCATGTGGGCCCCACACAGTCTTGTGGGCCCCGCATATGATACTTACATTATTATTATTTTATCATATATTTCTACAAATTATGTCAGTCAAAACATTATTTTATGTACATATTTACGTATATAAACAGTGTCTACCCTGTTTATCTTATGAAATTCCATTTTGACCAGGCCGACCTCCAGGGAGCGACTGAGCCGCAATGGTCTCTGAGCACTCGCTTAGACAAGGTCTTTCTTAGGCATCAAACATGGAATCAAGGATCCTAACAGAGAAACACTTTCTTTTTTAATACTAACTATTATTATTATTATTCATTTTTTTTTTTTTGGGTTATTACATGTGTAAAAATAAATTTGGTAGAATTTTATCAAAACAACTGGCATAATCAAAATTTTCTTACAAATAAACTTGGGTATAAATAAAAATCTAACATAAACAAATTTACTTACCAATAAAGTCGGGTATAAATTTTAATAAAAATCTAACATAATCAAAATTTACTTACAAATAAATTCGGATAAAAATTTTAAATAAAAATCTATCATAATTGAATTTACTTACCAATAAACTCGGGTGTAAATTTTAATAAAAATCTAACATAATTAAAATTTACTTACAAATAAATTTGGATAAAAATTTTAAATAAAAATCTCACATAATCGAATTTACTTACCTCTTACTTAACTTTGTGCTACGATCACAACGAATATCTTTAAAAAATGAGATCGGAAAGAGTGGGTGAGTGAGAATTTTAATTATAATAAAAATTCTCCCTCCACCACTAATTCTTTCACTCACTAATCCTTCTCTTCCTTTGGAAATTTTTTTGTTAAAAATAAATGTTGAGAGCTTCCTATTTATAGGGAAATTTTGGGAAAGAAAATTGAATTTGTAAAAGTGTGGAGAGAGAGGTAAAATTATAATTTTTTAAAATTATGGAATGGGCATGGATGGTTTAGGTATGGGATGAGGATGGAGATCATGTGAGAGAAATGGGATTGCTTGCCGACTGTAGAAACCCGAATAATTTTCATAATTTAATAATAGAAAAAAAGAGAAAAAGAATTAAAATTGAAAAATTAAATAGGATATCGTTGACGAACTTAGGGGATTTGTCAACGAGCATACATGAGGGGCTCGTTGACAAGAAGATACAGAGAGCATATATCTCAGTTCTAAATTTCGTTGACAAAGATAAGCATTCGTCAACAAATTTCCTTCTTGACCTCATCGATGAAGTGACGTGGCTCGTCGATGAAGGCCAGTGTATAAATAGCCTAAACTTGATTTTTTAGCCAAAATCTCGCGCACAGAAATTCTTTTCTCTCTCATGCACGTCTCTCCCTTCTTCTCTCTAAGTTTTCAGGTCAAATTTTAGCCAATTCGACGATTTGAGGCCACCACGACACTCTTAGGAAAGTTCTCTTCAAGTCTGCTAGAGTGGATCATTGGTGGGGCTGCCTTGGATTTTATCCGAAATTCAAGGTAAGACCTTTTATTCAATATTTGGCTTTACCATAGTTATAAGAAATGTAGTACACAGAGAAATACTGAAGTTTTGTTTTAGGGGATGTTGTTTTCAAGGTGTTTAACGGGGAACCTTGCGGGTGTATGACCAGTCATGCTAGGGGCTTTTCAGTAGTCAGGTAAGGAAAATATGTTATGTTAGGAATTTTAGAATGTATGTCAGAAGGCTATGCTTACGTATATATGTCTGCTTATTGATCATTTTTTTCCAGAATATTATTGTTATTATTATTACAGTAGAATTATAGAAATTAAGCATGAGATTTTGACTACTCAAATGTGTGACGTGAGTTTATTACAATATAGTATGATGATTATACAACTTCACATATATCCAGTTATACAGTATATTAGTAGAAAGTATGAATTTATAGTATTTTCAGAATGATATGATTTCTAAAACCATAACACTCAGACATAAATTACAGATATTTTAGACAGATACTATAGATATTTCAGACAGATATTATAGATATTTCAGTTAGATATTTCAGCACAGATTTATAGTGTTATGGTTATTTTGAAATCATGTTAAAACAACAAGATAAATAAATAAATATATATATATATATATATTAGTATTACACAATATCAGATCCCTGAGGAAATTTTCAGACAGATTCAAACAGCAGAGCACGATACCATTGCTATTTAAGATAGAGTGCAACCATATAATTCATATAGTATGTGGATTCCGTCTAACCGTATCAGGAGAGATTGCAGTCTCCCCAGCAAGTTGGGTTGAGGTGGCCGGTTAGACGAGGTAGAGTAGTAATAGCATGTCCAGAGAGATTGTAGTGGGCCAGATTGTCGGTTGATAAAGATATAGATTGACTTGCCTAGTAGGCCAACCAGAGAACGTCCCACCTACAGGCCATACAATCCTATCATGAGGGGTTAAATCATGACATACAGATCCCAGGTTATTATCACAGAAGTTCCTATTACATACAGATATACCATACAGTAGCAGTTATATTATAATATTAGAAGTATGTATAAGTAGAAAGTTCAGATGCACAATTGTATTTTAAATTATATTAAGAGTGTTTTGTATAGTATACCATCATACTTTTTTACAGTATTAGTATTATATCTGTATATTTAGTGTGTTACTTAGCCGCCACACACTAGTAATAGCATATTTCCTCTTACTTAACGTTGTCTCATCCTAGTGACTTACCATTTTTTAGGAGATCCAGCTAGGCGAGCGGATCAGGCTCGCGGGTAAAGGACTTCTTGCGCCGCCCTTACTGGAAGGGTAGGTGTTTTTATGGTGCCAGTGGTTTGGGGTAGATCCCAAGTTTTGATGATGTCACTAGGAATTTTGTGATATAACTATACTTTGGGATTTATAGTTTTCTAGTATTGTATATAAAAGTTTACAGTTTCTTATATATCGCTGCTTAGGAATGTATGGTGTACAGAGTTTCCTCAGTGCTCTTTTAAGCCTGAGATATCTTTAGTAGTATTTCAGATAGATCGGCTTTATGTTATACATATGAAAAAAAATGCGGTATAAGTAGCAGGTCATTATAGTTTGGTATCAGAGCCTAGGTTGCTAGGTTCTGTAGACCCTAGAATGCAACGGAAACAATACCAGAATATAGGAAAATGATTTAAGGTTTTGTTCTGTGGTCTAGATACAGGATTTTCGTGGTGGTTTCTGTATTTTTCCTGGGATGACAATTTCAGGGAAGTCATAGTAAACTATCGACGAGTCATATGTTTAGGTTGCAGGATTGGATTTTGGGTTAGGAATAGTGGGGATTGCTAATAGAGAATCTGAAGTTTTAGTTGAATGTAATAAATTAGATTTGTACAAGAGATAGGATTCTAAAATAATGTTCTTTGGATTTTCAGGATGGATCCAGGTAGCAGTGGTACGAATGCTAGAGGTGATAGACCAGGACCCTCTAGTATGGGAGGTGGAGATACAGATGCAGTATTGCCTAGCGTCACCCAGCAAGTGATGGATGATATGGCTAAGAGTGGGGGAGAGTGTGGCTGTACAATCGAGCAGTTTACGCGGATGAAGCCTCTTTCTTTTGTTGGAGAAGGTGACCAAATTATAGCTGAAAATTGGGTTCAAGACGTTGAGGAGATTTTGGCAGTGCTGGCATGTACAAACAAGCAGAAGGTGTCATTTGCATCGTTTAAACTGATAGAAGAGGCAAAGCATTGGTGGAGATCAGCGCGATTGATTGGGCAGCAGAGGCCTGACTAGTGCCAATGACGTGGAGTCGGTTCATGGAACTGTTTTCGAGCGATATTTCCCTACTATTGTTCGGAACACGAAGGCAGCATAATTCCTACATTTAGCTCAGGGGCAAATGACAGTGTCATAGTATGCCGCATGATTTATTGAGTTGTTCCATTTCGCCCCTCACTTGGCACTAGGTAAGGAGAAGAAAGCAAGGAAGTTTGAGGAAGACCTGAGGCAGAATTTTTTCGATCAAGTTATCGGTTTTTGAGCACAGACATTCGTGGAGGTGGTGGATAAAGCTGCCGTTATCGAGAGTGGCATGCAGAGAAGTGTTGTAGCTCTGAGTTAGAGGAAGAGGCCTGCGCCTCTGGATTATCAGGTGAGTTCCAACCGAGGGCCATGGAGAGGAGATCGATATGGAGGTGGTCAAGGACGGATAATGGGGCATGGTGGTCCTCAGGGTGGACGGGCTATTCCTACTTGTCCTAGATGTGGCTGGAGACATCCAAGTGAATGTAGAATGAGAGAGGACGTTTGCTATTGTTGTGGGAGACCTGGGCACAGGTCTTGGTCGTGTCAGGGATTGCCATCATAGGCACCAGCTCCTAGACCATTTCGGGGTGGTTATTAGGTGCCCGGTGAAGGCCAGTAGAGGAACACTGCACCAACGAGACTCTATGCATTAACATCGGGTGACGCCGAGGTAAATGGAGACATAGTTACAGGTACCCTTACTGCTTTTTCATGTAAAGTTGTTGTTTTATTTAATACATGTGCTATCCATTCTTTTATTTCGTCATAGTATAAGGCATGGTTGTTGGATGTTGGGTTGGCTGTAGCTACGCCAACTAGATCAGTGGTGAGATGTAGGAGAATACTCAGGGACTTTCCCGTAACCATTCATGGAAAAGTACTACCAACTGATCTTGTGATATAAGATATGTAGGGGTTTGATATAATTCTGGGTATGGGTTGGTTGGTAGTTAATCATGCTAGTATCGATTGTTATTCAAAATAAGTGATTTTTAGACCTCTAGGTGAGCAAGAATACAGATTTCTTGGTTCATGTGTACGTTCTCCACCACAGCTTGTGTGAGCTATTCAGGTGAAGAAACTGGTTTAAGAAGGGTGCCAGGGATTTATTGCCTACAGAAAAGAATTGCCAAAAGAAGAACTGAAACAAGCCAATATTCTTGTGGTTAGAGAATTTTCAGATGTATTTCCAGAAGAATTGTCTGGTTTGCCATCATACCGTGAAGTTGAATTTACTGTGGATCTTCTACCGGGGTCAACACCAGTATCTAAAGCACCTTACTGAATGGCTCTAGCCGAATTAAAAGAACTAAAAGATCAATTGTAGGAATTGTTGGATAAATGATTTATAAGGCCTAGTGTGTCACCCTAGGGAGCACCAGTTCTATTTGTGAAGAAGAAGGATAGGACCATGATGATGTGTATAGATTACAAGAAGATAAATAAACTGACAATTAAGAATAAATATCATCTTCCCATAATCGACGACTTGTTTGATCAACTTTAGGGGACCCAGGTCTATTCTAAACCTTCGGTTAGGTTATCATCAAGTGAAAGTTAGGGCAGAAGACATCTCAAAGATGGCATTTCGAATGAGATATGGGCCTTAGAAGTTTTTAGTGATGCCATTTGGGTTGACTAACGCACCAGCAGTATTTATGGATTTAATGAGTCGAGTGATTCATCAGTATTTGGACCAATTTGTGGTTGTATTCATTGATGATATACTGGTCTACTCGAGGAGTTTTGAGGAGCACAAGCATCATTTGAGGCTGGTATTGCAAACACTAAGAGAGAGAAATCTATACACGAAATTCAAGAAATGTAAATTTTGACTGAGACAAGTTTCTTTTCTTGACCATGTGATCTTTGAGGCGAGTGTATCAGTTGACCAGATAGAGGCAATAGTGAATTGGGTAAGGCCAAGGAATGTCCAAGAAGTTAGAAGATTTCTGGGTTTGGCAGGCCACTACCGATGTCTTGTTAACGGTTTCTCTAGTTTATTAGGTCCACTAACGCAACTTACGAGGAACTCTGAGCACTAAGGATATTTTGAACAGGAAACTGTGTATTAAGGATTGTTGGCTAGATAATAATTGGAACTCTGATTTAGTAAGGGAATTGGTTGGTGCTGATAAAACAAGGGAAATTTTGCAACAAGTGTCGACGGGTAAAAGTGGGCAGGATATTTTTGTCTGAAAGCCTGCCCCGAACGATAATTTTTCTACAAAAACGGTATGGGAGGTAGTGAGGAGCAGAAGTGATAATTTTTTGTGGAATGACTGGTTTTGGCATTCTTTATTGCTCAAAAGAATCTTAATGTGTTTATGGAGAGTCTGATTTAGATGTTTGGCCGTAGATGATAAATTTTGGACCAATGGAATATCGATGACGTCAACTTGTGATTGCTGCGTTCAGAGAAGCCAGGAAAACATTGATCATATTCTTTCTTTAGGAGGGGTGGCTTTATAGGTTTGGCATCGGGCTAGTGTGGCATTGGGGATTCCTTTACAATGATCTCTTCCTTGGAAAAATAAAATGGCAAATTGGTTCCACTATGAAAAAAGATCATCTATTAAAGGTATTTTAATCGAGCTGATTCCATGTTTGATTACGTGGTGCCTCTGGAATCGAAGATGTAAAGCAAGAATCGAAGGAGTTTATCAAAGTGCAGATCAATTATGGAGAAGTGTTCGATTCTGGGTTAGTTTTATTGCTGAGAGCACCATTTCTTTTTAAAAATTGAAGAAGTCGGATATTAAGATTTTGAATGAGTTTCAAATTAAGCATTAGGGAGTTTACGATAGGCCTGGAAAAAATATTTCATGGGTTAAACCTCCAGTAGGGTGGATAAAACTTAATTATGATGGGAGTTGTAGGGACAATTCGGATACTTCAGGAGGTGGATGAATTATTCGGGATTGCCACGACATGGTAAAAGCAGCTTTTTCAAGTTGTTTTGGAAATGGTGCGAATAATAGTGCAGAATTAAAAGCAATCAGGGAAGGAATTCGTTTGTGCAAATGTTTACATTATGTTAATGTGATTATTGAAAGTGACTCGTGAATTGTAGTTGATTGGCTTCGGAAGGTAGATGTACTTTGTGATATCTTTGGGAATTTTGGGAGGAGCTCGTGACAGAGTTAGAAGGAGTTAATGTCATGGTGATGCATTATTATAGGGAAGGCAATAGTGCGATTGATTTTCTTACTAAAGAAGGAGAAATGAGAAACAATGTAAACGACAAAGAACATCTTCTACAACGTTATCTGAAAGGTATCCTTCGGATGGATAGGTGGGGTCTTATTTCTGTTCGTCGTTAGTTCATCTCTAGAGTTTCGTTTGGTGTATTTCATTTTGTTTTTGGTTGTTTTTATGCTTTTATCTCCTTTGTTAGTTATGTTTTAATTTTGTTTGTCCTAGTTTGGTTGGTTGGTTTTAACTTGTAACCATAATATTCCTACGCCAAAAGTGGGGGTTTATTAACAAATAAATGGAGGTGCCGCCCCCTTTTAGCAAAAAAAAAAAAACTTATGAGAAAAAATGTAAGGTTTGAATGGACTGATGACTGTGAGCAAAGTTTTCAAGAATTGAAACAGAGGTTGGTTACTACCGTAGTGTTGGCCATCCCATCAGAAGAGAATGGGTTTGTGATATACAGTGATGCATCTTTGAAGGGTCTTGGATGTGTGTTGATGCAACACGGTAGGGTTATCACATATGCTTCTAGATAGCTTAAAGAATATGAGAAAAACTATCCTGTGCATGATTTGGAGTTAGCTGTAGTGGTGTACACTCTCAAGATCTAGAGGCATTATCTTTATGGTGGGAAGTGCGAAATCTTCATGGATCACAAAAGGTTAAATATTTCTTTACCCAAAAAGAACTGAATATGAGGCAAAGAAGGTGGCTAAAACTTATTAAAGACTATGAATGCACTATTAGTTACCACTCAGGGAAAGTGAATCTGGTAGCAGATTCTCTGAGCAGGAAATCAATGGGACCAGTACTGGCTGCTATAGAGATTCAGCACCTGATCCTGATGGATTTGGAGAGACTTGGCGTAGAATTAGTAGAGGATAATCCTCAGGCATTTATTGCTAGCCTGGTTGTGCAGCCTATGCTATACGAAAAGATTAAGGCCGCTCAGGGTGATGACGTAGAATTAGTAGAGGTAACAGCCAGAGTACGGGATGGTTAGGCAGAGGATTTCATTGTCTCTGATGACGGAGCTCTAAGGTTTCGTACCAAATTGTGTGTGCCTACAGATGATGATATTACAAGAATGATTTTAGAGGAGGCTCACAGATCACTATACACAGTTCATCCTAGCAGTACTAAAATGTATAGGGATCTACGAGAGTATTTTTGGTGGAGTGGGATGAAAAGGGAAATTGCCGAATTTGTACAGCAATGTTTGACGTGCCAGTATGTTAAAGTTGAGTACTAGAGACTGGTAGGGCAATTGTTGCCACTCTTTATTCTAGAGTGGAAATGGGATTGAATGCTATTTGGATGATCATTGATCATCTGACGAAGACTGCTCATTTCATCCTGATTAAAGTCGGCTATTCCATGGACAGATTGGCAGAAATATACGTTTGGGAAATAGTTCGTGTCCATGGTATACCGGTATCCATAGTCTCAAACTGAGATCCACGGTTTACTTCATGATTTTAGAAAAGCTTTCAGGAGGCTATAGGTACACAGTTAGCATTCAGCACTACTTTTCACCCTCAGACGGATGGCCAAACTGAGAGGACGATCTAGACATTAGAAGATATGCTTCGGGCATGCGTGCTAGATTTTGGGGGTAGCTGGACCTAATTTATGTCGTTGGTTGAGTTTGCTTACAATAACAGCTATCAGGCTAGCATCGGCATAGCACCTTACGAGGCACTGTATAGTAGAAGGTGTCGTTCTCCTCTTTTCTAGGATGAAGTAGGTGAGAGGCGAGTTTTAGGTCCAGAGATAGTACAACAGGCATATGATAAGGTCCGATTAATTAAATAAAGAATCAATACCGCGCAGAGTCGATAGAAAAGCCATGCAAACACTCGCTGTCGAGAGTTAGAATTTGATGTGGGGGATCGGATATTCTTGAAGGTAGCTCCTCTGAGAGGGGATATAATATTTGGAAAGAAGGGCAAGCTGAGCCCTAGGTTTGTTGGCCGTTTTGAGATACTTGAGAGAGTGTGGTCAGTTGCCTACCGGCTAGCTCTGCCACCAACCTTGTCCAGGATACATGATGTATTTCATGTTTCCATGTTGCGAAAATACATCCCAGACCCGTCCCACATAATCAATTATGCTGAAATAGAGCTTAAAGATTCATTAGTCTATGAGGAAGCACTAGTACAGATCTTAGACCGAAAGACACAAGCATTGCGCACCAAAGAAATTCAGCTGGTGAAAGTTTTGTGGAGTAATCATACTATAAAGGAAGCTTCTTGGGTGTTCGAGGAATAGATAAGACAGAAATACCTACAATTGTTCCAAGAGATTTAGTTATAACCAGGTAAAAATGTAAATAATTAGGTAATGTTTCTTTTGCTGGCACATGTATTAATTTAGTTAGTAAGTAGTATTTTAAGTTTTATATGTGTAATCACCCAGAACTCAGAATGTAACCACGGTATTCCTCCGCTATAAGTGAGGGTAAGTAATAAAGTAAGTAGACCGTTTTACTTTTAAGGGATGAAGAATCATATGGATAGTAAATTTCGAGGACGAAATTTTATAAAGAGGGGAGAATGTAGAAACCCGAATAATTTTCATAATTTAATAATATAAAAATGAGAGAAAAGGAATTAAAATTGGAAAATTAAACAGGGTCTCGTTGACGAACTCAGGGGATTTGTCGACGAGCACACATAAGGGGCTTGTCAACGGGGACGTGTCTCGTTGACGAGAAGATACCGAGAGAATATATCTCAGTTCTTAATTTTGTTGACGAGGATAAGCATTCGTCGACAAATTTCCTTCTTAACCTCATTGACGAAGTGACGTGGCTCGTCAAAAAAGGTCAGTGTATAAATAGCCTAAACATGATTTTTTAGCCAAAATCTCATGCACAAAAATTCTTCTCTCTCATGTACGTCTCTCCCTTCTTCTCTCTAAGGTTTTGGGCTAGATTTTAGCCGGTTCGACGATCCAAGGCCACCACGACACTCCTTAAAAAGTTCTTTTCAAGTCTGCTCGAGTGGATCGTTGGTGGGGTTGCCTTGGATTTCATCCCAAATTCAAGGTAAGACCTTTCATTCAATATTTGACTTTACCATAGTTATAAGAAATATTGTACACAGAGAAATACTGAAGTTTTGTTTTGGGGGATGTTGTTTTCAGGGTGTTTAACGGGGAAACCTGCGGATGTAGAATCAATCATACTAGCGGCTTTTTAGTAGTCAGGTAAAGGAAATATGCTATGCTATGGATTTTAGAATGTATGTCAGAAGGCTATGTTTATGTATATATATCAGCTTATTGATCAGTTTTTCTAGAATATTATTGTTATTATTATTACAGTAGAGTTACAGAAATTGAGCATGAGATTTTGATTACTCAAATGTGTGGCATGAGTTTATTACAATATAGTATGATGATTATACAACTTTACAAATATCCAGTTATACAGTATATTAGAAGAAAGTATGAATTTATAGTATTTTTCAAAATGACATGATTTCTAAAACCATAACACTCACACAGAAATTACAAATATTTCAGATAGATATTACAGAATTCCAGACAAATATTTCAGATATTTCAGCACAGATTTATAGTGTTATGGTTATTTTGAAATCATGTTAAAACAGCAAGATATATATATATATATATATATATATATATATATATTAGTATTACACAGTATCAGATCCCTGAGAAAATTTTCAAACAGATTCAGACAGCAGAGCATGGTACCGTTGCTATTTTAGATAAAGTGCAACCACATATCTCAGATAGTATATGGATTCCGTCTAACTTTGTCAAAAGAGATTATAGTCTCCCCAGTAAGCTGGGTTGAGGTGGCCGGTTAGACGAGGAAGAGTAGTAGTAGTGTGCCCGGAGAGACTGCAGTGGGCTAGATTGTCGGTTGATAGAGATATAGATTGACTTACCTGGTAGGCCAACCAGAGTACGTTCCGCCTATGGACTGTACAATCCTGTCATGAAGGGTTAAATCATGTAAGTTCCGCCTATGGGCCGCACAATCCTGTCATGAAGGGTTAAATCATGACATACAGATGCCAGGGTATTATCACAGAAGTTCCTATTATATACAAATATACCATACAGTAACAGTTATATTATAATATTAGAAGTATGTATAAGTAGAAAGTTCAGATGCACAATTGTATTTTAAATTATATTACGAGTGTTTTGTACAGTATACCAGCATACTTGTTTTACAATATTAGGATTATATCTGTATATTAAATGTGTAACTCAGCCGCCACACACTAGTAATGGCATATTTCCTCTTACTGAACGTTGTCTCATCCCAGTGACTTACCATTTTTCAGGAGATTCAGTTAGGCAAGCGGATTAGGCTCGCGGGTAGAGCACTTCTTGCGCTGCCCTTACTGGAAGGGTAGGTGTTTTTATGGTGCCAGTGGTTTGGGGTAGATCCCAAGTTTTGATGATGTCACTAGGAATTTTGTGATATAACTATACTTTGGGATTTTTAGTTTTTTGGTATTGTATATAAAAGTTTACAGTTTCTTATATATTGTTGCTTAGGAATGTATGGTGTACAGAGTTTCCTCAGTGCTCCTTTGAGCCTGGGATATCTTCAGTAGTATTTCAGACAGATTGGCTTTATGTTACACATAAAAAAAAAAAAATGTGGTATAAGTAGCAGGTCGTTACACTGACACTCCCATTTGATTAACTTTTAATTAATTTACTTAATTAATTAATTAGTTAATTTTTTATTTATTTTTTTTAAATCATTATTATTATCATTGTTATTATTTTTAAGCTATGTTTTAGTTTTTTTTTTTTTTTTTTTTTAAAGAATTAAGCTTGAATTACGAAAACTCATGTGGGCCCTATATGGTCTTGTGGGCCCCACACAACTTCGAGACCCAAGTGGGTGCTACGTAACTCCAATAGTCCTCACATGGTTTTATGAGCCCTACACAGGTTCGGGACTCATGTGGACCCCAGATGACTTCAGGACTCATGTAGGCCCCACACAGTCTTGTGGGTCCCGCATAGGATACCTATATTATTATTATTATTATTATTATTATTATTATTATTATTATTATTATTATTATTATTATTATTATTATTATTATTATTATTATTTTACCATATATTTCCTCAAATTATGTATGTCAAAACATTATTTTATGTATATGTACTTATTTATGTGTACAAATAGTGTCTATCCTATTTATCCTATGAAATTTCATTTTGACCAGGCCGGCCTTCAGGGAGCAACTGAGCCGCAATGGTCTCTGAACACTCGCTGAGACAAGGTCTTTTTTAGGCATTAAACATGGAATCAAGGATACACAAAAAAGCACTTCTGTATTGATATTAACTTATTGACTATTTTTATTATTTTATTGTTATTATTATTATGTTTTAATCGTATATATATTTTTGGGTTATCACAATTTGATTCAGAAATTTATGTATGGTTTAGTATAGTTTTTGGAAATACTGATGTGAACTGAGGAAACTTTGAAAACAGATTTAATGTTATTTTTTCAATAAAATATGTTTTCTCAGCCAATTAATACATCATAGTGTAGTACTCACTTATGTGTGGCATGAGTATAATTTTTATTGTAAATAATGATATGTCAGAATATATATGATTTCACAGAACAAACCTGATTAGGCGACAATTTTTAGAAAAATTATAAATTGAACATAAATTATATTTTTAGTATATTGTGTTATTTAGCCGGCGTAGATGTCGTGATATTTAGCCGGCGTAGATGCTGTGATATTTAGCCGTCACAAATGTCGTGATATTTCAGCTGACCTAGCTACGGTGACTAGATATGTTATAAGAGTTATTCAGGAAATATTATCATTACAGATGTTATACAGAATTATGAAACAGTTATATAACAATATTATGAAATATATTATATGATAGCAGAAACCGGATGGCTTTGTTTAGATTCAGAGCACGGTACCGTAGCTATCAGATCAGGTAGTGCTACCACAAGTCTCAAATAGAATGTGGAAGATGGATAGTCGATTGAGCTTAGAGTATAGTGTGCCCCCTCTGGTAGTTTGGACCAGGCTAGGTAGGCCAATCGTACTTACAGATTATTCAGTTTTGGCTTAGCGTGGTAGGCCAACCATTGCTAGGTCCTACCTACAGGCCGCACAACCCAATCCTGTGGGGATAATACATGACATCAGTTAGATCCAGGGTATGATTTCTGTATTATACATATATAGAAGATGATTTATGTGTATACAGAAATCTAGTATGACACAGTATGTTATATGGAAATATGATTTTTTCAGATTTATACAGAATAGTTTTACCTGATTTATTAAATGCAATTAAATTATGTTCAAATTTTTCTTACTTATTAGATACATTTTAATATGTACGGTATATGTTATAATATAATAATACTCATGTTGCCACACACTGATATTAGTATATCTCCCTTATTGAGAGGTGTCTCACCCCAACAATACAAACATTTTAGGAAACCCAAACAGACGAGCGGAGTGAGCTCCGAGGTAGAGGAGGCTGTTAGTACTACCCTGGCTGAAGGGTAAGTAGTTGGTTTGAGATTAGGATGGATTTTTGGGGTCTGCCCTACGACATTTATGGTCCTTTTTGTGATGTATATGTGTATTTATGGTTACAGTAAAACTCTGGTATTGTATATAAGGTTAAGGATATTTTTGTTTCCGCTGCATAGTTGTCATGTATGTATAAACAGGTATCTCCTCGATTTCTCCTTGGGGTCTAGGAGGATTTGGTTTATGTTTTATGGTATTAGAGTTATTGTTATTATTATTAATATGTAAAAAACATATAGCAGAATGTTGGGTTGTTACATTAAGACGCTCGATGGATCCATCGAGTAAGTATTTGGTCTGAAATACCCATTTGGAACCCACAATGTTGGTGTTGGCGGGTTGAGGAACTAAGGTCCCAGTACGATTATATTGCAAGGCCTGAACTTCTTCGTCCACGGCGAAAAGCCAATCAGGATTCTTAGCCACGGATTTGAATCCTCTTGGCTTAATGGAGGCAAAAAGAGCAGAAATAAGTCCAAAGGATTTCACAAGGCCGAGATGCGCTGGGTGATGGGTCTTAAAAATAGTGGCTTTGGCCGGTGTGGGCATAGGATGGGAGCCTAATGGGGCAGTGGCAATAGGAGTGCGAGCAATGATAGACAACTCAGTGTCGGGTGACAGAGATGGATCTACATGAGAATTAGTTGCCGACAAAGACTCATCCTCCTAGGGTGGCAGGGATGGACCTATATGAGAATTAGCAGCCTGCAAAGACTCATCCACTAGATTAGTACAAATAAAACACGGGTTGGATATAAATTGAGAAATGTGTCGGAGGGTGGTTTAGGAGAAGGAAGGGGCATGTTTGTATGGAGAAGACTGGGGTTTTGAAATTTGGAGATGTGGAGGGAGTATATGGGTTGAGCTTGGGAAGTATTATGGAAGGGGAAGTGGTTCTCATCAAATTGGGCATGTCGAGTCACATAAAGTCTAGAGGTGGTGGGGTCAAGACAGCGAAACCCTTTGTACGAGGAACTGTAACCCATAAAAATACAAGGAATACTATAGGGGAAAATTAGTCATGTAATCACGTAAGCAAGGATAAACATGACAACCAAAGGGATGGAATTTTTCATATTAATGAGGAAAGGAACCATACAGAAGCTCAAAAGGGGACTTACCTCCGAGAAGCAGTGTGGGCAAACGGTTGATGATGTAGCCAGTAGTGCTAAAAGCATCAACCCAGAAGTGAGTAGGAGTATGAGAATGGAAAAGGAGGGTTAGGCCTGTCTCAGTCACTTGACGGTGTTTTCTTTTGGCGCAACAATTTTGGGTGGTTGTACTTGGATAAGAAAGTTGATGATAAATGTCGAGGTATGAAGGTGTGCTTTGAACCAGTTGCTAGCGAATTCTCCACCACCGTCACTTTGAAAAAAATTTATATGAGCAGAGTTTTGATTTTCCACAAATTTTTGAAACTGAAGAAAGGTGTTATAGAAATCATATTTCAATTTCAATGGGTAAATCTAAGTGAAATGGGAAAAATCATTAATGAATAAAACATAGTACATAAAACCCAAATTTGAATTTACAGGTGAAGGGCCACATATATCACAATGAATAATATCTAACACTTTTGACGATCGATGGTCATTACGAGTATATAACAAGTGGTGATTCTTTGCAATTTGACAAGTACTACATAATAAAGGAGATGGTAATAAAGAGGTAACATGAAGCTGTCCTTTTTAATTCAAAAAAGAACTAACGTAATGATTTACATGTCCAAGGTGAGCATGCCACAAATCATACGAAGCATGAAGAGATTTATTTTGAAGAACAGAAACAAAGGCAAAATTTTCACGTTCTAGCACATATAAGCCACCATCTTGTTTATTGGTTGCCACCACCTTCCCCTTTTGGCGATTCTGAATAGAGAAAAAATTATTAGTAAATGTAACAAATAATGGAAAATCATATGTTAATTTACTAATGGACAATAGATTTTTAGTGATGTGAGGGACAACCAAAACATCTAACAGTTGAAGATTCGGAGAAGGGGAAATTTTACCAATGTGAGTGATGGGAGAGACACACCATTCTCGACAACAACACAATCCTTACTTGTATAAGAAGTGGATCGATCCAAGTTGGTATGGTTCAGAGTCATGTGGGCCAAAGCTCCTGTATCTAAGTACCAATCTGAGACCTCATTTTTGGAGATGGAACAGGATGAGGTGAGGGTTTCGCCAGGCTAAGCTTCAGGGGCATGACCATGGCAATCATACCTTTGTCGGCATCGATCCGCATAGTGACCCTTCATGCAGCATATTTGGCAAAGCGGAGAATGACGTCCAAAGGAGGAGGGCCCTTGTTTATGTCCATAGTAGCCAGGTCGGCCTTGTTGATTTCAGGAGAAGTTGGACCTCGAAGTTACCTGCGCATGGTGATGATGGGTAGCAGTGAATGCCATGGTGGGTGGGGCATCAGGTTCTAGTGATTTTTGAAAAAGTTCAAAATTCTCAGCTTTGGGCACCAAATTAGAAAAACATGGTAACGGGGTGAGAGTCATTTGTGACGTGGAAAAACTTAAGAAGCTCAATCCAAGACCTCGAAGGAACCAATGTACTTTGTTGGAGTCATCAACCGGTCGTCCAAAGGCATGAAATTGAGCACAGAGAACCTTGAAGGCTCAAGCATACTCCGAAACAGACCTAGTCCCGCATTTCATCAGTTGTAAGTCGTCCTTGAGATGGATTTCACGGGCCTTGGAACGATGGCAAAAGGTGTTCTTTAACGTAACCTAAACCTCACGGGAAGTGGAGACGCCTACGACTTCAGCCATGGCCTCCTCAGTGAGGGAGGACAATAGAAGGCTAAGGATACGTTTATCTGTATTTGTCCATGCCACATGGTTAATGTTTGGTTTTTTAGAGTTCGTAGGGTCAAAACGGGGTGGGGGTTCAAGAGTGCCATCAACATGGCTGATCAGTCCTTGGCTCTTTAAAAGAGGAAGTAATTGAATTTTCCAGAGGATATAGTTGGAAGAAGAGAGTTTGATTGTAACCATGTGGATTAGGGTACTAAAAGGAAAAATATTGGAGGAAGATTCTGTAGCCATGGGCGATGAGACGAAGACATTGCAGTGGGGGTTGCTACTCCACGCGGTGGAGAAAAGGAATATTAAATTGGGGCCGATGAGCGTGGGCAATTTCAGGGTCTAGTGTTGCAAATAAAAGGATATGTAATATTTAATACTTATCAGGGTCAACGCTAGCGTGGATCTCCGAACACAAATGTAGGGGGAAAAAAGGATGAATAATATTTAATTGTGAGTTGTTGGGTGCGGTAAACAAAAAAAAAAAAGGAAAGGAGATGAGTAATATTTAATTGTGGGATCTCCTAACACAGCTGCGGCAGGAAAGAAAAAAAAAGGGGGAAGATAAATAATATTTAATTATGAGTTGGTGGGTACTGTGAAGTGGAAAATAGAAATAATATTTAATTGTGGGTTGTTGGGCACTAGAAATTGGAAAATGGATATTTTATTTTGGGTTGTGTGGTGATGTCAGTGGGTGTGGAAAACAGGATGACGGATCCAGAGGGTGATGACAATGCCAAGCAACGTTCGAGGCGTTGGAACTGCAAAATAGAAAGTGAGGAGAGATGGAAGAGAACCACCTAAACTTGTTGCTAAATGGAGAGTGAGCAAAGGGGAGATACAGATAGATCAATAAAGTGATGTGTGGAGGAGGCGCTGCTCTCCATGAGAGGAAGGGCAGGACTAAGCTACTGTCTGCCAAGGAAGCGCCAGAGAAGGAAAGGTGTGGTTGGTACGCGATGCCGATGGGAGAAGCCAGAGATGGGAATAAGAGAGAGAGAGAGAGAGAGAGAGAGAGAGAGAGAGAGAGAGAGAGAGAGAGAGAGAGAGAGAGGATCATTTAGGCTGATACCATAAGAATGTTTGAAAAACCACCCTACTTGTGGGTGGTAAGGATTGTGTATTTATATCAATTGATAAATTACATGGGGTAATTACATGGAGAGTAAATAGTACAAATTACATAGAATAATAATATGGAAGGTAAAAAATTACATGGAGGGTAAAAACAGAATGACCCTCATAAAGGATCCTCAACACACCCCTTCACGCATGCGCGCACAAGTTGGAGACAGAGGAGAGAATGGTGGCGGAGGCAGCGGTTTAGGGTGGCGACTGCAGCATGGCAAGGTCTTGTAACAAGTGCGAGAATAGTCGTGGTGCACATGCGCGCAAACGTGAGAGGTGTTGGAGATGGTGGCAATGGTTGGTCATGTGGTGTGAGGGAGAAAGGAAAGATCACTGTTGGGAGTGGGTGTGCATGGGTGGCTATGCGCAGAATGAGCTACTATTGCAATCCCTTTCAGGTTTTTGTTTTTTTGCTCTCCTTTGTATTTTGCATTTTTCTTTTTTTCTTTTTTTCTCTTCTAATCTCCCTAAGCAGTCGTGCCTTCCCTAATTCTCCATGCCCCTTTTTATAGATTTAGGGTTTTGCAAATTCATTCCCCAGTCTTGCAGATTTCCCCATTAATGCATATTTTCCCAATTAATTCCCCAAACTTACAATTTTTTTCAATTTTGAGAAATAAATCATCCAATTGAATATTCTAGCATATTCCTTTTTGTATTTTCCTAGTATTCCATGGTATTTGTATTTCAGTATATTGATAAATATGAGGAATTGATTTTTCAATAACTGCTTTCAGGAAAAAAAAAAAAAAAAGGCTTAATTTTAAAATAACAATGACTCAATTTTAAAATAACAGGGACTTAATTTTAAAATAATAGGGACTTAATTTCAATATAAGGAGGACTCGATTTCTGGGATTCTAATAATAGGGGTTTAATTTCAAAGGACTCAATGACAGAGAGTTAACTTTGAAAATAAGGACTTAAGAAAAGGGACTCAATTAATTGGGATTTCAATAAAAATGCCTTCAAAAGGACTGAGTTAGATTTTTCAAAAGGATCCTCAAATTTTTGAAATACCAAGTCGACCCCTTTTTACATAAATTACCATGTTATTCATAATTTCCTTTTATTTGACTAATGCTGTCAAGCATTAGTTAAGAGGGACATTTTAAATTGTTTGGACATTAAAATACACATAAAAAATAGTATACTAATGAAGATATTATTATTAATAGTAAAAATAGTGGAAGTATATCTGAACTAATTTAATAGTATTAATTGAAAAAAAAATTCATAAATTGACTCTATTTAATGGAAAAGAGAGGTCCGATTAAAATTGGGATGTCTACAGTGTTAGTTATTTAATATTAAAATTGTAGACTAATTAAAAGTGGAGTTGAAACTTATCATTAATTGGCTGGTTTTTTTTGTAAGATTCATAAAAAAACACCTAAAATATATATTTCCTTGAAGATGATATATGAGAAATTAAATAAGGTAGAAACCATTTTTTATTCTCGATTGCTAAATTAATTTCTCTTTTCTCATATATATAATCCTTAAATAACAAAATAGTATGTACACATTTTGTAGCGACCCGGAAAATGGGAATAATAAGAAAAAACAAAGAAAAAGAGGATTTTGGTTTGGTGTAGACCAAACTATCGACGGTTTGGTGGGGGAAGTAGAAAACTATCAACGGTTTTGTAATTACCGCGGCTTAGTAATGGTAAATCAATGAAAATGGTTTGGTTAAAAGACCAAACCATCGACGATTTCCCCTACGCCAACAACCCTATATAAAGGGTTTAATTGATTTTATTTGTTTAAAAATCAATTCTCTCTCTCTCTCTCTCTCTCTCTCTCTCTCTCTCTCTCTCTCTCTCTCTCTCTCTCTCTCTCTTCATTTTCTTACCTTGTTCAAGCTCGAATCAAAGAAGGAACATCATTTCGGGATCGTGGCAATGTTCTCTGCAATTTAACCAGAGTAATTTTGAGAATCAGACATTTCAGGAACCACTCCAAAACCAGGGTAAGGAGATTATTTTTAAAAGTGTAGCTAGTGATTGGTAATATGTGGGTCTAGGTATGTTGAATGACCGTTATTCTGGGGTTAAGTTGATTGAGTTAGGGTTTATGGATACGAGCTTTGTGCGAGCACCGCAGGCATAATATTGGATTCCCTGTAGGCATAGTTCCAGGAAACAGATAAGGGGATAGATTATGTCAGATATTTTTAGAAAGTTCATTATTTAAAATACAGTATTTGATTCATAAATTATATATATGAATTATCTGGATATTCAGATTTATGGAAACAGATTTATTGTTATTTTTCAGAAAAATATAATCCTCCCAGACAGTCAGCATATTATAGAGTAGCACTCACTTTTGTGGCATGAGTATAAATACTTTATTACAGATATTAGCATGTCAGATTATTTTATGGTTACACAGAACAAGCATGTTTTTATAACGAATTTTTATAAAATCTATAAACAGTACAGAATTTATGATATTTTCAATATATTACGATAATTCAGCCAGCTCAGATGTCGTGATATTTCAACCGGCCTAGATGTTGTGATATTTCAGCCGGCCCATATGCTGTGATATTTTAGCTGGCCTAGATGCCGTGATATTTATATTTATAACAGTTTATTCTGAAACATTACTATGACAGATTTTACACATAACCATGAAACAGTTATATTACAGTTATTTATGTAAAGTACTATATGTTAGCAGAACCTAGATGGCTTAGTTTAGTTTTAGAGCACGGTACCATAGCTATCAGTTCATATTAGTGCCACCACACGTCTCAGATAGAGTGTCAGTGTATGGATAGTTGATTGAGCCCAGTGTAGTAGTGTGCCCCCCTGGCAGTCTGAATTAGGCTGGGTAGACCAATCGTACTTACAGACGAGTCAGTTTTGGCTTAGCATGGTAGGTCAACCATTGTTAGGTCCCGCCTACAGGCTGCACAATCTAATCATGTGGGGGTAATACATGATATCAACTAGCTATCCATCTAGGAGAGAATTTTAGTATTATACAGATATAACGGACAATTTATATGTATACAGATATTTTAGTATTATACAGATATAGCAGACGATTTATATGCATATAGATATTTCAGTATTATATTGATATAGTAGACGATTTATATGCATACAGATATTTCAATATTATACAGATATAGCAGACGATTTATATACATTCAGAAATTTATTATGACATAGTATATTTATGTTGAAATATGATTTCTTCATATTTATACCGAACAAATTTACTTAAGTTATCAGATGAAGTTAATTATGTACTGTATATGTTTATAATACAATAGAACTCATGTTTGACAAACTGATGCTAATCTATCCCACTTACTGAGAGGTGTCTCACCTTAGCATTCAAACATTTCAGGAAACCCAGACAAGCGAGCGGAGTGAGCTCCGGGATAGAGGAGGTTTTAGTACTGCCCTAACTGTAAGGTAAGTGTTTGAGTTGGAAGAAGAATTTTATGTGAGTCCCTAGAATATTTCTAAGGATTTTTGGGGATGTATATGTACAATTATGAAGTTAGTAGGTCTCTGGTATTGTGTATAAGGTTCGGGTATATCATGTTTTTCGCTGCACAATTGATATGTATTTACAAACAGGTGTATCCTCGGTACCCCACTTTGGGTCCGAATTGACTTTGTTTACAGTTTTTGGTATCAGAGTTTATTAAGTAAAATGAAAAAATATATATAGCTAGACTTTTTAGGATGCTACACATTTTTTGTTGACTGGTTTAAATAAATTAAGAATAATTAAACAAACTAAATCAAATCCCCAACAAAAAAATTATCTATTTTTTAGAAGATAATAATATAGTGAAAATTAGTTTAGGTAACTAAATTAAATTGTCGATAATTAGATGCATATAGATTGATTCTAATCACAAAAACATTGAAATATTAAATAGGTTTGGTTTGATTTTTAAAACTTCAATTGGAATATTCATTGACCACTGTATATATTTTTGTTAATTTATTACATTACATTAAGTTTCTTCCCTCAATCAATACACGTGCTGTGAGATCATATGTGACCCATGCCCATCCTTATATATTTAGCTATAGGTGCTTGGGGATAACAATTAATGTATCCATCATCTACCATCTAATTGGCAAATAATTTCTCTTGCAAGAAGTTAAGAGTATAAATAAAATAACTTCAAAATTAAAATAAGCTTAATTACACACCCATTTTTCTCTTTTATAGGACATATTAAAGAGAATGAAGAATGAATGTCCAAGTTAAATAAGGGAAATACAATTATAGCCACCCAATATATGAACAAAGTTCGGTTAAAGAGAATGATGAATGCATACACACGTTAAAATATTTTATATATATATATATATTTATAATCATGCGTATGCATATGCCTAATCGAGTTGGCTCAAGTGGTAAGGGCGACTTGTGACTTTAGTGACCCCAAGGTCACGAGTTTGATTCCCCCTTGAGAGTTTACCCTAGGGAATTCCAGGGGTGCATCAATAGGCAGCGGCTCTAAACCCCCCCCCCCTCCCCACCCCCGCGCGAGTTTGGTGCCGCACCATAGTGTCTAAAGTGGTACAATGGTGGCTGGAGTTCCTGGGTTACCAAAAAAAATCATGCTCATGCAAATTAATATATTCCTACATACATACTACCATACACATTCATTTTTCATGCATGTATGCATGCTCTCATTTTTACGTAAAAACCCATGCATGCATGTGTTCTCATGCATAACTACCCATACCACCAACTCACACATACATGCACATGGTACACACACCCACATGCATGATCACATACATTCGCTTTTCATGTATGCATATTGTTGCGACATCCCCGAAGGGGTCAACTCTTGAAATACAAGGGTCGAATCTATGAGCTACCTCAACTAAATGGTGCACTTGAGATTATGTAAATGGGAGAATGTATGTGGTGAGAAATAGGTCACAATATAGTCTAATGAAGTCACCACCAACCTATTCTTACCCTAGATGAGGTTAGAACATCTATTTGAGACACTGCCAGTTCAATGATCTCTAAGATGTTCCTAGGTTCAAGGAAACTGGTAGTCAATGGAAAAAAAAAAAAGAGGTATTGAAACACTTGTCACCATATAGATAGCAAAATATGGCGCAGCCAAGACTGCTCGTTTTGGGAGCAACGTGGCGCGATCCTAATCATTCAATGTGTTTTTTCTCCAAATGGTCATATTGCATTCACACTAGCTATATGTGATGTGGCAATGATATGTGTCAAAACCCTAGGGCCCATCGCAGCCTACCACGTTATGTATGACATCACACTAACATCACCCTGCTCTAATAAATTCAAATATATATATCTTATCTCACTAATCACCACCATCAGCTCACATATGAAGAATGTGATTGTTGATCCAAAATAAACAAATATAACATTTCTCAAAGACGATATGCAAAGCATACCACAAACATATCCAGCAACAAGTGTAGTGATCCTAAAAAAAAATTTAATTTAATTAATTAATTATTAATTAAATATATAATATAATATAATAATATTATAATATTATATATATATATATACGAAAAATAAACATCCTGATTTACAAATTCAAATCCCCACCCCCCTTTATGGCCATGAGGCACTCTCTCTCTCTCTCCTCAAACTCTCTCCTTCTCTCTCTAACTTTCTCCTCCATCTCTCCGCCTAATTAAAAAACAAACACCATTTTCGGGTCTCAATTCCGCTCCTGAACGTTTTAACTTGAGTGATTTTGTTGTTTGGACATCATAGGCACCACTCTAGGGCTAAGGTAAAGGGAATAGATTATGTCAGGTTTATTTTAAAATACTTATGATTAAATTTGAGTATGTGAATTTAATTAAATTTATGTTAATTAAATAAATTGAGTATGTGAAATTAATTATATCTATGTTCACATTTTATTTTAAAAATTTGTCTGAGTCAAATTAAACTCCAAAGATTTGATTACATCAGATTTTTGGGAATACTTTGGAATTAAGCTAAACTGCAGGGATTTGATTATATCAAACTTTTGGGAATATTTTGGAATTAAATCAAACTACAGGGATTTGATTATATCGAGTTTTTTTTTTTTGGAATATAATGGAATTAAATTAAATAGGTGAAATTGACCATACCCGCGTTTTTTAAAAAAAAATTTATTGAATCTATGTTTGTGAAAATTTCTCTGGTACTTTATGAAATTATAATTATTATATAAATTGTGTGGCATGAGAAGGATTTATTTGTTTTTATTGTATAATTAAGCCAGTTAGAATTTTTATGATATTATATGTCAAGAATTGTGGTATTATACTGATTTTTGGAATTTTTGGGAATAATGCAGATATTGTGGATATGACGGTTTTATACCAATTTATGAACATGACAGGTTTTATACTGATTTTTGATTATGACAGTTTTATACCAAATTGTGAAAATGAGATCATGTTATTTTTTTATTATATAAATTATATTATATGGTATAAGAAACCTGATCGACCAGATATGTAAAGGAAACTCGGTACCGTAGCTAGTAAGATATATCAATGAAACCACACTATTCTAAGAGTATTGGTAATTGGATAGTCGATTTGGTCTAAGAAAAGTAGTGTACCCTCCCAGTATACAAACTAGCATGGGGTTGTACCCTCCTGGTATATGGGCCAACATGGGGTTGTACCCTCCCGATATATGGGCCAGCATGGGTTAGGCAAATCGTACTTCAGAGTATAGTATGTTTGACTTAACTTGGTGATAGGTCGGCCATGGCTAAGTTCAATCTTCGGACCGTACAACCCGATCATGTGGGGTTAATACATGATTACCTATTCAGAGAGGTTCTTTTATGCATATATGTGAATTTATGTACACAGGGAAATTTATTAAGTCAGAGCATGTTTTTGGGAAAAAGTAAGTATTCTGAAATATATAAGTGTGAGTACAATTTTAAATGATTTCACAATTAAAGTTAAATTAATTAATGGATGTGTTTTTACTACACTAAAACTCATGTGGCCATACATTGATAATAATTTATTCCGTCTTACTGAGAGGTGTCTCACCCCGTGATTATCCAATATTTTTCAGATGTCATGTGGAGTATAACAGTGATCAGAGTAGCGCAATGAAGCGTGGATGGGATAGAAGGTCGTGTTTAGAATTATATTATTTATTTATGTTTTAATGAGTTTAGATCTTTATTGTGATAATTGGATTGATATTGTTATATTGGGATAGTTTAGTACTCTGGTAATTTGCATTTAAGGTCTTCCGCTGTCAGTATCAGTGATTATTATAATATGAAATATTCAAGTTATTACAAATGGTGTTAGAGAAATTAAACGAAATTTTTCGGGTCGCCACAACAAGAGTGTTAGTGAGACTTACCAAACCCGCGATACAGCATGAAGAATGTGATTATGGATCCGAAATAAACAAATATAGCATTTCTCAGAGACAGTATGTATAGCATACCACAAACATATCTAGCAACAAGAGTGTTGGTAAAACTTACCAAACCCGTGATACAATTACCGTTGGTAATAAATTGACTTTTCTGTAAAAAAAAAAAAAAATTGCACATCCACTTAATTATTAAGTTAAATTTTTAGTTGACTGCTCGAATTTTTTTTCTTTTTTTTTTTTTTAATTCTTTTCAACTACAAAAACCTAAGGATTCATCAGCATGGATCTCATTCATCAACTGAATTGATACAAATATTTTCTCAAATTACTTATATTTGCAAACTACAAAGGGAAGAGTTTTCTTCCCTTGTAGTTGGCAAATATAAGTACTTTGAGAAAATATTTTTATCTTTTTTAGAAACCTCGAAGAAGATTAGTGACGTATTTTAAATTTCAAAATAGGGGTGTGACATTTTTAAAACCCCTATAGAGGTCTTTATCTTTTTACCAATCGTCATCAAAGGCAAGTGTCTTCAATCCTTTTATTTATTATATAAGCTAATTCTTATACGTGTATACATGCAATCCAACAAATCACAATTTCATTCACTTCTAACATAATTCTGGATTTTGAAGGAAAATATATAGTGATCTATGATTCGAATCCACACAATTTAATTGTATTTTCTTAATACTTCTACTAGACATTTTGAATTAATATATATTTCTTAGAGCTCTTTGACAATTGGAAGTGGTATGATAATTTTTAGTTAATTATCATTAATTTAAAGTATATTTTATTATTTAAAAAAAAATAATGCATAACCACAAAAAAATAACATCAATACAAGAGTAGTAGTGTAACTACACGTGTTTAGCCACCATATGCCGGCCTATTTATAGTACGTGATTGTATGTGGTTATGCATTAATTTCATGGAAATGGATATGTTGTACGTCTGTTAGCTTCAACTTATTCTCTAATTATTAGTGGAATAATTTTTTCACCCTCCCCTCCTATAGCTATACCTATATTTGGATTTTATAATTATATTTATAACAATGCATTATGTGATGGTTAATCAATTAGTTACTTTTTAAAGAAACATTGTGATTGTCAACAATAATCTTATTTCTTAGCTATATATACAAATTCAGTATTAAAAAAACATAAAATAAAAAAATTATAAAAAACTTTAAAAAAAATAAATGAGATTGGAAAGAGTGGAAAAATGAGAATTTTACGTAGATAAAAATTTTCCTTCCACCACAAAATTCGTCTCTCACTTTTCCTTCACTTCTTCTTTGAAACTTTTTTATGAAAAATGAATTAGGAAGTTCTCCTATTTATTGACAGTTGAAGAGGTTAATTTTATAATTTTTAATGAGAATGAGAGATATGTAGGATTTTAAAAGAGGAGACGTGCGAGAGAAGAGAGAAGGGGGCAGTTGTACGTAACTTGGGGGGTGGGGGGAATGCATGTTGGGGGGTTGTCAGTAGGGGCGTGGGGGATATGATTTCCAGGGGGGTGCTCTGACACCCCCCCATTATTACACACACACACACACATATATATATACAAGATATAATATATTATTAATTATATATATTATTATATACATCCATATATTATTATATGTATATATTATTACATTATATATCTATATATTATATATATATATATATTACTATATATATTATTATTATTAGCATATATATATCCATTTATTATTATATATCATTAACCTATATATTATTTTGTTATTTATTTCCACATACATATATGCATATTATTTTATATGCTCAATTCCTATGTATATATTTTTGGAGTTATTGCATCATCCTCTCCTTATAAAAATTTCGTCCTCGAAATTTGCTAACATTACACTTAATAGAACTCTATTGAATTATTTAAATAAGTACCTAACCTAGTTTCAAGTCTCGTTGAAAAGATGTGGATATTTCTAGCATGCTTCCTCTTTTAATTCCCACGAGACTTCCTCAATAGCATGGTTACGTCAAAGTACCTTTACCAATGGAATCTTCTTGGTACGTAATTCATGATCCTTTTTTTTCAAGAATCTGGACTGATACTTCTTCATGAGATTGAGTATCATTGACTTCTAATGACTCATAGCTTATCACATGAGAAGGGTCTGGAACATACTTCTTTAGCGTTGAAATATGGAACCAATCATGAATTTTTGATAATGCTGGCCATAATGTTATTCTATAAGCAACTGGACCAATTCTCTCTAGTATCTCAAATGACCCAATATACCTGAAACTTAACTTACCCTTATTTCCAAACCTCGTAATCCCTTTCATTAGAGCAACCTTTAAAAATATATGGTCTCTCACTTCAAACTCTAACTCTCATCGACGTGTATCCGCATAACTCTTTTGTTAACTCTGAGCTATTTTTATTTTGTCCCGAATGAATTTAATTTTCTTGAAGGTTCTCTATATAATTTTGGGACCTAAAAGTCATCATTCACCAAACTCATCCCAATATAATGGAGTCTAGAACCTCCAACCATATAATGCTTCATAAGGCGTCATCTCTATGCTTGACTGATAGCTGTTGTTGTAGGCGAACTCAAGCAACGACAGATACTGAGTCCAACTTCCTTTGAAATCAATCACACATGTTCTTAACATATCCTCCAGTATCTGAAATGTTCTTTCTGATTGTCCATTAGTTTAAGGATGAAATGTTGTGCTAAAGGTAAGTTAAGATCCCATGGCTTTTTGTAAACTCTTCCAAAATTGAGATGTGAATTGTGGATCTCGGTTTGATACGATGGACACTGGTACGCCATGAGCCTAACTATCTCCTGAACATAGAACTTCTTAAGTTTATTAATAGAGTAGTTAGCTTTGCTTGGAACAAAGTAGATAATTTTTTTTAGATAATCAACAACTACCCAGATGGCCTTTTCCCATGACCTTATTGACCTGTTTTTTTTTTTAACAAATAGAACCGGTGCTCCCCATGGGGACACACTAAGTTTGATAAAACCTTTCTCCAACAACTCCTATAACTGCTCCTTTAGTTCTTTTAATTTGGCTGGAGTCATTCTGCATGGAGCTTTAGATATTAGTGCCATTTCGGGAAGTAGGTCAATAGAGAACTTGATTTCGCGATCGGGAGGTAACCCAGGTAAGTCCTTAGGAAATACATTCGAAAATTTCCTTACTATTAGGATGTGTTCCAACTTTAATTCTACCTTTGGTGTCTTTATCACACACACTAGGTACCTTTGACATCCTCGCAAGAGTAGTCTTTTTGCATGAATGACGGACAAAATTAGCAACAGAAAGCACATATGGGATCCGACAAACTTGTACTCTTTCTCTCCCGAAGGTCTGAACACCACTTCTTTATTGTAACAATTTATATTAGTGTAGCTGAAAGCTAACCAATCCATCCCTAGAATTACATCAAACCACTGTATATTGAATACTACTAAATTGGCAGGTAGTATTCTTTCCTTAATACAAATTGGGTAACTTTTAAGTATCTTTTTACATATCACCGAGGTCCCTATTGGTATAACTACTGACAACTATATTTTTAATGGTTGGGTCCCCACCCCGCACATTTTAACATAAGTCATATATATATAAAGGAATGTGTTGCTCCAAAATCGAATAATACTACTGCTTTCTTAGAAAATATAGAAATATTACTTGTCACCACATCATTAGTATTTTTTGCATCTCTAGGTGTAAGAGCATAGACACACACCTAGATGGTGTTATGTTGGGTGTTGCCTCTAGGCACCTAGCTACTTCCTTTATTTTGATTAGGTTTGGGAGTATTATTTAGCAGTGCACGACACTCTCGTGCATAGTGGCTGGTCTTACCGTATCGGTAGCAAATATTTAATTTGACACGACATTCACCCTAATGCATTTTATTGCATTTTGGACAAGGGATGACTTGTGGATTGTTCAAATTTCCCATTGCTTGCCTCTAACCCAAATTATTATTATTCTTCTTCCAAGGGTCTTGACTTCTACTAGAGTGAAATCCTTAAAGCATGGTCCTCTTTCTCTGGTTATATATCTCCACACTCATTTGTAGGCTTTTCTCCACAACAGTTGCTTTGTCTACTAATTTGGAGAAGTCTTTGACTTGGAAAATCACGACCCGTTCATATATCCTCGGACTTAAGTCATCTTCGAATTTTCAAGCTTTCTTTGATTCATCACGAATTAAGTATAAGGCAAACCAACATAACTCAATAAACCATATTGTTGAACATTCATATTTCCTTGTGTTAAATTTGTAAATTCTCTAGCTTTTGCATCTCTAGTGGATGTGGGGAAATATCATTCAAAGAAAATTTCTTGGAATCGCTCCCATGTAAGGATTGCTAGACTTGACTTTTGTTTCAAGAGAAGTTTCTTTGCATTCCACCAAAGTTTGCCTTCATCCGTCATTTCAAAGGCGGAATATAACACTTTCTACTCGTCTGTGTAGCGAAGGACTTGTAGTAACTCCTCCATTTCTTGGATCCAATTTTCCACAACGATTGGATCAGCTTTTCCTTCAAAGGTCGGGGGGTTTTATGCGGTTGAACTACTCAATTGTACAACCCTCATCAATGAGTGGACAATTATGTCCCTTAGAGCTCCGCTGAATTCCTGTCATGACTTGCTGTACTACTTCTTGTAGCACCATAGTAGTATTGATGCCTTCTTCATGGAAAGTCTCCATATTATTCTCATTTCCTTCAGTATTCACGTTGTTATCTATAAGGGCCATTCTGAAGAAAATGACCATAAATCTATTGTTATAGTGCAACAAAATAACAGGTTTAAAAATATCCTAGAATTACTATTTCTACCCTCATTACGATTCATACCTATACTATGGTACATATTATTCCCTAAAGTTTACAGGACCTATAACCTTGGCTCTAATACCAAGTTGTGACGCCCCCAAACTTGATAAGGTCTATGGTGCAACTTTCTATAAATATTAACGGCAGAAGTAAATAAAATCTCAAATACTTTCATACCAAAGTTCTAAATAACTGTATTCACAGGAGTTTCTTTAAACATTAGAATTAACAAACTTTAAAACTTCCAAAACATAATAGCTAATTACATCTCTAACTAGTACTATGCTAGTATTTATTAGATAGTTGTTTCTCTTTGTAATCCCACCCATGAGCTCTCTTAGCTAGAGTTCTAGCATGCTCCTCGCAACTATATTAGTGTGTGACTAAGATGTGCTTAAATGCATCACAATCTCGTACCAGTACACTTTTAATACTATAACTTCAACATGCATTTGAAAAGTTGTATCATGGATATAATTTTTGTAACTGTAATAGTAACATGTATATATATACTTTCTTTTATGCTTTTCCTATAAATCCTCATTTAGGCCTTCTAAAAGTGATCCTATTCACACACACACACACACACACACACACACACACACACATATATATATATATATATATATATATTTTCCTTACTTTGTAAAAACATTCCTTAGGCCTGTTAACTGTAAGTCATGTTTACCCCCATGATTAGGTTGTGTGGTATGAAAACTGGACTTAGTTAGTTGGTCAATCAACTAAATCAAACCGTAATTGTAAAAGAGATTTTCCCTATCAAGTCCTAATCCGGAACCAGGTGTACACTCAAGACAAATCTGCTGCTTTGTAAAACCACTCTATAAATATTGTGGATACACTCTATAAACTATAAACTGTAAGCTACGGTACTGAGCATATGTAATTATGTGATCTCTGAGTCATAAGGGTTTTTAAAATATAGTTTTATAATTCATGCAATAAAAATAACATCACAAAAATCTCATTTGTACAATAACATAAAAATAAGCTCATGCCATACAAATTTCATGCTAAAAAATATTTATTTTGAATAGAAAATTCTAATGCTGTTGTAAACACTCAAATTTTAAGAACGAAAAAAAATATAATAAAAATAAAAGTTCAAATACATATGTATACACTTTGTAAGAGTAAAAGTGACAAAAAAAATACGTGTATAAAAATACGCCCTCTAGGTGTACAAAAATACAAACATATGGACAAATAAAATAAAATAAAATAAAATAAAATATTTGGCACCGGATCGGCGACTTTTGCCAAAAGCAATGTCGCCAAAGTTGAGAAAGCCGCCACAAAAATCGAAAAGCTTGCGGGAGCTGTGACTTTCACTAAAAGTGGCACAACTAAGGTTAAAAAGCTCGCCAAATTTGTGACTTTAGCCGAAAGTGCCGCCACCAAAGTTGAAAATTTTTCCATATCTATGAATTTTGCCAAAGCCGCTGCCGCCAAAGTTAAGAAACTCGCTGAATCTGCGACTTTCGCCAAAGGTGCCGCCACAGAAGATGAGAAAATCACCCAATTCGAACCCCTCTTGTAATGACCCAGAAAATTTTAACTATTTAAAATAATAAGGAAGATAATAAAAGGAAAAAGGGAAAAATAGAAGAAAAGGGAAAAGAAATTTTAAAAAGGAAACAAGCGGGCACTCGTCGACGAACTGAATTTTCTCGTCAACGAGCAATCATTGAGTCTCGTCGTCGAGTATGCATGTCTCGTCAACGAAGGTTTACCGAGAGAGGTTCTAATATATCTGAATTTTGTCGATGAGCCCTCGATTTTGTCCACGAGCAATGTTCCTGGGCTCATCGACGAGCCAGATGTCTCGTCGACGAGGCCATGTCGCAAGTTGCCTATAAATAGGCAAAAATCAGAATTTCAAAGAAGGAATTCATTTTTCCTTCTCTCTCTATCTAAAAACGGACCCTCTGCCTTCTCTCTTCAAATTCGGTCCGAATTTAGCCCGGTTCAACGATCAGAAGTTACCACAAGACTCCTGAGAAGATTCTCTCCAACATAGGAGGAGCAGAATTTCGATTTGAGAAGTTTAGGAAACATCCCAAAATTAGGGTAAGTGAGTTATTTGGAATTTTCTTAATAAATATAGTTATTTGGAGCCTAGGAAGTATTAAATGGGTATTTTATTAAGATTTGAGAAAGTTGAAATTTTTGGAATACAGGGTCTCATTTTGTTCGTTTTAGGCAGGAATCCCGAGGAATAGTTAAGGGGAAATACTTTATGACAACTTTTTATTAATTTTAAAATCGATTAAATTTTGGGTATATATATATATTGGTATAATTTTCTGAATGTGCAAGGTTTTGAAAATACGGTTTTTGAATATATAATATATTGGGAAAAATTGTGTGGCATGAAAATAGCTTTGAAAATTAAATGGTTGCGATTACTGTGGGATGATGATTTATTATGAATATGAATACTGTTTGGACTGCAATTTCTGTTTGGTTGGAAATACTGGTTGGTTGTGGATACTGTTTGATTGAGTATATTGTGGTAGATGTGTGGATGTGTTGAGTGGTTGGATTCGCTTTTGAATTTTGTTGTGGTTCATGTCAATTGTGATGTAGCGTTGGCAGTGGTATGAGGAGGTCGTTATATCGTACTTGATATAACCGTCATATAATGTTGGTAGTGGTATGAGGAGGTCGTTATATGAGCGTTTATATTAGGGGGTAAACATTGGCAATGGTATGAGGAGTTTGTTTACCTACTTACCATGAACAGGGTGGTATGTGTTGTAATCTGTGTGATGATTTGTCCTGTGTGGACCTTGTAACCTGTGTGGACCTTGTAACCTGTGTGGTTGATTAGTCTTATGTGGACCAGTCCTGTGTGGACATGTATGATGTATGTATGATAGTCCTATGTGGACATGTATGTTGTGTGTGGTAGAGTCCTGTGTGGACGTTGCATTCTGTGTTGATATGGACCCTGTGTGGGTGAGAATGGATAATGTGTATATCCTGTGTGGATTGATTGTGGTATGTGTATATGTGTGGAACTCTACGAAATGATTGGCATTGGGTGCGTGTAATTTTAAATTACTTAAGTATTTTTGGCAAAGTAGAATACTCCACCCGAGGGCTTGTTGAGGAAGGTGAGTACTTTGGTAATTATATGTGGATACCAGAGTAGAGGGAAGCCACTTGTATGGGCGGCTGACGTTCCCTATTCTCAGAGACTTTACTTGGATACATAACCCGAGGGCTTACTGAGAAAGGTGAGTGCTCTGGTGTTAGCACTAGAGCAAAGGGAATCTACTTGTATGGATAGGTAGACTTCCTAATTCTCGAGAATTACCAGTAAAAATAATTATGTACATGCGTATATGATTAGGTGACAGAGAAGTTGACGATGGTGTGTTTATGAATGGGTTTACTTGCCTGCCATGGATAGTGGAGTACAACTGTGTGTGTATTTTAATTATATATTAAACATTTCAGCCACACACTGTTGTAACTTATTTCTTCCTTAGTGAGAGGTGTCTCACCCCGTCGATTTATCAATCTTTTCAGGTTTTTCAAGTGATCGAGCTTAGAAAGCTCCAGGGCGGGGTAGTTTTATGAGTAAATAAAAAAGAACAGATATGTATAGTTTTATGTTTAATTATTCTGGTCATATAATATGGAAAATGTGGTTGTAATTTATAGGTTTGCTTATATGAATATAGAACTCTGGTATTATTTTTGAGGTTGTTTAATTATTTTCGCTGCGTGAATGGTATCAGAGACGTGTGTTGGTCGCATAACACTCCGGGCCCCATGTGGTGGGTCTGAGGCATTACACCTTTTGTCAAAACATGTCGCCATCCAAACAAAGGACGTGCACCGGTGACATCAAATTTTAAGAATCTGGTCAAGAGTATCACCATTGGAGAGGAAGGTGGCGAGATTGGATCTCGCCTATAAATGTTCGAGCCTCTTGCCAAGCCAAGGCATCACAACACACAACGAGCAAAAAAAAAAAAGATCATGCGTAAAAAGAAGTGAGAGAAAGAGAAAATTGAGAAAAGCTTGCGAGCTAACCATTAGGCGAAATCAGTTGCTTCATCTTCTTGAGATCTCCATAAATCTTCAAAGCCTTCGATTTTGTCCTCACAAAACTACCCTGAACTAATCTGCCGAACCAGTCTGCCGCTGAAGTCTCTTCTAGTAACTCCACCAAAGTCTCTTCCAGCTCTAGCAAAAGCACAAGACTTGTATCTTCTTTAATATCAAAGAAATGAGTAAAGTAAGAGAAAGAAAAAAAACGGGGAGGGGGGGGCCTCCCTCCACGTATCTACTTCAATTTGGTCCATCATCTTCTCTCTCTCTCTCTCTCTCTCTCCATCATTTCTCTTTTGTTTTTTGTCATCACACTCTCTTTTCTCTTTCTCTCTCCACTATCTACATCTTACACTCCCCCACTCCTCCGACACCACTACTTTGCTAAAAAAAAAAAAGTGAAGTTAATTTCTTCATTTTTTTTACCCAACAGTCAAAAAATTATCCACAAAAAAAAAGAATAAAAATTAAAAAAAAATACTTCCATGTTCGTGATCGATCAAAGTTTCGCCTACAAGATTGTTTTGGCCGCAGAGGTGAAGAATTGGACAAGACTCACTTCGCCAAAGATCAAGCTACTACGACCCTCGTTAGAATCTCAGAGGAGGATTAATTAAAGGAAAAAATAAATGTCGTACTGATTACGCACTTAAATTGCGTAATTAGGTGTTTTAATTCATGCATTAAGACTTATATTTTTAATTAAATGCCTAATTATTCTCAATATTTTAACATTGTGTTCTATTTATAATGTTTGGATTTTATTGAGTAATTTATAATTTTTTGGTATTTTTTATTACAGAGCAACTATTGGAAGTTAAAACTGACACTACTTCATAATCTAGGCATAACTTTCTCGTCCGAGCTTTGATCAAGGCGATTCAAAATGTTGTGGAAATATGAGAGAGTGCTCTACAATTTTTGTGTTTTGAGCTTTAAGAGATTCGGGCTGTAAGAAGGTCAAAACTGGGCTTAAAGTGCAGAACTGACTATGTGTTAACAAAAGGAAGAAAGAAAAAAAAAGAGATTGATTTGACCACGTGAGGGTCACATGCAGTGTGTTGGGAGTGAGGCGCTAGGGAGAGTTCTTTGAAAATGCAGGAGAGGCACGTGAAAAAAGAAAGGAAGAAAAAGTTATGCAAAAAGAGAAAAAAATTCAAAAAGGGAGGGTTAGAGTATTGGGTTTTAGCTAGGGTTTGGGGGAGCTCCTTGGAGAATCGTGCGCTGCTGCAAAGAGAATACGCAACAGCCGTAGCTGCTGTGTGAGAGGTCTCCTACGGCCGCTCCACTCTCTCTCTCTCTCTCTCTCTCTCTTCTTTTTTAGTTATTTTAAATGTTTTTTTTAATGGATTGTGGGAAGAAGTTCATGTATTTTAATGGTAGTTTTTAATATTTTATTAAAGTGCTTTAATACTAAGTTTTTTTTATTTTATTGTTTAAGTATGGTCATTAGATTAATTAATTGCTTATCTTTTACTTTGTTATTTTGAATGCTTCCACCACAAAATCCGCCTCTCACTTTTCCTTCACTTTTTTTTTTTGAAAATTTTCTATAAAAAATGGATTAAGAAGTTCTCCTACTTATAGACAATTGGAGAGGTTAATTTTGTAATTTTGTAGGAGAGTTAGAGATGTGTGAAATTTTAGAAGGTGAGACATGTGAGAGAGGAGAGAAGGGGGCAGTCTAATGTAATCTTGGGGGGGGGTATTTGACACCCCCCATTATTACATATATATATATATATATATATATATAAGGTATAATATATTGTTAATTATATATATTATTATATACATCTATTTATTATTATATCTATATATTATTTTATATATCCATATTATATATATATATTTATTATTAGCATATATATCCATATATTATTATATATCATTTACATGTATATTATTTATTTTGCTATTTATTTCCAAATACATATATGCATATTATTTTATATTCTCAATTCCTATGCACATATTTTTGGAGTTATTGCACCTAAATCCCTCAAATCATGTCCTTTTTTTTTTTAGAAAAAAGGGTAAAAAAAATGCACCAACTTATATTTGTATTTGAGACAAAATATTAAGTATATTTAACATTAATTTTTTGAATTATGTGTCTTCAAATATATATTCTATTCATTTGATCATTCCAACACCAAGTCATTTCTAAGTCTTCCTCAATCTCATTATTTTAATTGAATGTTCTTAGCTAACTTTGCATCAAGGAGACATAAAATAATTTTTTTCATTTAAAAAGTAAACTTCCTATTTTTATGAAAGTTACATTATTGTTAAAATCTTGTGTGGGTTAGAAGGGGATTGTTTGCGATAACTTTAGTCATTTAATTTTTTTTTAATTCATATAAATTTTAAAAATTATTTTTTCTTGAAAATAAAGTGTTAGTATTTAATATTAAAATTGTAGATTAAATAAAGTGGAGTTGAAAATAGGAATTGACACCAAGATTTACGTGAAAAATCCTAAACGAATTGAGGAAAAACTACGGGTAAGGCTAGAAGGAATCCACTATAGTGAAAGGGATAATACAACTTATTTCTAATTACAAGAAGAGTACAATGATACATCTTTCTTAAATTAAGAGTATGCAAATCTCTCTAATTATAATAGAAGAAAATATACAAAAAAATTGGAGATGCTTTTGGGCTATCATCTTTGAACTGCAAACAACCCCTTTTATATGCATTCGGGCAGATTGTTGGAATAATTTCACGCGAGTTACGCATAAGCAGGGAGAGAGGACATGGGCATGGGCTACTGCAGGTTATCACATGCAGGTATGAGATTTGCTGTATTTGCTGTAGGTTATGTGCTGCACAATCATGACATATGAGCAGCTGCCTTGGGAGAGATATGGGTATTGTAGTATATAGGTTGCCTGCAACTCCATATTTATAAAGAAAAAAAAAAAGTCTTGCAGGTCTGGGTAACTCATTCCTCATTTATCACATGAAATAAATGCAGACAATCATCACATGGGCAGCCCACTCGACTTTGTTGCTCCATAAGTAAAAGAAAAATTGGCTTTACCTTTTCACAAGATATATATAAATATAGCATGTGTGTGTGTGTGTATGAAAGAGGATCATTATTTTTTTTTTTTAAGGAAAATGTTAAGTTATATAAATTGATCATCATTTGTCATTTAATTTGTGGGTGAGTTTTGCTTTTATTGTAACTTTGTCTTTTGCTCACTCTCTCTCTCTCTCACACACACACACACATACACACACACGCGCGTATAATGAACCAATGGTCCACTTGTCACTCGTGTAATTGAACTTGATGCATATATATCATTAATTAAAATCTAACATTCTATGGTACGAGGAAGAATCATATGAACGTCTTTTGTGGGTGGATTTTGTTTGCAAGTTACTCCATAGTTTTGTCTTTTACTTTCTCTCAATTGTAGAAAAAGTTACCACAAAATCCGCCTCCCACTTTTCCTTCACTTCTTCTTTGAAAATTTTTTTATGAAAAATGAATTAAGAAGTTCTCCTATTTATAGGTAGTTGGAGAGGTTGATTTTGTAATTTTGCAGGATAATAAGAGATGTGTGAGATTTTAGAAGGAGAGACATGTGGGAGAAGAGAGAAGGGGGGCGGTTGTACGTACTCTGGGGGGGATTGCATGTTAGCGGGGGTTGTTAATGGAAAATTGCATATATATATATATATATATATAAAAGATATAATATATTATTAATTATATATATTATTATATACATCTATATATTATTATATATTCATTATTATATATATCTATATATTATTATATATGTCCATATATTATTATTATTATTATTATCTATGTACTTAAGTGGGGCGGTGCTCTAACACCCCCATTATTATATATATAGATATATATATATATATATATTATTATTATTATTATTATTAGCATATATATATCCATATATTATTATATGTCATTTATCTGTATAATATTTTGCTATTTATTTCCACATACATATATGTATATTATTTTATATTTTTAACTCCTATGTGTATTTTTGAAGTTATTGCACCTAGATCCCTCAAATCATCTCTTTTTCTTTTAGAAAAAAGGGAAAAAAAAAATGCACCAACTTATATTTATAGTTGAGACAAAATATGTATTCAGTATCTTTAACATTAATTTTTTGAATTATGTGTCTTCACGTTTATATTTCATTCATTTAGTCATTCCAACACCGAGCCATTTTCAAGTTTTCATCAATCTCATTATTTTAATTGAATGTTCTTAACTAACTTTGCCCCAAGGAGACATAAAATAATTTTTTCCATTTAAAAGGTAAACTTCCTATTTTTATGAAAGTTACATTATTGTTAAAATCTTGTATGGGTTAGAAGGGGATTATTTGGAATAGCTTTAGTCATTTAATTTTTTTTAATTCATATAAATTATAAAAATTATTTTTCTTGAAAATAAAGTGTAGTTATTTAATATTAAAATTGTAAATTAATTAAAAGTGGAGTTGAAACTTATCATTAACTGGCTAGTTGTTTTTGTAAGACTCATACAAAAACACCTAAAATATATATTTCCTTGAAGATGATATATGAGAAATTAAATAAGGTAGAAACCATTTTTTATTCTCAATTGCTAAATTAATTTTTCTTTTCTCATTCCATGGAATATATATAAAATCCTAAAATAACAAAATAGTATGTACACGTTTTTTGTTGTCTGATTTCAATAAATTAAGAGTAATTATACAAACTAAATCAAATACGAAACAAAAAATTTATCTATTTCTTAGAAAATAATAATATAGTGAAAATTAGTTCAAGTAACTGAAATAAATTGACAATAATTGGATGCATATAGATTGATTCTAATCACAAAAACATTGAATTATCAAACAGATTTGGTTTGATTTTTAAAACTTCAATTGGAATATTCATTTATCACTGTGTATATATTTGTTAATTTATTACAATACATTAAGTTTCTTCCCTCAATCGGTACACTTGCTGTGACCCATGACCATCCTATATATTTAGCTATATGTGCTTGGGGATAACAAAATAATGTATCTATCATGTACCAACTAATTCGCAAATAATTTCTTTTGCAAGAAATTAAGAGTAAAAATAAAATAATTTCAAAATTAAAATAAGCTTAACTACACACCCATTTTTCTCGTTTAAAGGATATATAAAGAGAATGATGAATGAATGTCCTAGTTAAGAGGAAAAATAAAATTATAGCCACCCAATATAGAAATGATGAATGCAAACACACATTAAAATATCATATATATTTATAATCATGCTCATGCATATGCCCAACCAAACTTAATTTTTAATCATACCAAAAATATTTTTATTTTATTCTATTTAATTTGATGACCCGACACTCCAATCTAATTGAACCCTTTGGATCCACTTAGATGGCACCAAACTGAGCAATAAAAACATTGAAACCTACTCATTCGTGCATTTATGATAATTGACTAGACAAATGTCAATAATTGAATCTATAACTTTTAAATCTAGTAGTATTTAATTTACATAGAAAATATATAATTATTTTTATTTTTCTTTTCTCTTCATTTATTCAAACAAAATTCTTTGAATTTAATAAACAAAGCATAGAAAAGTCTTTAGAAGTCCAAAAAAAAAATAACAATTGAAAAAGAAAAATCTAACAATCAATCATTTCTAGTACCAATTAATCCAAACATCTAATGTGTCCCTCTTCATTACCAAAATGGATTGTTTAGCCAATGATAAATAATTGGATGACATGCCACCAAACCAAAGTACTTATATATGTCCATTCACTGTCACCGATCCCTATATTAGTATGTTCTTTTAATTTCCACTATACATGTTGTCTACACCACATTAAATTAAAACATCCTTGAATATTCGTTTTTTAAAATATAGACACTTGTTAATCAATTTGTTACTTTGATTTCAATTTTTTAAAAATGTTTGGTGTTTAGTTTAATTTTGATTTTTAATATCCTTGAACCGATAGCTATTTGAACAAAATCAATATGTGTATTTATTTAAAATATATTATTTATATTATATATTATGTAATAATAATATATAAAATATCTAAAAGTAATAATATATGTTTTTTTAATTTTTTTTCTTTAAATGGCCATAACAATTAATTAACGTATTCATTATGTGGCAACTAATTAGCTAACAATTTATCTCATAAGAAATTAATATATAAGAAATAAAATAATTTAAAATTAAAAACTTAATTACACACATTTTACCCATTTAGAGAATAAATTAAAGAGAATGTTGCATGTATTTTCTAGTTATTTACATCTTTAATTATTATTTACTAGTTGAAGGGGAAAACTAAAATTATAGCCACCCAATATATGAACAAACGAAGTTTATAAAAGCTTTGCTTTTCTTAGCAAGTCATTTCCTAAAAAATAAAATAAACAAAGTTAATGTGATATATATATAACTTTAATAAGTGAAAGCTATTTATGAGTTTGAAAAAATTTCCTAACTAAAAGGTTTTTATACCTTCAAATATTATGGAAAATTGAAACTAATTAGCAGTTTAAGTGATCTACATGTCAGAACTATATGATACTCATGACCAATCATTTTTTTTAAAATTTTTAATAGTAAGAATCAAATAATATGGACGTTTGTTAATCAATTTATTACTTTTATTTTAATTTTTTTAATTGTTGGTGTTTAATTTGATTTTATTTTTAATATTCATGAACCGATAGTTATTTGAATCAAACCGATTTATATATTTATTTATATTATATATTATACAATAATATATAATATCTAAAAGTAATAATATATATTAATTAATTTATTCTTTATATGGGGATAACAATTAATTAAGGTATTCATCATGTAGCAACTAATTAGCTAACAATTTATGTTGCAATAAATTAATATATGATAAATAATTAATTTAAAAATTAAAATAAGCCTAATTACACACATTTTACCCATTTAAACAATAAGAGAATAATGCGTGTATGTGCTAGTTATTTATTTATTATTATTTATTAGTTAAAGGGGAAAAATAAAATTATAGCCACCCAATATATAAACAAATAAAGTTCGTAAAAGCTTTGATTTCCTTAAAAAGTCATTTTCTTAAAAAGAAAAAAAGTAAGTTAACGTATAAAGAGTATAAAGTTATTTATAAGTTTGAAGATAGTCTATATCCTCAATAATTAAGGAAAGATTGATATTAGTTAGCAGCTTAAAGCGATCTATGTGCATGTCAAAACTATATAATACTTGATGGTATTTTTAGTGATAATAATCAAATCTGTTTTAGGAAAAAAAAATGGTACGAAGATACATAAAGGAAAACGGGGAGCTACTGAATATATAAAGATCAAAGCTACTCTTGAACCAAAGCGGATTCGTGATTAAACCACGTAATTTGAAACAAGAATAGAAACCTCAAAAAGTTTTAAAAAAAAAAATTATATAGTTCATTAGAATAATTTCTTTCTGGAATTCAAAGTTAAAGTATCATGTATGCAAGCATGCATGCATGCGTGCTTCCTTCCTAACTCCAGAAAGCATGGCTATCATATTTATTACCTAAGATTTGAGCTACGCTCTAGTAAGATCTAGGGCCTTGAAATTTTTGGGATGAAATTTAACTAAATGCAAAATGAGAAAATCTCTGTCATCCTATAATCGAAAACCTAACCAAATTACATGCATGCACAAGTTTGCTTTTGCTTGGGTTATTGTTTGGTATTATTGCTCATACTTCCATTACTTTACTTGATTGATTGGTATTGATTTTGGGGGGTTAATCAAGGTTTTTCCACAGATTTTATTGAATAAATCTTGTGTTGGGAAAAATCTAGTAGCTTAAGGATCTTTGTATTGTCATTGTAAAGATTCCTACAACTTGATTTTGGTGTGCAAAATATTTTTTTACAAGTTAAAATATTTTCAAACTACTCTTATACTCATTACATTGAAGGAAAATCTTTTGAGTTAAGTTTAAATATTTGATTAACATCTTTCAAACTCTGATCTGCTATTGAGATTTCATTTAACTTATTTCAAAGATACAACTTGCTTAAAACACTCTTGAACATTATTGTGATCATATCTTGTTGAGTGTTATTTGCACATATATTCACATCACTGAACTTATATTACCTATATTATTGATGTATATGTGATTGCGCATATTGGGTACATATCTGCTTTACTTGAGAAGCATAATCGTTGTATCAGTTAGTTTGTGAAGAATAATGTTATATTTTCAGGTGTGGCCTTAGGGGGCTTGATCTAGCCCAGAAGGATCAAGTTGGGGTCAACCCTGTGAATTTGACCTAGGGCCTTCTCTGCCCCGTAAGGAGAATTTGTAAAGGTTGAGGTCAGTCCTGTACTAATTGACCTGATTGTATTAGGTGCCGCTCCACCCGTTAAGTGAGCATTAGTGAATCCTCGGACTTGCGAGTTAGAGGTAAGGACGTAGGCATAGTTGACTGAACCCTGATAACATATCTGGTGTTGATTTTATTTCCCACAATTTACTTTCTACACTTGTATGTTTACGTTTATCATTTAAATATTTGATTCAGATTGTGAATACTTAGAAAGACCCTAGGTTTGTGAAATATTGCTTGCTAGATTAGTTGAACCTAGGGGAATAAGTTTTAAATACCCATATCACCCCCCTCTTGGGAATACACCAAGGCTCACAATAGGGTTAAGGTATAAGGGACTTAGAATCAAAATGTATGAAAAATACATGTTCGGTCGACCGAATTTAAAAACATAATTTCTCACGGTCGACTGAACCGATCTGGGTCAACAGTTTGACCATGGCTCGGTCGACCGAACAATACTAGTTCAATTATACCGGTCAACCGAACAATACCAGTTCAATTATACTGGTCGACCGAACTTCCCCTGGTCAACACTTTGACCTTTCGGTCGACAAACTAGGAAAGTACTTCAATGCCCTGGTCGACCGAAGGTCCTTGAGAGATGCCTCAACTGTAACGCCCCAAACTCTTAAACCCGGGTCCGGTGCGTTATACCTTATAAAATCCCTAATAATCCATAAACCAATATAGCCGCAACAGAAAAACATAAACATAATCTCCATATAACATAATACCAGAGTTTACTAATTCTAACTATAGACCATAATATCTTTCAACACCTGCATTTCCATAATTACATATATCTCCAAAACATTTCAGTATGTTCTCAAATATTCTTTACTCAAGAGCCTTAAAACATAAAGACATAAAATATAAATATTTACATTCCCCAAAATTAACATTGAAATATACCCTTTTCTTTCTCTATTTCCCAATAATGCTCTAAAACCTTGAGCTCTCAAAGCTCGACCTCGAGGGTGTCCTAAAAAAGAAAATATATTTATATTCGAGTGAGACACATCTCAGTAAGGGAAGAAATAATATATTAAACTCAGCGTGTGGCTAACATGAGATATACATATCATTTTATAATATTAGCAAATCATTAATATAATGCTGAAAGTCATTTTCTATACCTAACAAACACATGCAAAGGTTTACCCACGAGACTACCCAAGGATAGGGGTGATTACCCGCCTATACAAGTAGCACCCCTCTGCTCTGATACTTAGGTAACCCGAAGGTCACTACTGAAGCATACCAAAGCATTCACCTTACTCAGTAAGCCCTCAAGTGTTAACTTGATCTCGTACTCACGCATTCAACAATAGTTTACCGGCAAAGGCCCTAAGGATAGGGAATTCTACCCGCCCATACAAGTAGGTTCCCTCTGCCTTAGTGCGTTATGCAATTACTGCCACATTTGAAACTACTAGTGCACTCGCCTTACTCAGCAAGTCCTCAGGTAAACGTAACATGTTCTACATACATAAATACTTCTAATATCATAATACATCATTCTTTCCATCATTATTCAATTATTCACATTCTTTCATGTTCATAACTTAACATTTCCTTGTGTTTCACTTTAAGTGACTCTTTCCCATTTGTATCATTCACCTTTCACATTTCATTTCATTGCATTGTTATTCCTTGTCATTTCATTTCATAACATGTCCATTTCATTCTTTTGTACTACAGCCGCTCTTTAATCGTCATTAGTTAGTCCACATAGAAATGCGCTAGAATCTGCTACAATTAGTCCACATAGAAATGCGCTAGAATCTGTTACAGTTAGTCCACATAGAAATGCGTTAGAATCTGCTAACTTGGCTTTCACCTATTGTACCTTTACATGGTTGCATTTAACATATACAGGTAACATTGTCCATATCATATTTTATTCTCATTACTTTACTTACTTAGCCTGCATCTTATACATTTAACATATAATTTGCACAGATTCTCATGTCACACAATCTAACAGTAAAATTCATACATATTTCTCATAAAATAAGTCAACCCACATTTAACATTTATATACTCAAAATACACTTCATTTCTTACATAATTTCTTAGAAAATTCCTTTCACCTTCGTTCGTTTACTTTCACACATACATAACTATATAAACAACTCCAGGCTCAGAAAACGTGAATTTTATGGTTGACATTTTAAACCCACATAAAAACATATATACATAAATAACACGTGATCTTTTTTAATTCATGGAAAACCTGATTTAATATATAAATTTCCCCCTTACTTGATTTCTTGAACTACGCCGACAGGGACTCCAAAAAAAATACCTGCGGCTCTCACCCAGACCCTAAATCAAAAATTCTAGTTTTAATAAATTATTCATGAATAAAATATTATTTAAATATTTCCTAGGGTCATAATTCCTAAATAAATAATAATACTCGCAAATATACCCAAATTTCTAAATTTCCTAAATCTCACTCTCACTTTGGAGTGAGGGTTAGAAAATCCCAATTGAAAAATTACCTACGCCAAAATGACGACGACGACGACTAAGACCCTGTGTTGGTGTCCGATCGTCGATTTAACCACATATTTACAAAAAAATTAGGAATATAGGGAAAAATTACCTTTCCCCAAGAGTAGTGCCTAAGCCGTTCCCACGACAAATCTGCTCTAGTAGAAATGTGGGCAACGAAACCAGGTGTCTAATGACACCTTCCGTTTCCCGATCCGCTACAAATCCACCGAGAAATTGAGAGAGAGAGAGAGAGAGAGAGAGAGAGAGAGAGAGAAGACGAACGAGTGGACGAGAGTTAGTGAGACGCTGGAAGGGGGAGGGGATGCTACTTTAGTTTGCAGGAATTGAATTCCTGGAGTTCAGAACCTTCAGGAATCAATTTATACATATATCTAATATAATAATAATGATAATAATATTAATATTATTATATATATACATATATTTATACTTACATATTACTTAATCCCCATGTGTGTGTGTATATATATATATATATATATATATATATCTTATTTCAATTAGTTTTTTTTTTAATCCAATGTAATAATGTTTAATTTAATAACTAATTATTTAATTATTTAATTTATTTTAATTTAATTTAATTTCTTTAACTTTATTTTTTTCTTCTTTTTCCCCCGTCATTCCTTTTATTTATTTATTAGTTATTTTATCTATTATTATTATTATTATTATTATTATTATTATTATTATTCGGGTCTTTACATTCTCCCCTCCTTAAGAAATTTCGTTCTCAAAATTTGTTACCCGATCTTTCATTTCCATAATTCTACGATTTACTATATCCCGCACCATAACGTTAACAACACAATTATATACTTTAAATTCAATACACATCCAAGTTCTCCATATAAGGATCAATCTCACGACTAGGAAACATCACCGTTGATGGATTTATCATGGTTTTTTGAAACTATCAACTGAATCAGAAAATCACAGAAATCCGCCAAAGGATTTTTGCCTCCAAGTTATAAGACAAAATCCTATACTTTCCTACTCCATACCTACTTCTCACAACCCAAACTAACCTATCCATCTAGCATCCTTATCCTAACTTTTTCTTATACTCTAGTATAAATCATCTTTAACCTAATACTCTAACATCTCTATATCCGGGCGATGTGAAATTAATCTTACTTCTGGCTGGACACTGCTCTGATACCATCTGTAACGCCCCAAACCCTTAAACCCACGTCCGGTGTGTTATACCTAATAAAATCCCTGATAATCCATAAACCAATATAGATGCAGCAGAAAACATAAACATAATCTCCATATAACATAATACTAGAGTTTACTAATTCTAACTATAAACCATAATATCCTTCAACACTTGCATTTCCATAATTACATATATCTCCAAAACATTTCAGTATGTTCTCAAACATTCTTTACTCAATAGCCTTAAAACATAAAGACATAAAATATAAATATTTACATTCCCCAAAATTAACATAGAAATATATCATTTTCTTTTTCTATTTCCCAATAATGTTATAAAACCTCGAGCTCTCAAAGCTCAACCTCGAGGATGTCCTGAAAAAGAAAATACATTTATATTCGGATGAGACACATCTCAGTAAGGGAAGAAATAATATATTAAACTCAGCGTATGGCTAACATGAGATATACATATCATTTTATAATATTAAAAAATCATTAACATAATGCTGAAAGTCATTTTCTATACCTAACAATCACATGCAAAGGTTTACCCACGAGACTACCCAAGGATAGGGGTGATTACCCGCCTATACAAGTAGCACCCCTCTGCTCTGATACTTAGGTAACCCGAAGGTCACTACTGAAGCATACCAAAGCACTCACCTTACTTAGTAAGCCCTCAAGTGTTAACTTGATCTCGTACTCACGCATTCAACAATAGTTTACCGGCAAAGGCCCTAAGGATAGGGAATTCTACCCGCCCATACAAGTAGGTTCCCTCTGCCTTAGTGCGTTATGCAATTACTGCCACATTTGAAACTACTAGTGCACTCGCCTTACTCAGCAAGTCCTCAGGTAAACGTAGCATGTTCTACATACATTAATACTTCTAATATCATAATACATCATTCTTTCCATCATTATTCAATCATTCACATTCTTTCATGTTCATAACTTAACATTTCCTTGTGTTTCACTTTAAGTGACTCTTTCCCATTTGTATCATTCACCTTTCACATTTCATTTCAATGCATTGTCATTCCTTGTCATTTCATTTCATAACATGTCCATTTCATTCTTTTGTACTACAGCCACTCTTTAGCCGTCATCAGTTAGTCCATATAGAAATGCGCTAGAATCTGCTACAATTAGTCCACATAGAAATGCGTTAGAATCTGTTATAGTTAGTCCACATAGAAATGCGTTAGAATCTGCTAACTTGGCTTTCAACTATCGTACCTTTACATGGTTACATTTAACATACACATGCAACATTGTCCATATCATATTTATTCTCATAACTTTACTTACTTAGCCTGCATCTTATACATTTAACATATAATTTGCACAGATTCTCATGTCACACAATCTAACAGTAAAATTCATACATATTTCTCATAAAATAAGTCAACCCACATTTAACATTTATATACTTAAAATACACTTCATTTCTTACATAATTCCTTAGAAAATTCCTTTCACCTTCGTTCGTTTACTTTCACACATACAAAACTATATAAACAACTCCAGGCTCAGAAAACATGAATTTCATGGTTGGCATTTTAAACCCACATAAAAACATATATATATAAATAACACATGATCTTTTTTAATTCATGGAAAACCTGATTTAATATATAAATTTCTCCCTTACCTGATTTCTTAAACTACGCTGACAGGGACTCCAAAAAAATATCTACGGCGCTCACTCGGACCCTAAATAAAAAATTCTAGTTCTAATAAATTATTTCTAAATAAAATATTATTTAAATATTTTCTAGGGCCATAATTCCTAAATAAATAATAATACCTGCAAATATACCCAAATTGTCAAATTTCCTAAATCTCACTCTCGCTTTGGAGTAGGGCCTAGAAAACCTCAATTGGAAAATTACCTACGCCTAAATGACGACGACGACGACTAGGACCCCGTATTAGTGTCCAATCGTTGATTTAACCGCATATTTACAAAGAAATTAGGAATATAGGAAAAAATTACCTTTCCCCAGAAGCAGTGCTTAAGTCGTTCCCGCAACAAATCTGCTCCAGTAGAAATTTCGGCAACGAAACCAGGAATCTAACGACACCTTCCGTTTCCCGATCTGCTGCAAATCCGCCGAGAGATTGAGAGAGAGAAGATGGAGGAGTGGACGAGAGTTAGTGAGACGCTAGAAGGGGGAGGGGACACTACTTTAGTTTGCAGGAATTGAATCCTGAAGGTCAGAACCTTTAGGAATCAATTTATAGATATATCTAATATAATAATAATATTATTATATATATACATATATTTATACTTGCATATTACTTAATCCCCATGTGTGTATATATATATATATATATATATTTCTTATTTCAATTAGTTTTTTTTAATCCAATGTAATAATGTTTAATTTAATAACAAATTATTTAATCATTTAATTTATCTTAATTTAATTTAATTTCTTTAATTTAATTTTTTTTTCTTCTTTTTACCATGTCATTCCTTTTATTTATTTATTTGTTATTTTATCTAATATTATTATTATTATTATTATTATTATTATTATTATATTTTTTTAATTTTTTATTATTTCAATCATTTTAATTTTTCGAGTCTTTACATCAACGCCCTCATCGATCGAATTTCATAGTTCAAAGTGTTCCGATCGACTGAACCATACTAAATTGGAAAATCACTTTCAAATCTCCTGAGATGGTCGACCAAACTCTTAGTTCATTTTTTCCTTGGTCGACTGAACTTTGTCACTTAGTCCACCGAACCTCGCGTTCGGTCTACTGGTGCTTTCGGGTTGGACATTGTTTTTTCCACGGTTAAAGTTTTTAAACATGGTTAATTTTTTCTAATGTGTTTTAAAACAATCCTAATAATACTCTTCATATCCCCAACGACTATAATTCTTCCCATTTCTATATATAGCCTTTCATTTGCAAAATTAAAGTGTGATTAGGGTTTTAGATTAGTAAAAAATTCGCTCTATTTTCAAAATCCTACCTTACTCAAATACTCTTAAATCTTGATTCCCTTGATACATCTTAGTATTGTGAGAGTTTATTGATTGTGCTAGTACTTATTAGAAGTTGTTTATACTCTCATTGCTCTTGCTTGATTGATTGATTTATTTTAGGGAGTTTAGCAAAATTTATCCCACATATTTGAACATAATAAATCTTGTGTTGGGATAAACTCTTTAACTTAAGGATCTTTGCATTGTCATTGCAAGATTCCTTAAGTAATTATTTTTGTGTGCAAAATATTTTACAAAACTTGTTTTCAAACAACTCTTGTGCTTAATACAATTTGAGAAAAATATTTTGAATTCGTTTAAATAATATTGCTAGCATCTTTGAAACACTACTCTGATATTGAGATTTGATATACTTTGCTTTCAAAGATTAGTTTGTTTGAACACTCATGTGCTTGACTGAGTATAATCCTTATATTGAGTGTTGATTGCACATATACACCACTAAGCTTATAGTTCTTACATGTTTGGTGTGGATTGATTGTTACTTGTGCATATTGTAGTACATATCTGCTTAGTGTGAGAAGCATATTTCCATGTACACAAAATTTTATACACAATTATTGTATTCCAGGCACGAGCCTAAAGAGGGAGACTAACCCTATTAAATAGTACTGGTCTGACTTAGACCCGATTAGGAAAGCTAAGTACGCCATTCTAGTAAGGTGTGTTGGTTGAGGTCAAGCCCTTGAATTGACCTGGTTGTAACCGGTGCTGCTCCACCCGTTAAGTGAGTTTTAGTGGAATCCTAGGGCTTGCGAGCTAGAGGTGGGGACGTAAGCATGATTGGCCGAACCCCAATAACATATCGTGCGTGTTCTTTATATTTCTGCAAATTTATTTTTTGCACTTTTATTTTCAGCACATGTATGTTGTGTGTTTGATTCATTATATGTAGTACATGTGTTGATTGAGTTTATAATTAAATTGATAGACCCTAGGTTTGTGTAATGCCGTTGCTAGATTGGTTGATCTAGGGACAAATTTTCTAAATACCCAATTCACCCCCTATTGGGAATATACCAAAACTAACATTCCATATCCTCAAAAAGAAAAAAAATTTACACATGTAAGGTTCACAAGTAAGGAATTCAGTATGCTCTAAGCTCAATACTAGTACTTTCCAAGGGTGGACCAAACTAACATGCAAACAGCTCATGCAAATATCACATTAAATCTCATCAGATGGAAGCACACAATATCGCATGCAAATGCTCCCCCCCCCCCCTAACTAAAATGAAAAATTGTCTTCAATGTGAAAGCATAGAGGAAATGGAAAAGATGATAATGAGGGAAGTAGAGGAGTAATTGGGTAGAGAAGTAAGGGAAAAGAAAGACTGATACGAAGGGAAAATGTGCTTGAAAATAAACTAAAAATAAAACACGATAAAGCAAAATGAAAATAAAGGAAAGAAAAACATCACAGTATGTTTAGAGGAGGCTCGGGAGGAATTTCATCTAGTCGGTGCAGGTTTATAAATTGAACTGGCAGGTCTCCAAATTTGAGTCATCACAATGAATCAGTTTTGTTACCTGCACAAAAGTTAGCCTTAAATAAATCATTGTTCTTCAAAGTCGCAGACAAAATATGTATAGATTGTCTTCCTTGTTTTAATAAGAAAGGATCTTTATCAAGTAAGGTTTCTAGAAAATTCATTTCTTTAAGAACCAGTCTTTGAGGAGCAGATATTGGAACAGTTACCTTCAGTGCTTTAGAAACATCAACATCAAAATTTTTACCTGGTTCCTTGAAAGTTGAACTCTTACCATTCTGCTCAACCTCCCTATCTAGTGTACTAGTCACCTAACCACTACGGAGATTTGCTTCAATTTTGCAATCCCTGACATTTACTTCAGTAGGGAATGATGGTTCCATGGCTGTCAATCTCTAAGGATAAGGAACCACAAGTCAATGCTCCTTATTAGTCTCAGCCTTCACATTAACTAACTTCTTCAATTTTGGGTTTGTTTCCTTTAATTTTTCTTTGGTTTCATCTATCTTAGTTGTAACTTCAGGTGTCCAGAAAACTGTTTGTCTATCGATGGGTATCTCAGGTTGAGAAACTTCTTTTTCACTTCTCAAAGTAATAACAGCTTCTGTTGTCTTAAAAGAATCCCCTGAGACATTATGTACTTGTTGCTGTTGTTGCCGGTATACTTGAGGATTAAACTGAGGTTGTATTATAAATTCCCCTTTTTTTAGGGTACTCAATTGCGTGTGCACCTTATTAATGGTACCTCGCAATTCATTTATGTTATGAGTGTTAATCTGCATAAATTGCTGAAGTGTATTAGCCATCTATGCCATGCTATCCTCAAGAGACTTTGTCGGTGGAGCGGGCATTGCTAAAGAATAGATATGAGAAATCTGATGTGGCTTATACTGATGTTGAAAGACCGTCTGATGATATGACGGCTGATAATGTGGTGCATAGGACTGAGGAGGTTAATTCCAAAGTTGTTTTGTACTATTATCCTTTTCCATTTCCATAACATCCAATCTTCTGGTGATCTCAGCTATACGTGCCTCAACATCAACATCATCTTTCAGTTCATGCCACTCTCCACCATGTATTGTTCTTAATGGTTGAATTGCAATTGGTCTTCTATCAATCCTAGTGTTTCAGTGCTGAGTATTTTCAACTAAATGATCTAAAAAATCCAATACCTCATCAGGCTCATTGTCGAAGAAATATCTTAAATACATAGTATAAACGAACTATTTCGATTCAGGAGTCAATGCAGTGTAGAAATAGTTGACTAGATGCCATGATTCAAATACATGGTGGGACATATGTTAACCAGGTCTCTAAATCTCTCTCAGCTTTCATGAAATGTCTCACTTGCTCTTTGCATGAATTGACTGATCTATTTTTGCAAAAATTGAGTTATTAGTAAGGGAAAAAATTTATGTAGAAATTCACATTCCATATAATTCCAATTAGAGATAGAGTTAGGTTTCAAAAAATTAAATCACATCTTCATTTTATCCTTCAAAGAGAAATGAAATAAGTGAAATTTAGTAAATTCATCAGTTCCAATGAAATTTGGTTGTATCAATTCCTCAAAATATAGCATTATTACAGGCTATTAATATTGTATTTATAATAATAAATTAACATAATAAAAATAAAACAAGAAAAAAAAAATAGTATTATTATGCTACAATAGTAAATCATTATAGTTGAAATTTTGAATCCATACTACCACATTATTTTGGTTAATTGATTTATTATGTATTAAAATTTTTAATTTATAATGTTTGAATTTTTTGGATATAGATTTAATTTGATATATATCTTTAATAGGTTTTTGTGTTGAAAATATTACTACTCCTTCTACATCATTCATATGCAACTGAAGAGTATAGTAGTAATTTTCTTAAAACACTTGTTAAGATTTTCATATTTAATCAAATAATGACATGATATTCAGTTCTTGCCTATATTCCTATAAATTAAAATATTTAATTTTTAATAGTGAGATTCTCATGAATATAATTTCATAAATGTATTTTTAAAATTATTAATCAAACGTCTCACAAATAATTATGTTACCATGAAAAGAGTAAATCGTCATGAACCAAAAATTTTAGGTATTTTAAAATACCTTTTTAGTAACTTTGCTTTATTGGGTTAAGAAGATAGTGTCACATCTAAAACAGATGGAGGATATATATATATATATATATATATAAAGAAAAAATGTTTACACATTAATTACATTATTGTGTCAAAATATTAAGGTTTAAAAATAATATATAAGATAATGTTTACTGGGAAATCACTATAACTTTTATAATTTTTTACATACAAAGTATATTAGCATTAATAATTGAATACTATATAAATGAGATGTATATTGTAATATAGATTTCAATAATTTTGACTTCATATTCTTTTAATAATTCTAAATATTAAAATATAGGTCGTTTCCCTAATCGCAAACACAAACTGGGGCCTTCGTGCGTCGCGTGGGCCGTTCCAGGCCCAAAAATATAATTGCATCATAAATCCCTCCTTTTTCCAGTTGATCACCGTTCCAAGAAAATGAAATTCACTGTTCGCTGTTCAATCGTTCTTCTGCGTTACATGTCCGAACAATCCAAACCCAAAACAAGAACGCTTTGATTTGGTTTGAGAATCGGAAATTCAATCTCTGAAATGGGCTTCAGATTCCACAATTTCAATCCCATTTACAAAACCCTCATCTCAAAAACCCTTTCTTCTGCTCTCAGCGATTCTCATCTCGATCGTTCAATTCGAGCTATCCGTTTTCAGTTGCATGGCCCTTCTTTGATATTCTCCGACAGTCCCAACTCCAAGGTCTACAGAAGGTGGCACGTGGGCCACGCTCACCGTGACCACCCCCAGGGCCACCACCAGCGTACTGGTACGGAGGGCGAGAAAATTTTCCGGCTGGGCCTCGCCGCCGACCTCAGTTTGGCTGCCGGAAAGGCCTTGACTGGTTATCTAACAGGGAGCACCGCTATTATTGCTGATGCAGCCCACTCGGTGTCCGATGTGGTGAGATAATTTTGCTCGCTAACTGCCCACTACTTGTATTGTGCTGTTCTTGCTGTTAAGGTGCTTGAAAATAGGAGCTGAAGTGTTAATTGTGCTGGGCCTCAAGGACCACGCACACCGCAATTGGTTAAAAGATAACGAAATTACAATAATAAAAAACACAAGAAATTTATTTGGTTCGGCACTAGTCCTATGTCCATGGGCAATCTGATAAGAATTTAATTCTGTCAAGGTGTAGAGAAAATACAAGAAGAAAGTACCAATTCTCTTCCCACAATTGTGAAAAACTCACAACCTTTTTCTAATCCAAGAAAAGATAATTTGTATAGGAGGAAGAATCCAAGATGAATCCTTTTTACAATTCACTTTCTCTTGAACTTAAACTCTCACTCTACTCCATCTCTCACATCACATGACAATGAAACCCCTCTCCTTTTATAGACATAACATGTATATAATGTTGAACCACCTAATAGACGTCAATGCCACAATAGTCAAGGCAATTGCCCCCAGAATCAATGCATTACTTTGAAAATACACTCTTTTATTCTAGGGAAGTTAAGTCATACACATTAATCAAGGAGTCATCAAAGAAGAAATCACCCTGTTGCAAAAAGTTAATTAAGCATGCCATTAACCATGGGTAATTAATTAGCCTTGAAAGCAAGTTTGGTATGACGACCAAGCATTGAGGATTTATGCCCCCTATGCAAGAGTCAACTTCCAACACTCTTCTTCCTTCTACTTTATTTTATTCTTATTTTATTTAGCATTTGTATTACTTGGATTCCATCACATCCATGACAAAGGTAGGACCAACCCAACAAATCTCCACCTCACACACATGTGGTGCTATCATTGAGCTAAAATCCTCCACCTTGATAAAGTCTCCACTTGTCGACTATCGAACCAAATTATGTTGGCTTGAAATATAGAGAAGACCCATGTGGCTTACCCTTCTCTATTGGAAATACAATCATCTTTCTCCCGCAGTGAACTTTTAGTTTGTTGACCCAACCACCTTTCACTTCTTTGAAAAGAACATATTTTTTTCCTTGCACTTGAATCACTCACATTTTTCATTATTGTTGTATCGATCAACTTGCACGAGTTTCCTTGCGGGATCCCTTCCTCACCACAAGTGTACCTTTTGAAATTTAAAAAATACATACATACATACATACATACATATATATATATATATATATATGTATATATATATATATATGTATATAGATATCCACTTTGAATGGTGAACCTATACCCTCTTGAATCTAATTTCGAGAGTGAAATCAAGTTTTCTTTCAAGTCCTACGTGCATATGTTTTCAAGATTTCTCTCAACACCATCATACATTTTTATTCGGATGCAACCAACTCAGATTTTGAGTTGTTTCCCATTGTCACATGACTATTTTCAGTTTATCACATCAATCATAAGAATGAAACCATGATCTGTATGAGCACACATGATGAGTCACACTACTATCAAGAATTCATTTTTCATGAGTATTAGAACCCTTACAGACATCGTACAAATCACAAAAGGCAATGGACTATCCTTATTGATATGTGTCACTCCCATTTTTCGTACAAATCACAATAGGCAATGGACTCTCCTCATTGATTTGCTTCACTCCCATGCTTGTTGCCTTGATTCTTTCTATTCTAGTATTCCTTCTTCACATGCCCTTTCTTTCCACAGTGGCAACAAACAAGTCTACCATTCCGGGTTTTTGAATAGCTCCTTGATGATGTCCACTTGACCGTCCTTTAGTAACAAGAACCTCATTTCCACCAAAACTGAGGATTTTTATGGTTGCACTCCTTTGAAGTTCATTGGCCAACAATGTGGTTATTACATCATCCAATTTGAGATTTTCCTTAGAGTAACTAAAGTTCATGATGAGACCATCATAACTACTGACAACGTACAAAGCAAACTCACTGCCTTGTCTTCATCTTTTAACATCACTCCAGTGCTCTCCTATTGGCTTAGAATGTCTTGGAAAGCATTCAAGTGACCCGAGACTTTGGCACCTTCACTCATCTTCAAAGAATAAAGCTTCTTGCCTTTCTCTTTAGGAGAATTTGATTGAAGAGAGATTTAACTTGATGCAAGCTTTTCAATCTTTCCCACAAATTTGCAGCTATCTTCTCACTTTTGATGTTGAACAAAATATCATCCGATAAGCATGAACAGATTGTAGAAATAACACTCTTGCCCATTTCTTCCCAATTATCATCAGACATTTTTCCGACATTTTGCTCGTTCTTGAGCAAGACTTTGTGTTGCCCAAGTTGTACCAACACGTCATGAAACTTCAACTTCTATAGTTCAAAATTCCATTTTCTGTCAAATTTCTCCACCTCAAATTGATTGTTGACTACTTTTTTTTTTTTTTTTTCCATTTCTTCTTTCAAGCAATTTGTCAAACTTCTTATCAATGAAAACCGCAGCTCTAATACCACTTTGTTAGCACCAGCGGAGTATTCACGTGGGCATTTGACATACATGGGTGAGCACCAACTTGACCAAAAAGTTTAAGCCTATTGGGTCCTAGGTTCAACCATGTATATAAATACCCATCCTCCACTCTACTTTTCCAATGTGAGACAAACTTACAAATGAAATTCTCAACAAATTGAAGCATAGATTGTGACTTTCCGGCATCACTTCTTAGATTTTGTGTTAAACCATATAAGAAAAACATAACGTCAAGTATTTGTGCAGAGCAAAAGTGACAATTACATAGCAAAACTTATTTATTGACATAGCTTAAATTTCTTTCATATGTCAGGTCATGCATATTGCTCAATGTGCTCTGGATTTACTTGTGGCTTAATGTTAATGAGCTGAGATAATTCATGTGTCTTCCTCCTTATGCATCTCCTGAATTGTTTGAGTTATTTATTCAACATAATTTGTATGATCAACTTTCTTATTTTATGGTGATGCACTCTCTGCTTATTATCATTATGTGTTTTGAATTGCAGGTTCTTAGTGGCATTGCTTTATTGTCATTTAAAGTTGCAAGGGCTCCTAGGGACAAAGAGCACCCATATGGTCACTTTTGATTTGTACTCACATGCTACGTCATTTATCTCAATTTATGCCTGTGTAGCCTACTTTTTTTTTTTTAAAATTTTTGATGACAATGTGATTTGCAATAAAGCACAATTGGACCTGATTGAGATATCTTTTGTTTCTTGTTTATTCCACCTAGTTCTAACTTCCTATAATTATTTTTTAAAATAATTAATTTAATTATTTGTCAAAACTTTTTTTTTTTTTTTTCTGTGAGGTGTGAAAAGATTAAAAGATAGAGTGGTTATGGTTTATAGCATTAAATCAATATGCTGTGCTGTGGACCACTAGCAATGCCATTGCATTACATTGCCTACATTGACAAAGAACTTTATGACAAAGTTGAGCTGTTGTAAGTGAGTGGTTTGTTGAATTCTGTTTTAATATGAAAAATTCTAATTTAGTTTAGGAATATTTATTGCTTTATTTGAATATTTTTTATGCTATTTTATATTAATGTGTTGTTTGCTCTCTTGGAGAAAAATGATTCATGTCGGTAATGCCAAAAACTTGGGATAAGGGCATAGTTTTTGTTTGTTTGCTGTTTATTTTGTTTGTTTTTGTGGAAATTCATTTACAACAACCATTTTTTTTTTTTATAAGGTCTATGGGTATTGCAGAGTGTTTTTAGGTCTAAGCCCCCGTTTGGGAGCACTTAAAGAAAGTGCTTATAGCACTTATCACTTAAAATAAGCACTTTTATAACAAAGTGGCATTTGGCTTGCACCACAACAAACACCTATTGTAATAAGTGCTTTTCTAGAACCACATTTTTGAGAACTATTTAAGTGAATTTTGTGAAGCAATCCAAGATAGCTTTTGGCCACTTATAAGTGGCAGTGTTCATAAGCAGGGTCAATTTTATAAATGTAAGAAAATTAAGTGACTGTTTTATAATTTAAAAAAGACATTAGAAGATAATCATATATTATTTTATTATGTATTATAATATATTAATTATCAATGAAACATAATTCAATTTTGGAATAAAGAAGAAAAACCATCTATTAATTTAAATTAATATTAAAATTAAAAATATTGATTTAATTAATAATATTATTTTGACATAAATTAATATGATAATCATATATTATAACTATATATTAAAGAACAAGATTATTATTAATCAAAAAATAATATTTTATTTTTTTACTTAATAAAAATATTTAAATGGTGATTAAAAATAATAGTTAATTAAATTGTTGCTTAAAAGTTAATCATATATTGTTTTATTATACATTATAATCTATTAATTATTAATAAAATATAATTAAATTCTAGAATGAATAAAAAGAATCATCTATAAATTTAAGTTAACATTAAAATAAATTAAAATTTTTAATTAGTTATTAATACTACTATTAACATAAATTAATTTCATAATTATATGTTATAAATATACATTAATAACATAATTATTGCTAACTAATAAATTATATTATATTAGTTTAGTTAATAGAAAATATTTAAATTTTAATTGAAAAATTTAGTATAATTATTATTTAAATTTTAATTATAAAAATAATATTATTTTTTATTTAATTATATTTACAAATACATAATTCAATTATGGATTGAACAAGAACTATTTATTAATTTAAATTAACATTAAACAGATTAAAATTTTAAATTTAATTAATAATATTATTTTTATCATAATTTAATGTGATAGTAATATATTATAAATATAAATTAGTAATATGATTATTATTAATTAAAAATAATAATATTATATTATTTTTAATATAAATATTCAAAATTTACTCTAAATAATTAAAATAATTATTAATGAAATTTGTTATTAAAAATAATAATATTTTTAATTTAAAATATGTTTAAAAATAATCATATAGTATTTTATAATGAAAGTAAGTAACCAAATACCACTTATTTTAAACAAAACTAAACACCACTTATAACTTTGAGTTTTTTTTTCAATTCATCACTTATTATTAGTACTTATTAAATTCAACACTTTTTCTAAAAAGCACTTCTACATAAGTGGTTCCAAACAATCCCTAAGTATGTTTTTTCAGTTTACAAGTCCTTTAGACATTAGGTTTGGTAAGAGAGGCCATACACAAAAAGCAAACTTATGGTTGCTGAGGGGAGAGATGATTTCTCGCTCTCATGTGTTGTTCTCTTCTTTCTTCTTTTTCTCTTTCATAATTATGATTGCTTTTCATTTCATCGTCTTCTACCCGTGGAAATTCATTTTTCCTGTTTCACCCCTATTCTTTCCTTTTATCAAGTATAGAGTGGAGGATGGTTTTCAAGTTCGATTTTTGGGAGGATTATGGTTAGGGGATTACTATTTTCTTGTTGCTTTTTTTTTTTCCCTTCCTTTTTTCACCACCCTTCATAATGTGTCCATATCCTCTTTTTTGAATCTTGATGGGAATTGGTTTCATGGAACTTCCACTTTTTGTGTGGATGGTCATTTTTTTAGATGATAAAAGATTTATTAAGGAAAAATAGATTACAAGCTAAAAGTGGAGAAGAAATCCTCAAGAGAAAAAGTAAATAACAAAAGAAAAAAAAACCTAATTAAAAAGCTGGATAAGAAAACCCCTCTTTAAATCCTTTCTATTATAATCATCTAAACACTGCAGATTTATTTCCCACTGACCCTTAATAGAGTATACCAATAGTTTGCTGCAGACTAGGAGATCATAAAAGGCTTTGTCTCCTAAAATATTTGTGATGTGTTATGTTAGTAATGAGTCTCATGTTCATTTGTTTCTACATTCCTTTGTGGCTTGGAGCTTATGGCATAAGCTTTTTGATTATTTGGTGACTGTTGGGTGTGCTTAAGTTCATTGGTGACATTATCTTCAAAGATTTGGAGAGAGGTGTAAGGATGTGAGAAGGTTCTGGTTGTAGTTTTTGCAGTCTGGGTTATTTGGTTGGAGTGGAATGCTTCTATTTTTTCTAATCACTCGTCACCTGTGCATTTGATTTAGGACAAAGTTGTTTTCTTTTGTATGCCTCTTTGAGGCCGTTTTCTTTTGGCTGTTCAGCGGTTTTTGTTTCTTTGATCTTCAGCGTGATTGGATGGCTTTTTAGTTTGATTGTTCTATTATATCTAGCTTTGGATTTTTTCCCTTTTATTTAGTTTTTTATTTTTATTTTTAGTAGGATATCTTATCCTCATTTCTGTACAACTTTCCCTCTCATTATAGTTTCTTTTTCTATAAAAAAAAAAAAGAAGGAAAAAATTTCTTAATAATAATTTAGTAAGTGACACTTGAGTAGTTGAGTAAATGAGACACTGGAGTTTGATTTAAAATTTCAAGTCTGGAACTAGTTATGGGAAGGTGAATGTGCAACTGGTGGTCAATCATTGAGAAATCTTCTTCTTAAAGTATTACTGAGGCTGCATAATGCAGTAGGGAATTTGTTTAGTAAAAAAATTAAGCGGTAATCTTTGTTCTATATTGATAATTAATCTTCTCCCATCTGATATTTCAGGACATGGTAAATTTGAGACTCTAGGTGCCCTCGGTATATCTGGTATGCTTCTGGTGACAGCTGGGGGAATTGCATGGCATGCTTTAGATCTTTTACTGGTCAGGATTCTTCTTCTTCTTCTTCTATTCTTCCTTTGATTACAGTACTTGATTCATCAATCTCAATTACTTTGCCAATTCATACGATCCTAATAATAGTTGGTGCTCAACAAGTTCAAATTATATCTAACTGTAGCTAATGTTTAGACAATAATAAATTCTACTATGATTGCATTCCTTCTTTTAGCATTTATTTTTTTCCCTCTTGTGCAGGGATTGTTGTCAGCTGCTCCTGAAACAGTTAATCAGTCATTAACACTCGGGCATGTGCTTAGCCATCATCACCATGAACATCACCATGGAATTTCTATGGATCACCCTATCCTAGCTTTAAATATGACAATTGTATCTATAGCTGTTAAAGAAGGGTAAACAAAATATTTAAACTAGTTCTGTATGCATGGCGAAATTGTGCATGCTCTACTGCTTTAAAGTGAGTTGAGCTATATAAGATATTATAGATTTTTCACAAATACCTTTTTGTGAGAATACCAGTATGTTCATGTAACTCGGTTTACTACTATGTTCATATAGGTCATTAGTCGCCCATTTCATTTTATATTGTAGAGATTTTTATTGTATATCTTAAGTCAATTAAGCCTCATTCAAATGATTTAGGCAGCCTATATGGATCTTGGGTGGCAGCATGCCCCCGTACGAGGTCATTTTTTTTTCTCCTAAACCATAAATTATGAATTATTTTTTAATCAATGCAACCCATGGCTGTTTTGGCCATCTCACCCAGTTCTTTTATCTGTCATTTTTGGACCTATTTCCTATTTTCTAACTGCTTTGCTTTCTCAACATACTGTTTTTGAGCCATAGTTATTTCTTTTGGATACAAAAAGAATATTTATTAAGAGAAAGAAAAAGATAATTTTTTTTTTTTGTGGACATGTTGTTTCGTGTTAGAGCATAGTTTGTATTATAGAATATAGACCATAATTCATTACTAATTTCCTCATCATGGATGATCAAACATTATAAAATGAGGATGGTTACTTATAGATGTATCTTACCTCAATTTAATTGTTTACATGCCAATTTCACCAAAACCATTCCCTTGTTGGTGACATTATTTGAATAAATTGAATTACTTGATTATCTTCAGGGCATTCCCTTAACTTTAAGAATTATGAATGTACCATGCATGGGAACAAAAGAAAACAGTAATTTAAAAAAGGGAATGAAAGCAAATAAGATTTGATATTTTCATTTAAAAAAAAATTCATTTCAATTATTATTAGGAAGAGGAGCACTCAGAAAGAAAATGACATGTCTATATAACAATAACAACAACAACAACAACGGCAGCAGCAGCAGCAATAAGCCTTAAGTCCCACTAAGTGGGGTTGACTATATGAATCCTTTCCCTCCAATTCATGCGATCAAAGGCATTTTCTTCAACTAACTGCAGAGTTGTTTATTCCTTCTCACAACCTCATGCCAAGTAATTTTAGGTCTACCCCTACCTTTTCTAGTGCCATTAACAATAACTAGCTCACTCCTCCTTACTGATGCACTACTTGGACTTCGTTTCAAATGCCCAAACCATCTAAGTCGTCCCTCCCTTATCTTCTGCCTGTGCTATTCCTAACTTGTTGCAAATATGTTCATTCCATAATTTATTCTTTAATATTTTACCACTCATCCATCTTAGCATTCACATTCCCGCAACTTTTAATTTTTGAATTGTTTCTTAGTTGCCCAATATTATAAAACTTTTCTTTTTAATTTTAATGGTATCCTACGAATGCGTAGCACACCTGAAGCACTCCTCCATTTTACCCATCTTGCTTTAATTCTATGTGCTGCAACCTCTTCGATTTTTCCTTCTGCTTGCATAATAGATCCGAGATATCGAAATCTATTAATGCTGTTGATTTCTTTATCATCAAGTTTAATCTTATCTTCAATATTCCTCCTTATATGGCTGAAATTACATTTCACATGGTTAATCTTGTTTCCTCTTATCCTAAAACCTCTAGACTTTAAAAATTGTTCTCCGAAGTTCTAGCTTAGATTTTACCCCACTTCTACTTTCAATTTTCATCAATTAGAATAATATCATCTGCTAGTAACATACGACATGGGATCTTATTTTGGATATTCAGTTCATCAATCCCTAAAGCAAATATGTAACCGCTCAAAGTAGAACCTTGGTGTACACCTGTTGTGACTAGACTCTCCACTTATAGTCCTAATGCTAGTTGTTAATCTATCATATACATATCCTTAATGACATCAGTATACCTACTGTATGCTCCCTTATTTTCTAGAACCCACCAAAGCACTTCCCTAGGTACTCTATCATGCTTTCTTTAGGTTGATAAAAGCCAAATGTAACTCCCTCTTCTTTTCCTTAAACTTTCGATTGATCTTTTTTTTTGATTCAGCAGAAGAAAAATTCTTTTAAGGGCATCAAGGGGATTCCACCATGTACAGAACAGCAAACTCTTACCTGCTTTGCGGGGAGTCAAAAATAAAAAAGAAATATGTATAAAATTACAAGTGAGTCAACAAAGGACAAAGCACTCTCCCATCTAGTAACAGTGTTAATCGATTGTTCTTTATATACATTAAAGGTTATAACCACTCCTTCAAAAGCTCTCTTATTCTTCCCCCCCCTCCCCACCCCACACCAACCAAAAGATGGCAAGGGGAATGAGGGACTAGGCTTTCTTCCTCTCCTTACTAGCATGGATTCCATTCCTAGCCCATAATTCACCTGCCACTGTTCTAGCGATAACCCATTGGCATCTGACAAGGAAATGGCCAGGTCACAAAGGGCGTGGTCAGGAGCAGTGCAGGAGGTTCCAGTCAATAGATTCCACATATTTTCAGAACAAAAGAAGCACCTGTTCACAAGGGTCAGCCCCCTTTTTTGTAGATTAAATCAGCTTTAGTGGGGGTTGCTGTTTGCCAAATGGGCTCCCATGGAAAGTTGTCAGGAGTTTCTCTTGGGGGAGTGCGTTTCCTATAGAAGGATTTGACCGTGAACATGGATTTATTATCGAGGGTCCACTTTGGATTGTTGTGGTGTTACTGCAGTGGCTTTGTTTAAGCAATCAAAGAAATTAGTAAGTTGTTCCATTTCTTGGTCAAAAGCATTCCTAATCAAAGGAATGATTCAAAAATTTCCTTGGTCAGAAATTTGGAGATGATTGCAGATGATAGCATCCTGGTCATAAGCCAGACTGGTGGAGGGGAATTTGGTGCTAAGGGGAGATTGGCCGTACCAAACATCATGCGAGAAAAAAACTTTATCCCCATTTCCTACCCTGAGACCGATATGAAGGAAGAAATCCTCTGCACCTTTCTTGATTTATTTATTTTATGGACTCCGTTACCACGAGGGCCTCTGCCAGCTTTGGTAGTCCAACTATTATACTGAAGACCAGACTTCGAAGCAATTACTCTCCTCCAGAGATTATCCTTCTCTCTTGTAAATCTCCGAAGCCATTTACTGAGGAGAGCTTGATTAAAGGTAGACAAGGACTTAATTCCTAAACCTCACTGAATTCTCTTCAATGACTTGATTTATCTCAAAAGGTAGGTCGAACCTCCATTGCTGAGTCCTAAGAACAGCATGGCTTTAATTAGCTAAAATATCAGCCATACTGTTTGCCTCCCTAATTTTGTTTTACTCATTGGCTCTTATTATTTCTAATACGTTATCTTAAACATTCAGGGAGTTTGTTTGCACTTTATTGCATCATAATAAACCTCAATATCCTCTTAATGCTTCTAACTGATAATATATCACTCCACCACTTACCGCCCCTCTTAATAGTTTAGTGACCAGTTCACAAATTTAGAACTTGATTTAGTGAACAGCGCTTAACACTAATTTATCCAATCCTCCTTGGTTCCCATTAATTTATCCAATTCTCCTTAGTCCCTCTCTCTCTCTTCTTTTCCTTTTGGTAATCAGAGATGAATTTATTGGTAAAGATGAAAAACATTAGGGAAGGAATAGCATAGAGAGGACTGAGGAGTATATCTTTACAACATGAAAGGAAAAAGAAAACATGGGGAACTGCAACAGAGTTTAAGTGAGAAAAATATAAATGTTGCAGTGGGTCTTCCACAGAGCCCATGGAAGCCCTCCCCAGGGCTAATAAATCTGTCTTATCATCTTTGGATGAATTCCTCAAATTATTTCTTTGCATGCAGCGTGGCAACTACTGCATTTTTTTTTTTTGAAAGAAGTACCAATTTACATCCTCTGTTGTAAGGTTTCATCATGTAGGACTATCTTTAAAGTGAACAATAAGGTTTCTTGCATTTAAAAATTGTGATTGGAAGTAAGTTAAGATTCTTGGATGGAATAAGGTATGATTTGGATAGGATCATGGTAAATAAGTTAATGGTATTCTGGTAGACTGTTTGTGGAATTAGCAGTAAATATGCAAAAATGCTTATTCGAAAAACAAGTTTTGCTAGTGTTAACTGTTAGGAGTACATTAGTGTTCACTAATGTCTTGAAGAAAATTGACAGCAAAGCATGAACTTTTATTGAGGGACGTGCATGTACCATCGCATAAACTCTTGATTCTTTCTTATAATGTAGAGGTGGTTCTTTAAATGCCATGCATAAAAAAATTACTTGACCCAAAGCAAGGGCTTTCATGGAGGTACCACATGCATATACTTTTACATAAACTCTTATTTCTTTCTTATAATGTTGAGGGGGCTGTCTAAATTCCCTGTATAAAAAAATTCCAAAGTTACAAAGCTGGATTATATTTTTATTCTAATGCTTAACAGTGTGCATGGTAATAATTCAAGTTAAACTGTTCAACAGTTGTACTTTATAATCCAATTATTCAAAGAATTTTTCTTCTGTGCATGGGGACCAAAATAAGAGGGACATATTGGAATTTGTGGATCAATGTGCTTGCAGCTCGTTTTACCCAGAAAATATTTGGTATTTTCTCATTCACAGAGAAGATAACTTTGCTGATAAATTTCTCCATGTGGCATAAAACAGGGTAGATTGAAAATGTTAATGTACCTAATTCTTTTATCCTCTATCATTAGCAATGAAATAGGATTGAAGAGAGTTTTCTTATAGCAAGGCTAATGATTACTAATCCCCCCCTTCTCCTTCACTTTTCATTCCACATTTCCAATTTGGTTAGCAGCTTTTTGAGACTTAAGGAGGATAATTATGCACTGTGTTGTGTTTTTTTTCTTTGAAATTGCTTCTCAAAGTGATGTAATTTTCTTTTGGTCATGCTTTTAGGCTTTACCGGGTAACAAAAAGGGCAGGGGAAAGGGTGGGCAGTGGACTGATGAAAGCAAATGCATGGCATCATCGTGCGGATGCCGTCTCTTCCATAGTTGCTCTTATTGGGGTTGGTAAGAATGTTTTCTTTCTGCAATAAATGTGTAATTTTATATGTAAAGATTATGCATTATATTGTCAATGGAGTAAGTAGGCTATAGAGTGTTTTTTAATCAATAACCCTCATTTTTGCAGTAAATTCTTGTCTCAGTGCAATCAACTTGACCATACCTTATATCTAATATTGTTGTAAGCAGCAATAAGTTGTGGGGGTGACTGGTTACTGAATTTAAATGCAATACCTAGTGCAGAAGGTTCTTGTGCCATATCAGGGAAGGGGGTAGGGTCCATAAGGCATGATGCCCAGCCTCACCTCTGTATTCGGAGAGGTTGGTTCAGGTTCCGATTGATGCATGGATTGTGCCCTCACCAGGCACCAATATGGTGTGGGACTATGGGAGCCTTATGCACTTGGTGTTTTTGTTTTATTTTGTAACCAGTCTCCTGCATGGCATACTTTTGCTTGCAACTATATTTCAGTTAATTTGTTGTTGAATGGACTGGGTTGAGACTAACACTTACCTCAAAATGGGGGTCATTGACTAATACACTCTGCAGACTACTTCATTGCAAATTTAGTATGTACTGCCCTGCTGGCTTGCCTCTACTCTTTCAATTGGTAAATTATGGAACTCTGATTAGCTTTCTGCTGGTCTCAGGAGGAATTGTTTGACAATCTAAAGTGCAAGTGAAAAATTCCTGGCTATTTTTCTCTTCTAAAGAATTAGATGTTGTTTTATGTTGTTTTCTTATTTGATTGATCTATTTAATTGTGCTGCTCTAAGCCTTTATTTGTTTGCTTCACTTAGTGAATGACCAGATTTGTTATCTCCTTTTTGCATTTCTTTGAAAAGAAGTACCAATTGAAGTTGATGTTTTCTTCAGACAACGAGGATCTGTGTTAAATACTCAGTCAATTGATATTGCACACCTATGTTTACCAGCTATTCTCCAGAAACAAGTGGGCTGTTTCTCTGCAAAATTTTGTTCAATTTTGTATTTTGTATGTGTTTCCAATTTGAACATATTTTTCATTATAAATTGTTTATAACACTCCTTTATAATGGTCAAAAGCTGCTGAAAACTGATGGATGTAGGGTGATTGTTCCAAATCTTCAGGGCAGGTAGGTGTTTTTTTACAAACAGATAATACAAAGGAGGTTGGTGAGATAATCAAAGGTCTCACTGCAGACTACCTGTACCAGATTTTCTCTCTCTTAAAACAAGGAAAAACGGCTTAATAATAGATGCTTAGTTCTATATTTTTCAAGAGTATGTTAGTTGACATAGCGATTTTTTTCTTCTATTTATTTCCATTTATAAATAAAAATTTATAATTATAAATAAAAATTTATAAGTATAAATATTTTTTTGCTTTTTTGTTTTTATTACTAATACTTTTTTACATTTACAATTTATAAAAATAGAATAATCTAGGTGATGTAGGACAAGAAGCAAGACCTTGGGAAGATATTAGTCGGGGACTACTTAAGAAGAATTGGATCGATAATTGTTGGGTTTAGTTAGTTGTTTATTATGTGTATTTAGTAATAATTAGTATAGGAATATATGTATTTGATTTTTTTTTTTTAATATTTGTGTAAAGTATGGGTTTGTTTGTAATTCATGTAGTTTTAGGGGTAGCTGCGTAATTTTTTGTGTTTAGGCTTTCTTAAAAATAGTTTGTGAAAGCCATGTTGTAAGCAGTTATTGAGGAATTTGAATTGGAATTGAGCATGAGTTCCCCCTTGTATCTCCTCTCTCTTCCCTTTACTTTCCTTTCTCTCTTCCATTTCTTCTAAATTCTCCCATGGCTGCAGAACCTTGATGCTGCCCCTGCATCATTTGTTATCAGAGCCCAATATCGATCTCAATTCTTCCATATCAGTCCACATATTCTCCCTCACCCTTCTCCTCTTCTCCTTTTTTTTTTTCTTCTTTATTTTTCTTTCTTTTCTCTGTTCTGATCTCTTGCTCTGTCTTTAATTCTCTGCTGCCCAGCAGCATATTGCCCTCTTTCTTCTTCTATGTAACTCTTCTCCTTCTCTTCTTCTCCTCTTCTTCTATTTCTCCCCATAATTCCCTTAGTTCTCTCATTTCTCTTTCCTTTCTTGTTTGCTGATATGAACTCTCTCTTTTCTATTTTGATTCTCTGTTCTTTTTTCACTTCCTTCCTCCCTTCTTCTATCTTCTTCTCTGGTCTCTTCTTCATTCCATGCTTCTTCCTCCCTTTTCTGTTCTGAAACTTCAGTATTTAAAAAAAAAAAAACGAAAAAAGCAGTTCTTAACTTTACAGGAAATTCCAGTCGTTTCCTATTATTTGAAACCCAATTTCCAGCTTAGACTCTACACAGAACCCCCTGCAACGCTTCCGTCCAATTTTCATTGCCGTCCAACCATTGGAGGATGCCCCACACGCTGGTAAAAACATCTCCAGCCATCCTCACTTCAAAAACTCTAATCTCCTGTGCTTTTCTCATCACATAGCCAGCACTACTATGCTCCTTGTAGACACCCCAATTCTAACAAGGCCTTTCCGAGGAAACCCCGTGTGATAAGAAAGACGACTTTGTAAACCGCAAGTGGGAGGATCCGCGAGTCTCGGTTTATTTCAAAATTGAGTCCCTTTGACGCTAGCTCGGATTCCCACATCCGATGCACGTTATCTACTGGTACGCTAGCTCGGATTCCTACGTCCGGTGCAAGTTACCCCCTTTAGTACGCTAGCTCGAATTCCTACATCCGGTGCACGTTACCCCCTTTGATGCTAGTTTGGATTCCCACATCCGATGCACGTCATTCCGGGTACGCTAGCTCGGATTCCTACATCCGGTGCACGTTACTCTCTTTGACGCTAGCTCGGATTCCTATAACTCTCATGCGGCTTGTTGCTCCCACATGGCTTGTGGGCCTCACACATCTTCATGGGTTCCACACAATTGGGCCATTCTTGATGTATATTTGTTTACTATTATTATTATTATTATTATTTATTTATTTAATTTGTAAAATGTAAGCATGCTTTGTTCCTCTCATTATCATTCACCCCATACTTTGTTTCCCTCATAATTGTTCACCCCATGCATTGTTCCCCTCATTATCATTCACCCATATCATATTCCCCTCATAATTGTTCACCCCATGCATTGTCCCATTCATTATCATTCACCTCATGCTTTGCTCCCCTCATAATTGTTCGTCCCATGCATTGTTCCTCTCATTATCATTCACCTCATGCTATATTTCCCTCATAATTGTTCACCATATGCATTGTCCCCTTCATTATCATTCACCCCATGCTTTGATCCCCTCATAATTGTTCACCCCGTGCATTGTTCCCCTCATTATCATTCACCCCATGCTATATTCCCCTCATAATTGTGTACTTCATGCATTGTCCCCTTCATTATCAATTACCCCATGCTATATTCCCCTCATAATTGTTTACCCCATGCTTTGTTCCCCTCATAATTATTCCCCTATGTCTTGTTTTCCATGCTTGCCCTAAGCTAAGTCTATAAATAGCCTTCTCATTGTAAGCACAAAAAAAAAGAAGAGAAAATTTGGAATATATTGAAGTCTTCTATTGTTGAGATTATGAAGTTTGTCTCTCTCTTTGTGAGTGAGTGGCTAGGCTACGTTCCATTTTCCCGAGAGATCAAGTGGTCGACCGATCACGTCTTCTACCGGTGTCGGGTCAGTCCATCTGTAGAAAGCACTCTGTAGTGCCTCATTTCAAAGTTCAAGGACCACCCTTGGAAAGACGCTATAGACTGACCCTTGTAGACTCATTGATAGGAGAAGAAGAACGGAGGAGAGGAAGACGAGGGGTAAAATTAATAGACTCTCCCTTCCTGAGTTACATTCATGTGGGAATCCGAATTAGTGTCAAAGAGGGTAACGTGCACCGGATGTAGGAATCCGAGTTAGCGTACAAAAGGGGGTAACGCACACCAGATGTAGGAATCTGAGCTAGCGTACCAGGAGATGATGTGCATTGGATGTAGGAATCCGAGCTAGCGTCAAAGGGACTCAATTTTGAAATAAATCGGGACTCAATTGGATCCTCCCACTCCCGGTTTACAAAGTCGTCTTTTTTATCACATGGGGTTTCCTCGGAAAGGCCTGGTTAGAATTGGGGTGTCTACAACTGCCCCTCTTTATAGGCCTTGTTGCTTTGAGGTAGCAGTAGGAACTCTCCTATGTTATTTGTAGCAACAGACTTATAAAGATAAAAAATACCTATTTTAACCAGACCATACAATTGCCTAAAGCTTTTGGGTCAATCAGGTGTTGTTTGACTCTGCTAACAAGGGATGAGAAAAGAGTAATTAGGGCAATATGGGAATGTTGCACCTTTCTCGAGGAATTTAGTAGTTAGTGGATTCTTCAGGTTATGTCAGCAAAAAAGGGACACAAGGGATTGAGAATAACAATTCGGATGTAAGAATCTGAATCAAAGTACCCGGGTAACTCACATCGAGCGAAAGTACAATGTGGGTAATGTGCACCGGATGTAGGAATCTGAGCTAGCGTCATTGGAAGATTGCAGATGACTTGACTGGGCCAACAACTGGCCACGTGTTGTCTTCAGAGTAAGGCCTCGTGTTGACCAGCGAAAGGGAAGATGGAAGGTGATTCGGATCAAAGATGTAGCACGATCTTGTCCATTGTGGAGAAACACAGATCGAACGACTCACAAGAGACTACGCAACACATGAAAGTGTGGAGGATGGTGTGCCACATGTCAGTAGCTGAGTGGTTGGTCAAATGTGACCCGGATCGGACACGTGGCGTTATCGTGTCCATTGCCTTGAAGGGGCGATCGAATGGCTCTTAGAGAGCCACGTAAGGCTGAGCGGATGTGGAGGTAGAGATGCCAAGTGTCCAGGATCGAGTGTGGAACGGGGATCGAGGGGACTTCTAATACGGTGTCATCGCGGCCGTTGCTGGGGAGTAATGATTCGACGGCATAGGTGAGATGCACTCGGATTACTGACATGGCTAGATCTTAGCCGTCCCATAAAAACACAGATTGTGCGGTGGGCATCAAGGCGTCCTCGGATTGCTGATGTGGCTTCATCTTGAGTGTACACAGAAGGTTCAAATCAGACGGCTACGAAGGTAACCGCATAGCCTTCTAATCGGACGAGCAAAAATGTTCCACGTGCTTGAATCCTGCGGTCCCGAGGTTTGGGATATTTAAACCCCAAATTTTCCCTTTCTTTCATTTCTTCAACCCTTTCTTGAATACTCTCTCTCTCTTCTCTCTTCTCTCTTCCTCTCTCTGAAGAAACCCTCTCTGCTCTCTTTGAGTGATCTGAAGCTTTGATCCTCCACTTCTTCTTTCCCTTCTCGTTTCGAGTGATCTGAAACCCTAGGGTTTCAAATCTTGTGTTCTCAGTGATTCTCCCTTCTCTCTTTAAAGTTCTTCTCTAAAAACCCTAAACTCCTTTGAACCCGCCTCTTTCTTTTCTCTCTTTCTGTGATGAACCCGAAAGCGGATTGGGAGTTCGTTACGCGAAAGGAAGGTATGAGCACCCCCTACACGCCCGTTCTTACGAACGGTACCAAATTAATTATAAAATTATCCCAAAGTAAATTCGAAAAGCCTTTTATGTTACTCCTTTTGTCAATTTACAAAGTGCAAATGTACATGAATGAATCATACAAATATTTACATAATATATATACCCTTAGAAGTGGGGTACACAAAGCTTATAAAGCTCGTACCCTTTTGTTGCAATCATCAGGATTGGAAAATCGAGAAGATATGTTACAAAATACACTCCCAAAATTTTGAAATTGGTCGGATTTTTCTGAGTTTGAAAATATTATCTTGGGAGGTTTCAGAATTCATTTAGGGTAGAAAAGAATGTCAAAAATGAATTTCAATTCTCAAAATATTTTTCTTGATTTTTGTGATGTTTTATAATTAGCCTGAATTTTCAAATAGATAACATAATAGAAAAATAAATAAGAAAATACTAGATAACCGGTTCAAACCGGTCCAGTGGGTCAAACAGTTCGTAAAGGAGTAAACTGGGTTTAGGTTCAGGTTTGAACCTAACTTTGGGTTTGAGTTCCCGTATTCACAACTTCTTACCTAGTCTATCACATTTTAGAATATAACCCACGAAGGGAGAGACTATTAATTTTACCTCTCATCTTCCTCTCCTCTAGCCTTCTTCTCCTATCGATGAGTCTACAGGGGTCAGTCCATAGCGTCTTTCCGAGAGTGGTCCTTAAACTTTGAAATGAGGCACTATGGAGTGCTTTCTTCAGATGGGATGACCCGACACTGGTAGGAGACGTGATCGGTCGATCACTTGATCTTTCGGGAGAATGGAACGTAGCCTCACCACTTACTCACAAAGAGAGAGGCGGACTTCATAATCTCAACAATAGAAGACTTAAATATATTCCAATTTTTTTTTTTTTTGTGCTTACAATGAGAAGACTATTTATAGACTTAACTTGGGGTAAGTATGGGAAACAAGACACGGAGAATAATTATGAGGGGAACAAAGCATGGGGTGAACAATTATGAGGGGAATATAGCATGGGGTGAATGATAATGAAGGGGACAATGCATGGGGTGAACAATTATGAGGGAAATATAGCATAGGGTGAATGATCATGAGGGGAACAATGCATGAGGTGAACAATTATGAGGGGAACAAAGCATGGGGTGAATGATAATAAAGGGGACAATGCATGGGGTGAACAATTATGAGGGGAATATAGCATGAAGTGAATGATAATGAGGGGAACAATGCATGAGGTGAAATGAGGGGAACAAAGCATGGGGTGAATGATAATGAAAGGGATAATGCATGGGGTGAATAATTATGAGGGGAATATAGTATGAGGTGAATGATAATGAAGGGAACAATGCATGGGTTGAACAATTATGAGGGAAACAAAGCATGGGGTGAATGATATTGAGGGGAACAAAGCATGCTTGCAGTCTACAAATTAAATAAATAATAATAATAATAATAACAATAATAATAATAATAAAAAGAAATATATGTTAAGTACGACCCAATCCGTGTGGGGCCATGAAGATGTGTGGGGCCCACAAGCCATGTTGCCTTGGGAAGGCTTTGAACAAGATAAAACTGGCAACCCAAAACCTCAAAAAGGTTTAGTCTGATAACTGAATCAATTTCCCCCTAACGATAGAGTAGGCCGCACAGCCACGAGAGGACGGAATGAAACTCGCATAAAATTCGCGGACTAACTCATCATAAACGGGCTCATGCAAATTGAACAAAACTTCCCACCCTACAACTTTGATTTTCTCTAACAAAGTAGGGAAGTTATCCTCAAGAAATTTGAAGGAACAATCCTACCGTGAATGATATTCCGCTTAGAAATGTCGTTGTTGTAGCGGAATGCAGCCTCTGAAGACACAAATCACCCACCTGTCTCTCTGGCACCTTTGCGTGCTTGCTCGGAGGAGGGGTTCCGAGAAGAACCCTCACTTGTCTCAGGTGGTTGGGAAGAGCCGAGGGCTTTTTTTCTTGATCAGGGTGCCATAAGGTTGTTTGGTGCTTAGGGATTTCAAGGAATTGGGAGATTGGAACTCAGGAGATAAGGGAGAGTGGAATTTTTGAGTCCAGAGGTTTGAAGGGAGGAAGAATCGTGAGAGGCTAAGGTTAGGGTTTTAGAAAAAAATAGTTTTGGTGCGCTAGAATTTTAATTCCCCCATCAGTACTCGTCGACGAGTGACGTATGCTGGTCGACGAGTGTCTCAATATATCTCATCGACATGTGATATATGCTAGTCGACGAGTAGCTCTTTATTTCTCGTTGACGAGAGCCTCTGGTTCGTCGACGAGTGCAGTTAAAAACTGCTGCCTTGGAATTCAATTTTAAGCCATTTAAGAACAAAATAATTTGGGTGTTTTAATCATTGGTCCTTTGAAGTGCACATACCCAACTTATGTCTAATTTTACTAAATCTTTCTTCATTTAGGGGTTTTGTCAAAATATCGGCTAGATGATTTTTCAGTATTTACGTATACTAATTCAATGTCCCCCTTTTGCACTTGGTCTCAAATAAAATGGTGCTAGATTTCAATGTGCTTAGTCCTAGAGTGTAGACATGGATTTTTCGAGATGTTGATGGTACTGGTATTGTCACAATGAATTGGTGTACCTTTTATTAAAATTTTGAAATCCTCAAGTTGCTGCTTCATATATAACGCTTAAGCACAACAACTACCGGCTGCGATATATTCAGCCTCGGTGGTTGAAAGGGCAACTGAGGTCTGTTTCTTGCAAAACCATGAACGAGAGTGTCCAAGAAAGTGACACGTTCCACTAGTACTTTTTCTATCGGTTTTGCACCCCCTATAGTTAGCATCTGAATAGCAAGTGAGGTCAAACGGAGCATTCTTGGGGTAAAAGAGCCCTAAGTCATGTGTTCTTGCTAGGTACCTAAGTATTCTCTTAACGACATTGAGATGTGACTCTTTGGGACATGATTGGAATCCAGCACACAAGCAAACACTGAACATAATGTTTGGCTTGCTAGAAGTGAGGTATAGTAAACTACCAATCACTCCTCTATATAATTTTTGGTCAACATTCTTCCCTTTTTCATCACTGTCAAGCTTTGTTGTTATGTTCATAGGGGTTGCTTTGGTTTTTCCTAATTCAAGTCCAAATTTCTTAAGCATGTCCTTGACGTACTTGGCTTGATTAGTGAATATTCCATTCTTTATTTGTTTTATTTGCAAGCCAAGGAAGAAGGGTAATTCGCCCATCATACTCATCTCAAATGTGTCCTGCATAGTTCGAGCAAATTCTTTACACATATTTTCGTTTGTAGCACCAAAAATGATATCATCTACATAAATCTGTATGATAAGCATATCATTTTCCTTGTGTTTTAAGAACAAGGTAGTATCAAATTTTCCTCTTGTTAAGCCATTTTCTAAGAGAAACTTACTTAAGCGTTCATACCATGCTCTTCGTGCTTGCTTAAGTCCATATAGGGCTTTTGAGAGTTTAAATACATGTTCAGGGTGAGTATGACTCTCAAAACCTGGGCGTTGCTTGACATGCACTTCTTCTTCTATGTGTCCATTTTGAAAGGCACTCTTTACATCCATTTGAAATAATTTGAAGTCTTTGAAACATGCAAAAGCAAGTAACATCCTAATAGCCTCAAGTCTTGCTACAGGGGTATAAGTTTCATCATAATGAATTCCTTCTTGTTGATTATACCCTTGTGCAACCAATCTTGCTTTGTTTCTCACAATATTTCCATCTTCATCTTTCTTGTTCCTAAATACCCATTTTGTGCCTATTATAGATGTGTTCTTGGGTTTAGGAACCAATTCCCATACCTTGTTTCTTTCGAATTGTTCAAGTTCGTCTTGCATGGCAATGATCCAATTCTCGTCATTTTCAGCCTCCTCAAAGTTCTTAGGCTCTATTTGGGATACGAAGACTATATGATTGCATCCACTCTTCAAGTGAGGCCTAGTACTAACTCCTTGGGATGGATTACCTATGATGAGATTAGTTGGGTGGTTTCTAACGAATTTCCAAGCTTTACGGAGTTCCCGATTTTCTTCTTCAAGTTTCATAGATTCTTCCTGAGGTGATGACTCTTGATGATCATTTTTGATTTCTTGGGAATTTTCATCTTTTTCATTATTTATCTTAAGTTGCTCAAGTTCCCTTTCAACTCTCATAGTTGTCACTTGATCATCCATGTCAATTGTTTCTTTGGGTGCATATGGGTTAGTTTCATCAAATACAACATGTGTTAACTCTTGAACAGTTTGGGTCCTTTTATTAAATACTCTATAAGCTTTAATGTTCATTGCATACCCTAGGAAAATCCCCTCATCGGATTTTGAGTCAAATTTTGTTAAGTGGTCTCTATCGTTTAAAATAAAGCATTTGCATCCAAAGACCTTAAAGTGTGAGATGTTTGGTTTTCTACCCTTCCATATCTCATATGGGGTTTTGCCTATTTTGGATCTAATTTTCACACGGTTACTAAAATAGCAAGCTGTACTAACGGCTTCAGCCCAAAAATATTTTGGAAGTTTGTGTTCATTTAGCATTGTTCTGGTCATTTCTTGGAGTGTTCGGTTCTTTCTTTAAACTACTCTGTTCTGCTGTGGGGTTTTAGGTGCGGAGATGTTGTGAGAATAACCATTTTCATTGCAAAAGTCTTCTAATTCTTTGTTTCTAAATTTTCTTCCCCTATCACTCCTAATGTGAACAATTGACATTCCTTTTTCATTTTTAACTTTTCCACAAAAATGAATAAAAGCATTGCAAGTATCACTTTTGTTTGCAAGAAATAACCCAAGAAAATCTTGAGAAATCATCAACAATAATAAATGCATACAATTTTCCAGTTATGCTCGAAACATCATTTGGCCCAAACAGATCAAGGTGTATTAATTCTAAAGGTCTTGATGTGGAAATTATTTTCTTAATTTTGAAAGATGATTTACTTTGTTATCCATATTGGCAAGCATCACACACTTTGTCTTTAATATAGTTGTTTTTAGGTAAGCCATTCACTAGTTCTTTAGAAGATAATCTATGCAAAAGGTCCATGCTAGCGTGACCTAACCTCCTATGCCATAGCCAACTAGTTTCACTTTTTACGGCCAAACATCTAATATCACAAGAATTAATATCATCAAATTTAATGGTATAGATGTTTGATTCACACTTGCCTACTAAGATAGTATTTCCATTCAAGTCAATTATTAAGCATTGTGTAGATTGAAATACAACATTTAGTCCTTTATCGCATAGCTGACTAACACTCAACAGGTTATGCTTAAGTGTATCTACAAGTGCAACATTTTCGATAGAGAGTGTCGCGACGTCCCGGGTGCGCGTGTGCCCCGAGCGGCGAAATGAAAATCAATTTTAATTTTCAATTAAGAATTGGAATGTCGGAGTCGCCACTAACCTTTAGTGCGGTTAGAACACATGATTACTACCCCATTAGGGGTAGAACGGTCTACATTACCAGAGTTGGGATCGGGAGTTCGGTTACGCGAGGGGAAGGTACGAGCACCCCCTACGCGCCCGTTCTTACGAACGGTACCTAATTAATCTGAAATTATCCCTAAGTTAATCTAATAATTCTTTAAATTACTCCTTTTTATGAATTTATAAATATATGTGAAAAATAAATAAATAAATAAATAAAGATAATATATACATATATATTCCCTCAGAGCTTAAAGGTACGTGATGCCCGAAGGCTCATACCCCCGCAATAAAATCATAGGGATAAAAAATCAAAAATAATTTATAAAAATACACTCCCAAAATTTTTTTTTAAAATCTTATAGGGTTTTTTTCTAAGTATAAAACTACTAGCTCAGGAGGTTTTCGAAATAACAAAAAATATATATATATATATATATAATTAAAGAAAATAGTGAAAGTCAAGTCAAAAATGTTTTTAGAATTTTCTCTTAGTTTTCTATTTTTTTTACTTTTCTGTATTTCACAAAAATTTCAAATAGCTAATAACAAAAAATAATATACTAAAAATATAAATCATAACACGTAAATATTATATATCATAATAGTCCAATTTTCAATGATAAAACCCCAAGTATTAATAATCAAATCCTAATGATATACTCTAGAATGGAAATAATCAAACCCTAAAAATTATGTACTTTTTATAAACATGTAAGGAGATAAAATGAGATTATGGACAATAACTCACATCATGGATCTATTATAAAATATACACAAACTCTAAAATATTAATATACCTTAATATGGAAATGTTGTACATAAATATGGAAAATAAATCAAATTCTTCTAAGCCATATAAAAGCCAAAGAAATAATATACATTTTATGGAAACCCTTAAGATCAATATTCAATGGTACGGAATTCCTAAAATTAGTACACAATAACAATATAGAGACAGATTAAATAAAACACTATTTAAAACCCTAATAACGTAAAATAGTCAAAACCCTAAACTAAAACAATAACCAAAACCTTAAAGATAATATCATGAAAATAATGTAAATAATCAAGAATCATGAACATACGTAAATATTACAATCCTAAATAATAAACAATAATACACAAAATCCTTAAATATCCCATAAAAAAATAATCATGATAAATATCCTAACTACATCAAAAAGCCTAAATAATGTCTACCCAATAAAACAAACACCCTAAATAATATGTAACAATAAAAATAAGTATATTACAATGATTACAAAAAATAAAAAATAAAAAAAATACAACGATAATATAAGTACTTTAAACAAATTCCAACTATGAACATTCCACAAATAAAGAAAATTAATGTATATAAATAATACAACCAAAACCTACCATGAATATGAATACTATATATTAACAAACACAATAAAAATCTAAACTTGAAAACAAATGCCATGACAACAATTGTCCTGCAATAATAAAGATATACCGGTTAATATTCCTAATAAATGTGAAGAAGAAAATAAAAATAAAAATAAAATAAACATGACTATCAAATTAAAACACAATAAAAATCTAAACTTTTGATATAGAAACTAAAATATTTACAAGGCTACAGGTGTAAGTATGTGTATTGGTGTGTGCAGTGTGCGTGAGTGCAGGGACTTACAGAGGTGGGGAGGGGTGGTCGGCCGTGACAGAGGATGGCCGGTGAGTGTGTGACGTGGTTGTAGAGAGGAGGCCTGGTAATTGCTGCGCCGAAGAGTTGCAGCAGATTGGCTCACGGTGGTGTTTTGGTGCTCGGGTGACTGCAGGGAGCTGCTACTTGGAGAGCTTTGCCATGGATTTTGGGTGACTGTGACGGAGGGGTTGAAAAGAGGATTATGAAGACTCCCGGAATAGTGGTGTGTGGCCGGATCTGCAGGGAGAAAAGCAGCAGCAGATGGTGCCGGAACTGGATGGAGGTTGTGCGCGTGGAAGACAACCCTGCTGCCGTGGGTGGTGCGTGCAGCTTGGATTATGGAGAGCCTGGGTTGCTGGTAACCACCGGATGGTGGCTGGGCACGGCGGTGGAGCTGCTGCAGGCGTAAACTGGATGGCGGCTGGATTCTGCTGCTGGGACGGTTCTGGAGAGGAGGAGAATGAAGAAGAAGAAGAAGAAGAAGAAGGCGAAGAAGAAGCTAGAAAAGGGTAGGCTTTTATTTTTTTATTTTTTGGTCTCCGGCCTGCGCTGTGCCTGCGCTGCCCCCCCCCGGCTGTGTTCGCAGCGGCCCCCTTCTTATAAAAATAATTTTGAAAAAAAACCCTAGAAACATTTCCTTTTTGGTTTATGGTATTTTTCTTTTTTTGGAAATAATATATACTACTATTATGGTAATAAGAAAATAATAAATAATAATAATAATAATAAACAATATAAATAGAAATAAAAATAAAAGTAATAATAATAATACTAATGAAAAATAATAATAATAATAATAATAATAAATAAGGTAATAGTAATAATAGTAATAAAAATACTAATAATAATGATAATAAAAATAATAAAAATAATAATGAAAATAATAAATAATAATAATAATAAAATAGACGTAAAAAATAAAAATAAAAGTAATATTAATAATACTAATGAAAAATAATAATAATAAAGAAAATAATAATAATAATAATAATAATAATAATAATAATAAGATTAGTGAAAATTAATAATAATAATAATAATAAGAATAAATAAAATAATAATAATAATAATAATAATAAAATAACAATAATAATAATAATAGTAATACATATATTGGGCCTGGGTAAAAATGGGGTGTCTACAGAGAGAGATGAATTACCTATTTTACCTTTACCGATGATTCTTCCCTTGGCGTTGTCTCTGAACGTCACAAGCCCTTCATTCTTGTAGGAAAGAGAAATAAATTTGTTAGCGTCTCCTGTCATATGTCTTGAGCAGCTGCTGTCAAGGACCCATTTGTTCCTTGTCGAAGAGGTCTTCAAGCAAACCTGCAAAATAGAGTTAGGTGATTTGTTTTGGTACCCAATTTTCCTTGGGTCCTATGGGGTTAGTGTTCTTGATCACACATACGTACTTCTTTCCTTTTCCTCTGTTTCCTCTAAAAGGACAAGTGAAGCGTACATGACCCTTTCTTTCACAGTATAGGCAAGTTTTATTAGCATGCAAAGGGTTTGGTTTGGGTGCTGGGTTTTTGCTTGGTAATGAGTTTCTTTTGACACATAGATTTGTAAAACCAATGGATTGGGAAGATGAAAAGCCATAACCTAATCCTTCTTTGAAAATCCCAAATCTTTGAGCCCCAAGTAATTTGTCAAAATTCTCCTTTCCATTGGTAAACTTGTAAGTAATCTTGCTTTGGTCCTCAATTTTCTTCTTCAAAGACAAGTTTTCCTTAACACTTTCATCAATTTGATTTTTCAAAATTTTGATTTTCTTTTGGAAGAACTCATGATCTATTCGAGAACTTTCATTAAGTTCTTCAATCTTTGTGTTCAAAGATGCATTTTCTTCTTTTAAGGTAGGACAAAGACATACCTCTTCTCTTGCATTTTGAAAGTGTTTCTTCAAGATGTTTATTTCTCCTTTTAGTTGCAATTAATTCATTATAAAGTTTTCTACAAGTTTCTTCGAACTCATCATATGAAGGAGTGTATTTGTCATCAGAATTCACCTCATCTTGTTCGTCCGCCATGAAGCAAAAGCATCTTCTTCGTTTTCTCTGTCGGTAGAGAGTCCGTCAAGCTCGTCCCACTTGGTAGCGTTCATGGCCTTAAATTTCGTTTTATCCCCTTGCTGATTATTGCCTTTGTTTCTGAGTAGGGGACATTCAGCCATCCGGTGTCCGGGCTTCTAGCAACTATAGCACTTTATGCTTGATTCTCCCGTATTCTTTTCCTTACCAGCCTTCTTGTTTAGCAAGAAATTTTTGATTCTCCTAGTGATGAGAGCTATTTCTTCATCATTGTCGCTCTCTTCTTCTTCCATGATTTCCTACTTGCTTGCTGTCTTTAAAGCCATATCCGTTGTCTTTTTCGGCTTTTCTACTTCAGCAGTAGCATTCTTCTTCTTGATCTCATAAGTCATGAGAGACCCAATGAGCTCATCAAGGGTGACCTTAGATAGGTCCTTTGCTTCTTCAAGTGCCGTAGACTTTGCATGCCACGATTCCGACAATGACCGAAGCACTTTCTGCACATTTCTTCCATAGAGTATTCCCTACCAAGTGCTTTCAAGTCCTTTGTTATATGTGTTAAACGTGTAAACATGGACGTAATTGACTCACCTTCTTCCATTTTAAACATTTCATATTCTTTAACCAACATATAGATTTTTGACTTTTTAACTTGAGACGTACCTTCATACGTTACCTGGGGCTTTTCCCACATTTTCTTTGCGGTGTTGCATCTGCAAATACGGTTGTACTCTTCATCACTCACAGCACAATAGAGAAAATTTTTTGTTTTGAAATTTAGTTGAGCCAACCTTGAGTCGGTGTCTGACAACTTCCTGATTGGTATGATTTCTCCATTGTGATCTTTGAATACGTAATCTCCTTTGGTGATCACATTCCTCATTTTCAAGTCGTATGATTGGATGAATATTGTCATTTGGTCTTTCCATGCTGGAAAGTTGCTTTCGATGAACTTTGGTGGACAATCAACAGATTGTCCTTGGGAAAATATATCTGCCATTTGTCGGCCCGGCTATGCGTATAGAGGGGGGGGGGGGGTGAATATACGTTCTTTGCGGATAATGAATTTTTCTATAAACACAAAAATTCCTTGGCAAGACACAAGAGTAAAACCACAATATATTTCAAAGCAAGCAAACACAAGCAAGTAAATTAAGAGAGATAGGGAAAGAGAAGCTTGACACAACAATGTTAATGTGGTTTGGCACCAAGCCTACGTTCACGCCTTGAGTCCAACTCATGGATTCCCAAATTCACTAAGCAATCCCCTTCAAGACGGAGAAGCCTTTACAACATGGGTACAAAACCCAGCTGCTCACCAAGAGCCTCAACCCAGGTGTTCACCAAGAATCACCTTAGCGAAAGCTCACCAAGAACCTTCAAGATTCCCAAACAACAACAAATGTAGAGATTACAAGATGATGCTCCTTCTTGAGCTGATGTTACAGATAAAGCCTCACACTACTCTCTTTAAGCAAATGATATGTAAACTAGAATAGAGTGTAAGAGAGCTTGAGCAACACAAAGACCTAGAATGAATGCTTCACTAAAAATCTCAACAACCAAATGCTCAATCAATGTTGAAATGAATGCTAATGGGGTATATTTATGGCCAAAGAGGCGAGCATGTCGTTGGCTAGCCATTGGGCATTAATGGAGAAGAGAGAAGGCAAAAACTAGCCATTATCGCGCATTTATTACAGTCTGCTCGAGGCCACTCGCTGACGAGTCCATGGACTAGTCGACGAGTCACACACATGCACCATTCGACGAGTGCCCTGCTATCATCGACAACAGGTCTCAGTATCTCTTCGTCGATGAGTCCCCTGCACTAGTCGACGAGTCACCTTGGTACACTAGTCGACGAATCCCTTGTTCTCGTCAACGAGTCACCTCTGCAATCTCAGGTGGTCTCGGGATCTCCTAGTCGACGAGTCCCTTGCTATCGTCGACGAGTCTCTTTGTTTTACTACATAAAATAAGTACCTAAGTATGCTAGGACAAGTTCAAATGACTTGTGTACTTCTAATTATGTTCCAACTTTGTCCAAGTGTAGTTTTTACCCAATGTAAGATGTCTTGTAAATAGAAGTCATTTTTGAAACTCATTTTGACATCTTATGCAGCGTGTGACTTGGTATGTATGTGTTAACTCGGTTATAATGTTCTAAGCTACTATGAACTAAGTGCATATGCAATTGCTCAGCTCTTACAATGTATTCTTGAACATATCACATGCACAAGAGTTACAAAATAGTTCCTACCTCTCACACAAAATAACAATCATACAATCAGTATAAGTTTTCGTATTTGCTCTGGTTGGTTGTGCTTCGGGTGTTCCATGCGTTGAACTTTGGTAAAGATCTTTTGCTCGTTGCTTCTTCAATATATGTCTGAACCTTATGCTTACTTGGATGTTGTGTAGTCTACCTGAACTGGACTCGATAATATTGATTAGATATTGTGAGGGACACTAATGGGTTGAAATCATCAAATCAAGCTAGAATGAGAAACCTTAGCCACTAGGGGTAACAAAGCCAAACTAGGTGTCGTCAAGAATAGTCATTTTCCTTGGGACATAAATGTGCAAGGCTGACATGTACTTGATAGTCCACATAATGAAGAAGCAGTGAAAAATTTTCCCTTCCCATTTTGGTTTCATTTTTTATATGTTCAAAATTTCTTGAGATTTGGAAGTATGGATTGAGGATTCACCCAATGGCACCTTAATGCCCTCTGCAGCTGCACTTCTGTGCGAGAGGATCTCTTTGCCACTAAATATTGCTGCAATTTGAAATCTGACAGATTCTACAGTCTTTCCTCCATGCATGCTGCATCAAATTGGTATCAGAGCAGTTCCTTCCTTGAGTTGGTTTGTGTTGCTCGCTGTTTGCTGCTTCAATTGGGGATTGTCAAACTTCTATTGCCCTTCACATATCCCATTTGTAATTCCTCTTCTATTTTCAAACCAAGTTGAGGTTTTGTTTCTTGAATCTATTGCTGCCCATTCACATTTCAAAGATAAATTATTCTGGATGTCAAGGAAATTCTTGATTATTGCTTACTAGAAGGAATGTCTTGGTTGATGAAATGGGTAATATGGCAGTGGCGACGTCTAAAGAAAAAAAAAAATGGTATTATGGCAGACAACTTCTAAAGAAGAGCAAAGGACAGATTGTGAAACTATTCAGATTAAGGATGATTGGCTGTAGAAAACTTACTTTAGAACAAGAATGAAAAAAGCTTAGTAGTTGAGAACAACAGTTGAAAAAATCTGCTGGTTGACATGTGGTGTAAAAAATTGAAGCTTGAAGTGATGGAACACCCACAGCATTATTGCATTCTTTTATCCAATGCAGGGAATGAAGTATACGTGACAACAAGGTGCATGATTAATTTTCAATTTGTATCTCTTATGAAGAATCCTTTTGGTGTGTCAGAGTACCGATAGAATCATGCCATATTCTACTTAGTTGCCCTTGGCAGAGTGACCAACATGCTGTCCATGATGAGCATGACAATACCTGCTCTTTCTATGTCAAAAATGGTGATAAGAAGAAGAAGTTAGATTTAAAACCCATGAAGGAATATCTGTCAAACAAGGAGGAAACACAGACGAGTAATTTTGTTAAAACAAACTAACTTGTCACTGAAAATAAGAATAGGTTAATCAAGCTGGTAAGTGCTTCCCCAGTAAAAATCAATTGATGACAGATGAAGCTCTATGTACATTTAGGGTCTATTGGCATCATTTATATTTTTTGTTTCTGCTTTCATTTCTGCATGGTGAAGAAACAGGTTATGACAATTGTGTTTGTCTATGTTTCCAAATTTCTATTTTTGCTATTCAGTTTTTTAGGTGTTTTTCAAAATAGTTGAAAATCAAAATTTATGGTTTTTAGTTATCTTGACAACTTATTGCCACCATGCATAATTAAATTTTTTGAATTGAGTTATTCATTTTATACATAATTTTTAATTAAATTTAAAATAAAATAACTATGTGAATTTAAAATATAATTAAAATAAAAAAATTTATATTTTTATAAAATTTTGAAAAAAAGACGTAATTTAAAAAATATTTTTACTATTTTCCAATTTTCATGTAAAGTTAGATTATTCTTGTGGCAATAGAAAATGAGTTTTGAAATATAACACTTAAGTAAAGTAGGTATAACAATTTCTATTTTTATTATAGTACTTTTAATTTTAATTTTTATTTATTTAATCATATTTTAAAATTTTTTTTTCTGATTCAAGGGGAAAAATGAGCACTTGTTAGTCAAGTTTTTATTTTGTATTAGTTTTATAAATATAAATAAAATAGGTTGCTGATTTTTGCTTTTTAGTTTTTGCTTTTGGTTTATAGTTTTCATTTTCATAAATTTTGACAGTAAGTATATGAGTGGTGTTACAACAAAAGCAATCTACTACACTAATGTTGTCCCTGTTCCCATGAATGGCTGCCACAACGAGAAGGCTTTTGATGATGAACATATCGTACAATAAATTGGCAAAATAATTCTTCCTACCAAAGCCAAATTGAGAGCGAGACAGCTGGGAAAAGGAGTTATGGACACCGAGAATGCTGGAAATGTGCAGGATCTTCACTGAGCTCAATGGACATCTATGGACGCAAGCCAAAAAGAATCTGATCATCATTGCAAGTATGAAAAGGATCAAGTGAGGATGAAGGTGAGTTCTTAATAAAGAAAACCTATAGAGGGAGAAGCTGTGGTAAAAAAGGCAATGGAGGTGCAGGAAATTAAAGAGAAATGATACTCCTCAAATTCTGGTCATATGGAAAGGAGCGCCTGATAGTTGGAACTCTAGGCAAACAGGAACTTATGTTGAGTGGTGCTTAGATATGTGAAGCATTAAACATGGCAACTTGCCCAAAGGCAATTTTCTTTTAATAACCCTGGGGAGGGGGTGTTGTGGGATGCTAAACCTGTGAAGCATCAGCTAATATTCCCTGGAAGTCAGTCCACTATTGCCTTGGTATTTGCAATAATATTTTCTTACTTTTGGTATCTAAGTGTCATTATTATGGTCTAGTCAAAGAGCGTCATTTCATAAGTCCAACTTCATCAAGTTCATTTGTGAGTCAAGTTGCAAAGTTCATTTATAATGTCTTTTGAGTCTAGAGAAGTCAAACCAGCTGTAGTCAAGAACTGTCCTTTTCCTAGTCAGATTTAATCTGGATGCTTTCATGTACTTATATTTACCAATCAAAATGTCACGGGTGTTGCACGCGATTGTATGTAAATAATATCGTGTAAATTTTTTTTATAATTTTTAATAAATTTTAGATATATTTTCAAAATGAATTAATAATATATTGTCAAATTTTAGTTTACAAATATTAAAGTTTGAATATTCAAAGTTATTTATAAAAATTAATACTTTGTTTAAAAATTATAAAATACAAATATCGACATGAGATATTATTATAACACCATGTAAATATAGGGATTGGGGACTTGAAAATATTAAAAAATATAAGTTATGAATTATGATATGACACAAATACTCTAATTAAAAATATGAAAAATATTGAATTTTAATATTTACATAGCAGTATAGATACAATTAATAAGTAGATTTTTCATTATTTTTTATTTTATGCAAATCTCAATATATGACTTCTTCCCAGAAAAAAATATTAATAACTTTATTACAATTTCTAAATCGTGATTGCTATCTAAAATCTTAATTTTTATTATTATTTGTTTATTCTTTAATTATCAATGAATGAGTCTTTAAAAATTTTTAAATAAATTTAAAGTTTATCATTGGAGGGTATGTACTTCTAGGCCTACAATTTCATATCTAAATATTTTTGAAATTATATTATTATTTATCTAAATGATGTTAGGCACTTTAGACTATAATTCTAGAAAACATCATAAGAATTCACCTATTTTATTTTGGATGTACATTTTATTTAACATTTACAATACCATTGTATTTATTTTATTCTTTGAGTGAAATGAATTTTCTAGGTCCAAATCTTGATCTCTTCAAAACAAATTTTTTAAATGTAGATTTATCTAATATTTAGTGTTTTTAGAAATACTTGTTTTACTTCTAAAAGATAACAGTAATTTTATCTACTAAATTTTATATACAATACTATTTGTGCTTTTATATATGATATGTATATAAACTGCATTTTTGTGTGTGTGGCTAAATAGAGTTTCTTTTTTAGGTTCAATCTTTAACATGTCTAAAATAGAATTTATAAAATAATTTTCTTTAGTTTTAGTTGAATTTATTTACTTTTACAAATATTTTCTATTTCTATTAAAATATAGGATATTATTACCACAAATGATTTACTTTATTTATAATTTTATTAATTTATTATAGTATAGATATAGATGAAGATATCTATACTAAATGGAAGTTTTTTCTTTAAGTTTAAACATCAAATTTTAGATATTTTAAATGTAATTTAATCTAGTGGAATTTACTTTCTATGTATATTATAGAAAATTACTTCTTTTAAAATTATTTGATTTTTCTTTTAAAAGATAAGAATATTTTTGCCGATAAAATGATTTACACTATCCATACCTCTACATATAGTATAGAAATTTACTTCTTTTAGGCATGTTGGTCCTACAGAATTTTTTTTAAAAAAATAGGATATTTTTGTTCACAAATTGATTTACAATTACAACTTTTAGGAATTTTTAGTCTTTCTTTAAAAATAAGTATATTTTTATCTATAAAATGATGTACACTATTCATGCTTTTATATATACCATCCAGTATAGATATTAATCCAGATATTGAAGAAGCAGTGCCTAAGTTTCCCTTTCCATTTTGCTTATCAATTCAGACATGTTCAGAATTTCCTGCGATCTGGAAGTTTGGGTTGAAGATTCACCCACTGTCCATGCCCTCCACCGCTGTGTTTATGCATGAGAGGATCTCCTTGTCACTTAATATTACTGCAATTAATCCTAACTGTCAGATTCTAATCTGATAGATTCTACGGGTCTTTCCTCCACCCATGCTGCATCAAGTTAGTGCTGTAACTGGTCCAAAAATGATGAGCCATGTGGTTTTGAATAATATTGAGCAAGCTTGGAATGTTCATTTTTGTTGCTTTTTTGAATTTTATTTTCTACAGAGTATGTTTATCCCTATGTTGGGATTCGATCTTGTGAATGTTAGCTGATCATCGATAATTTATCATGACTGCAGGAAGAGCTGGGAATGTTCATTTTTGTTGCTTTTTTGAATTTTATTTTCTACAGAGTATGTTTATCCCTATGTTGGGATTCAATCTTGTGAGCTTTCGCTGATCATTGATAATTCATCTTGACTGCAGGAGGCTCTATTCTTGGTGTAAAGTTTCTTGATCCTCTTGCTGGACTTCTTGTTTCGGGCATGATACTAAAAGCTGGACTTGAAACTGGGTACCAGAGGTATGTCTTTATGTGTTAATATTTTCATTGCTTGGCTGCATCAACAGCAATTTCTTTTTGTTGAGCAGCTCCCTTCAAGAATATTGTAATGGGACAGTCTGGGACATGTAAAGATCCCTTGTTTCCTAAAACACATGCATGAAGAATCAGTAAAAATCAGTATGTGAAAAGGGTTGCCAGAAAGTATGATGGACAGTAAAATTCTCCTGTTGGTTTCCTGTTCTCTTTCTATCCCTCTACTCTCCTATAGTTTCTCTTTCTTGATGAGTTTGATCAAAATTAATTATGAAGGAAAAATCTGAGGCCCTTACAGAATGCAGATTGAATAAAAGTGGTTGGAGAAGTTTGGGGAAGGGCGTTCTCTTCATCTGGTTGAGAAAGCCTGATATAGGAATCTGTGTATTAGGGTTACTTTATTGGGTGCTAGATGGTTTTGCAAATGTTTATACTCTTCTGCTTTTCCCTCCTCTCTCTCTCTCTCTCTCTCTCTCTCCATTTGTTTCACAATCCGTAGAAAATTTTGCCAATTCATGACTGGGTGACAACCTAAATCTAATTGAAGAAGGCAGTTTCTTGAGCTGGGGTTGTGCTCAAAAGGAAAGGGGTTTTCCATCTTTGCATCGGGGGTTCTGAATGGGGTGAGTTGGCAAGGTTTTGTTGATGTTTTGGTCCTTTTGTAGTTGAAGCAAGGTTGGAAGGAGATGGCAGATCTCAGCAACTATTCTCGAATCAATCTCTGGTTAATCCTCTTTGTTGGAGTTGGGAAGGTATGACGGTGGGTTGTTCAAGCCAGCAACCCACTAGGATGGGTTGTAGCAGCAGCTTTGGTTTATGATGGTGATATGGCAGCTGCAACTACAGGGTAGCTAGGGTTTGTGAAAATAATGTAGATGACATCTGTGGCTCCAAGTGGGATGGTGTGGGCTTGGAATGGATTAGTCCTGGTATTATTAATGTCACTTTGCATTTGGGCAATAAGGGCCCAGTGCCTGTTAACTGGTAATTTTGTAGCCTAGCCTGTTGTTTCTGGAATTGTACTGGCCCAATATCCAACTACTTAAGCTTTCTTTCAGATGCATATCGGAACCAAGTGACAGTTCAAAACTGAGGGAAGCCTCAAACCCTAATTTTGGGTATTCAATGGTTTGATGTGGGTGGCCCAAGTTGTGGGCAAGGACAGCGACTCAGCAATGCTCACAGTTAGCAGCAACAATATAGTATGTCACATAAGTAATGACAGTAGGTGTATCATCCTCAGGTCGCATTGTTGACCAAAATGTTGGTTAGATCTTCTTTGGTGAAGGTTGTCATACTGAGGCCTAGATGTATCCAAATATAGGAAAAAAGATTTCAGGTGATGATGGGTTATATTGTTGTGAATCTAGATTCATGAAAATTCAGGATTGGCATGTTGATAATGGGACTCGGAGCAGTAGTGGTGGTTGCCAGAAGTCTTCTTAGTGTGCTGAAAGACAGTTCCTTGGCTGGGCTTGGTAAAGCTGCAGCTCAGCCATGGGCGATGAAGTCGGAATTTGAAATGTGCAAGGTCTTTAAAGAGCAATGCCTTCCCCAGATTTGTGAAAGCAGAAATTTTTGAAGAGAAATAATGATGGAAAAAATTTCTCTCTTGTAGAGAGTTTTATTGAAGCAATAAGTGATTAAATGGTTTTGGGTGGGGGGGGTGTTGGGTGGACTTCTGACAAACAAACTAGAGGGGTGGTGAATTGGAGGAGAGAGTCTAATACTGAGTTTGAGTGTGATATTGGTTTATTATTGGATAAATTTCATGAACAGAATGATTGTGAATTGGACTCTTTAGACTTTGTAGATCACATCTCTCATTTGTCCGAGACTCTTATTGTGGGTTTGGAAGTTCCAAATTTTGTGGGGAAGGGATTGTTAAAGAAGCATTTATGGTCAAGCTGGCCAAGAGGGAATGACGTTTTACCCTCACCCGTTTCTCCAAAAATAAGGTTAATGAACTGGTATTGAAGCTTGTTAGATTACCCCTTTACCTAAAAGCTTAATTTGCTAGGTTGTGGCCCAACAATGTAGATCAAGCTTTAACACTCCCCTGTATGTGCAGTTCTATAATATGTGGAGAGATAAGTAGGCGATAAATAACACCCGTCACAGGGATTACATTAATTTTTAAACACCGCACAATAAACACGGGCAACAAGACCAGGACCCACAACCTCGTGGTAACCAGCTCTAATACCATATTTTATTACCATATTACCTAAAAGCTTAAGCTGTTATGTGGGCCAACAATGTATATAAAGCTTTAACAAAGTTGATGAACTTATGGATGAGATAAGCATGTGGCTGTATGCACCTGAGGACAAGACGTTAGATTGGATTCTAGTGAGGATGAGTTGAAAAAAGTTCAAAGAGGGTTGGTTAATTGAAAGTGTTTTGTAAACTATTATGAAAATGTTTAAAGGGGATTCTTGAATTGATTGCTTTAATTTATTTGATATTTTTTTTTCTTCTTCTTCTTCTTCTTCTTCTTCTTCTTTTACTATTATTTTTTTCAGCTAGGCTTCTGTTAGTCGGTTAGGTTGTAGTTCTGCACCACTTAATTTTTAATTTCTTACTATTTATATATCTTTGTATCTATATATGTATGTGTGTGTGTGTGTATTTGATGTTAGCATCGGAGGAGCCCATGGGTGGGCTTGATACACATGGGTGAACACCAACTTGACCCAAAAGCTTAAGCCTATTGGGTCTTGAACCAAATCATATATATAAGCACCCATCATCCACTCAAATTTTCCAATGTAGGACAAATTCACAATTGAAATTCTCAACAATCTCCCCCTCACTTGTGAATTCCAACTGCTCCCCCCTGAACGAAAACCGTCTCCCTCATGGGAGTAAGCCCAATTCCCCAACAGTTGCTCAAGTGGGCCTTACCACTGGCGCCTTACGTGCCTCGGGTTCCATCCCACGTGCCTCCAAATCAATCCTACCTTTCATGTCTAGACCCTATTTAGATCCATCCCAGGATTAGATGATCCTTATTGGCCTCGGTCACACACTTGGTCCTCCAACTATTAGCACGTTAGGAGAATTAGCTTCACGTCTCAACTTTTACGATGTCGCTTACCCAGAGTTATGAACCGTCAGCTTTGATACCACTTGTGAGCATCGTAGGAGTCCATTGGTAGGCTTGATACACATGGGTGAACACCAACTTGACCCAAAAGCTTAAGCCTATTGGGTCTTGGGCTTAAGCTTTTGAGTCTTGGGCCCAACCATGTATATAAGCACTCATCATCCACTCAAATTTTCCAATGTGGGACAAACTCACAAGTGGAATTCTTAACATTTGATTGGTAAAAAAATTATTATTATTAAAGAAAAAGTTATTAAGAAAAACTTTTGGACAAGAGTGCAAAAGTTAGTGCTACTCATGAAGGCATCAAGATCTTCTCTTGTTGTAAATATAAATTATCGATATTTACATTCAAAATTCTAGAAGTTAAAAAACCCTTTTGTCTCATCTCCCCTTTAAAGCTTGGAAGTCCTCAGTTTGTTTCTGTCAAAAATCTGAAAAATAGCTCTCAAAAATGAATGTCCAAGAACCTTCCTTCACTTCTCTTCCAAAGATGCCTTGCCGTGCAAGATGTTCCTCCCTAAATCGGTTCCAAGATCCATGTACCAACTCCCAATGATTTTTAACAGTGGTTCACTAACCATAATCATTCCTTTGAAAATTATCATTAGTCAAGATGTGTTCTCATTTGGCTTGGCTTTTCAAGCAAAAAAGGCTACCGTGAGAGTAGCTTCAGATCTCCAAATTCCTTCAATGAAAGATCTTCCCTCTCATTTCAACATTCCTATTGAGGATAGCATTTTTAAAAAGACTAGCTTCAATTAGCAGCCAACTTCGATCTTGGTTTATCATTTGCTCACCTACAGTAATGCATAAAACATTTGGGAAAAATTACAAAATTCTTCTTGGTTCCATTTGCAATTGGGTTCTGAGAATGTGGCTGCCTGCCAAAATAGAAGCACTCCACTAAAACTTCTTTTTGACCCACCAAAGCATACAAACTTTTAGGCACTAAGAGAACCCTTTCCACATCAAGTATCACTCTAAACAGAATTGATACCCATCTCTCTCCTCGTGGTGTATGATATCATGAGGGATCTCCCTCCCTCCACAATATATTTTAAAATACTCACCCTGTGGCTATCCCTTCCCAATTTGGAAGTCCTTTCTATCTTGTAGTCTTAGCTACTAGCACTTAAAGAGCATCTCATTCCACCTTTAATTGCTTAAAGTTCTCTGTTGTAAATTAAAAATCTCTAGGGTTTGTTTGTTTTGCAGGCTAAGGTTTTGTTGGACTGGGCTGGACTGGATTGTATTGGATAATTCTGTCTCATTTTTGGTCTCTCATTAAGGGATAGGGAAATGGGTGGAATTTTCCATTTTTATTTTTTAGTTTTTATGCCTTTGGTCTGTCTTAGCCTGATTTGGATGGTGGGGAGGAATTGGCCAGCTCTAGGCTTTAGCCCATGTGCATGGCCTAAGAAGACCCCCTTAGTCTATCCTATCCTTTATTTTTGTTGCATCAGACATGGGCTGAGAGTGCTTAGCTAAGCCTTGACACCCTTAGCCCGTGAAACAAACAACCCCTTAGCACCAAACCCTCCCTTAGGATTAAGTTGTTTCTTTTTAAGAAAATTCTGTTACTTTTTTTCTTAGAAGTTAGTCAAAATGAGTAAGTTATTGGGTAAGTATACACCAATGTCAAAATTTTCAGTGCCTGTAGTTTTGCTTGCTTGTAAGGTCAGCTGGATCAATTTTTGATTCTGTTTTTGAATGGTTGAAAAACTCTATAGCGATATTTGATGGAAGTAATGCATTTTTGTCCTAGAATTTTCAGAAAGTGTAAATTATGTGTCTGTATATTCTAACAAACTAGAAAAATAATTTGCTTTGTGCTTACAATTTTTAAAAGATAAAATTGTATTTACGAAATGCTCATAATCTTGAAAAAATTATGAAGTATTACCAGATGGCTATATTTTTAGCTTATTGTGGTCTAGTTAATTTCTAGTTTCATCAGTTTCCTTGGTGATTGGATGTCTAATTTAGACTGGCTTCAACATGGATTTCCATGTTTGACACGATCTCTGGGCTAATTTTTTAGTGTCTTGGAACTGGTGGATGCTGCAGTCCCTTCACAACATTTGGAATGTGTTAAACTAACAATACTCCAAGTTGAGGGTGTCAAGGTAAGTACCAAATTTATATTTTTCTTCTACTACAACTGCTACTGCCACAACTAGTTAACTGCTACCATTGTCATAAATTTCTAAGAAATTGTTAAAATTTTTGCTTTCCATCACCCTTAGAATTGAAATTGCAGTCAATTTTCATCTTGCATATTGTTGAAATTTCAATGACTCACAAATCATCTAAAATTTATTGAAATCTCAAAATTTTGGCAAAACTTTTTTGAAATTTTAACTATAGAACAAGATTTCCTTGGAACTCATTCGAGATTTTAGACACGAAGTGAAATTTCTCTCATAATTTATCTTATTCTTTTTTATTGAAACAAAAGATTTTTATAAGAGCTTTTGAAATTATATGAAAAACTAAACTTACAACAATTTATTTGACCATTCATGTATAAATTATCTTTATTTGTGTAAGAAATAATATTTAGTTGATTTACGAATTTCATTTATATTAACTGGATATGTTTAATACACATATTATATTACGAATATGTTGAATACATATTATATTACAACTATTGCGCCTCATACACAACATAGGTGTATTAATTTTGTAACATATTAGTCCTAAAACTTACATTATTACGTCTATTAACCATTTCTAAAGTTTCATAAAAGAATTCCATACTTTACTACTAATTTGTATTGTTTTTTCAAATTGAAATTGAAATTGATATCGAAATCAAAATTTTCATTGAAATTTTTGTACTTCTGGAGCTTCAAAATTTTATTTGATATCGAAATTTAAAACCTTGACTGCTGCTGTATTGTTATATTTGTGATATTCTTAGTTTTTATATAACTGTAACTATATTTCTCAAAAGTCAAAACATACTTGGTACTAGACAAGTTTTGTTATTTTTCTTCATGTAATTAGTTTTAAAAAATAAAACCTAATTTGTTAAGAAACAACTTAGTGTAGGCACATTTTGGGGAGCATAAACTTTACTCTCATACATAACTAGTTACCCATTGCCTTTTGTAATTGTTTAGATAGATGATGCCTGATCTAATGACAAACAATGTCAGCATGCATTTTTTTTAGTTGTCAGAAAAATTTGGGTGTAAAGATGCCAGAAAAACTGTTGTCATTTCTTTTTCTACAATTAAAATCTCAAAATCAAGATAAAGCTTAACTGCTAGGTGTCATGGTCCGACTATTTTCACACCCTTGTGAAGGGCTGTGCGGCGCTAGCTAAAGCACTCTTGTTTAACTAGCCAGCTTATCGTTTACCAACATTCATCCACGAAATATTTTCATTAGCATTCAATCAAATGGCAGCGGAAACATTAAGCATTCATGAAAGCAGTGGCAAGCAAGCAGTAAACATTAAATCTATGCAATTCATTAACACCACCTCCGTTGACATTGTGTGCTTAGCGAGGGTGACAAGTAGGCTAAATACGTTGACAAAAGCTAGTGAGTTTTACAATGATTGATGAACACTTGCCCTCTCCTAAAGAGCTTTCTAGGCCATTCCCACACTAGCACTAGGAAACATCAAAGTGACCAAGGAGTCATACTGCCTTATTTGACATACAGATAAACTACTAGCAGAAAATAATCCTACACTAGTATTTACATGATCGAAACCCATCCCAAGTACACGAGACAAGCGGTCACAGGCAAGCATAATTGTAAGAACCCGAACTGTGATAATGGGTTTATATATATATAAAGAGAGGGACATTTTGGTAAAAGACCAAATTCGTTGACGAAGCCTGTGTTCTTCTCGTAATTCAGAGTCTCGTCGACGAGGAGAAGTCGAGTAGTTTCGGAAATCGGGAAATATCAGGATTCGTCGACGAGGCCATTGATTCGTTGACGAATTCAGTGAAAGATTCGTCGACAAAGGTACCATTTCGTCGACGAAAGTGGGCCGGGTCAAAGGGCTATAAAAGGAAATTTCTATTACTTCTTCACTAAGTAACTTAGAAAAATCTCTCTCTCTCTAAACTCTCCCTACTCTCTCTCTCTCTAGATTTCTTCGCCGATCGTTGATAGAATCAGGAAACAGAAGTTACCACGAGAATCGTGGAAGGATTCTCTACAACTTCTGCGAATCAGAATCTCGTTTTGAAGATTTTCGGGTTTTGGCGAAAAATCGAGGTAAGATTCGGTTTTCATTTCTGATCTGATAGTTTTGTAGAGGATGATCTTGTGAGTATATTCTGTACTGTGATTTGTAAGTTTTGGAACTCGGTTCACTGTTTAGGAGCCTTGGAGTTCGGGATTTGTTATACGGGGTTAAGGTAAGGGGAACTTTGTTTATATTGATTATTTTCGAAATCGGACTCGGTGGAACTGTGGTCTACGGTCTTGTGTGTGTTTTGGCTACTCATTTGAGGGGATTTAATGGGAAAATTTATGAGTTTTTCATTATTGCAGTTTTGGGAAAAAAGGGGCGACGGGCTGAATCCCGGGTTTTGTTGAAAACCGAGTATATGTGTGATTTATACTGTGATATTGGGATGGTCGTGCCTTGACTTTGTTTAAACTGTATTTTTTTGAAAAACCATGTTTTAGATTACCAAATGAGTGTGGTTTGTTTGTTTATATGAGCATGCATGTGTGTGTGATATGTTGAAATGCTAGTAGGAATTGGGTTCCGAAATTGTTCCAGGTACTGAGAGTGTGGCTCTATATCCGAGGGCGTGTGTTTATCGCCTGCCACGTAGGTAAGAGTGTCCGACTCTATATCTGAAGGCGTGAGCTTATTTCGGCAGATCAGGCCGAAAGGTGTGGATCCACCAGTTAGCGTCGGTACGATGCCATGGGAGTCGGGGACTAGCTATGTGCCGGTGGCGCCGTGCTTCGCGGGTTGGCTACGCGCCAACGCCGGATTGTCGCGGACCGGCTTCGAGCCGAAGGGTGTGACGACACCGGGATTGCTGATCATGTGTTGTGTGTGCATGTATGCACTATGTAAACTAGTACTGGATTGCATTCAACTGTGTGTATATTGTATCATGATAACACTCAAATGGCATACACCGATATAACCTGTGTTCTTCCTTACTGAGAGGTGTCTCACCCTTGTTGTACGTATATTTTTACAGGTCCTTCGGGTAACCGGAACTAGCATCCTGGTGTAGGGAGCGTAGTGGCCAGTGTACCGCGTTTAGCGCTAGGTAAGTGCTAGGACTGTAATTTTGGTGGGTTGCCATTTTGGGATGTGTTGGGTACCCGTTTGTACGTTTTGATAGAGCATTGTGTCTGCTCTTGTATAGACTCTCGTATGGTACTGCATATGTTGATATAGAATGACTTTTTTCGCTGCGTAGATGATTGTGGTTGGTTATGTTTAGGGTGCCTGGGAATCCCACGAGGTCGAATCCTCATCTATTGTACTGTATCTGTGATGATTTGTATGATATAGAGACATGTTAAGTTACATTTTCACCCCTAGGTTCCAATACGGGGTTCGGGGCGTGACAGCTTGGTATCAGAGCTAACCAGGTTACTAGATCTTGTAGACTTGGTTAGACTTAGTTATGAGTACATACCAGAGTTTAGGATGTGGATATGGGTAGAGTTGGTTGAGGGTTGTTCGGTTACTAGACCGAGATTTGTCGACGGTATTCCGTGTTTTTCCTGAGATGACTATTTCAGTAAAAGCAGGGCAGATCATTGATGACTTTCGTGTCGGTGTGATAGGACAGACCTAGACCTGGCAGGAAGTAGTTAACACAATTAATGTAGATCATGGTGTTAACTGTATGAGTTGTAGGGATATTGATAGATTCCTATTGTGTTGCAGCATGGAGCCCAAGGATAATAACCAGGGGAGTGGCTCCGAGGAGACTGCGAGTGATGAGTCTCCTTCTGTGCCTCGAGGTTTGATGAGGCAGGTATTGCGGGAGATCGGGCGGAGTGTGGGGAGACGCGAGCGCTCTCCTATTGCTGCGGGGTGCATCATTGAGAGGTTCACACGAATGCACCCTCCGACGTTTTTCGGAGGATCTGACCCGATGATAGCGGAGGATTGGGTGGAGAAGACTGAGAGGATCTTGGAGGTCCTGCATTGCACGGATAGGCAGCGAGTCCTTTATGCCACCTTCCAGCTGTTTGGGGAGGCGGGTCGATGGTGGACTGCAGTGAATCTGCTGGAGAAGTAGAGAGGTGGTCCTGAGGAGATGACATGGAGCTGTTTTAAGGTGTTCTTCGACAGATACTTCCCGGCTTCCGTACGTGATGCGAAGGCAGATGAGTTTTCTACGCCGACTCAAGGGAGTTTGACGGTGTAGGGGTATGCGGCTCGATACATAGAGTTGTCTCGTTTTGCACCATGTATGATCTCGAGCGAGTATGAGAAGACTCGGAGGTTCGAGAAGGGTTTGAGGAAGGATATCCGTAGACTGGTGGGTATGCTTCAGATCCGCGAGTTCTCAGTATTGGTGGATAAGGCCATGGTGATCAAGATTGGTATTCGAGAGGATGAGGCGGATCAGGAATCGAGGAAGAGGACAGTACCTTCTGGTTCTTAGACAAGATCTCGTCAGGGATCGTGGAAAAAGAGGAGCAAGGGCTCGGGTTACCGCCAGAATACTGAGCGCCAGGATTCTCAGATGAGCTAGACTGGTGGTCGTTGTACCAGATGCCACAGGTGGCACGAGGGTGAGTGCCGGTCATTTGGGGGTAGTTGCTACAACTGTGGCCAGTCAGGCCACATATCTCGTGATTGTCGAGCACTGAGGTGAGACGTGCCTACAGTTAGTGGGGACCGAGGGAGCAACCAGATACCTCGGGGAATCGCTCAGACGAATACAACTCCTGCCAAAGTATACTCTCTTACTCCAGCGGACGCTGAGCATGCAGGTAACGTGGTGACAGGTACTTTATTATTGCTTTCGAATAAAGCTTCTGTCTTGTTTGATTCGGGTGCAACCCATTCCTTTGTGTCTGTAAATTTTGTGGGACGGCGTGGGGTTGAGACCCGAGACATGAATAAGGTGTTATCTGTTATTACGCCATCTGGAAGTGTATCTTTCTATAGGAAGATGTTGGTTGACTGCCCAGTGGAAATTCAGGAGAAGCTATTATTGGCGAATCTTGTGCTATAGGACATGTCGGGGTTCGATATCATTCTGGGGATGGATTGGTTGTTCTCCAGTTGTGCTGTGATCGACTGTCGTAGGAAGGTGGTAGTTTTCAGACCTCCTGGGGAGTAGGAGTACGAATTCGTGGGATCGTGTGTGCGTTCAGCGCCACAGATTCTGTCAGCACTACAGGCGAGAAGGCTACTCTTGGACGGATGTCAAGGGTACCTAGCTTGTATAAAGGAACCGCTGCGGAATGAGTTGAGACTCGAGGACATTCGGGTGGTCAGCGAGTTTTCCGGATGTGTTTTCAGATGATTTACCCGGTTTACCACCAGATCGTGAGGTGGAGTTTGAGATAAAGTTGCTGCCCAGTAAGGCACCGATCTCTAAAACTCCGTACCGGATGGCTCTAGTAGAATTTCGGGAGTTGAAGGAGCAGTTGCAGGAATTACTGGACAGGGAATTTATTCGACCTAGTGTTTCGCCCTGGGGAGCTCTAGTGTTGTTTGTGAATAAGAAGGACGGGTCGATGCGGATGTGAATTGATTACCGTGAGATTAACAAGGTAACTGTGAAAAACCGTTATCCTTTACCTTGTATAGATGATCTCTTTGATCAGTTACAGGGAATGCGGGTCTTTTCGAAGATCGACTTGCGGTCAGGGTATCATCAGGTGAGGGTTAGAGCGGAGGACGTAGCGAAGACAGCTTTTCGAACCAGATATGACCACTGAGTTTTTGGTCATGCCTTTTGGGTTGACGAATGCACCGGCGGTGTTCATGGATCTGATGAACAGGGTTTTCCATGAGTACCTAGATCGATTAGTAGTGGTAATCATTAATGACATTCTGGTATACTCGAGGAGTACAAAAGAGCACGTTAAACATTTGAGGTTAGTATTACAGATTCTGCGGGAGAAGAAGCTGTATGCTAAACTGAAGAAGTGTGAATTTTGGTTAAGTCAGATTGCGTTCTTAGGCCATGTGGTTACTGGGGATGGTGTATCAGTTGATCTTAACAAGATTGAAGCTGTGGTCGACTGGGTAAGGCCGAAGAATGTGCAGGAGGTTCGGAGTTTTTTAGGACTGGCGGGTTACTATCGTCGATTCGTAGAGGGTTTCTCTCAACTGTTTGGACTTCTAACACAATTGACCAGGAAAGGAGTGCAGTTTGAGTGGACCAATGATTGCGAGCAGTGCTTTCAAGAGTTGAAACATCGGCTAGTTACTGCTCTAGTGTTGACCATTCCTTCGGGGGATGGTGGGTTTGTGATTTATAGCAACGCGTTTCTGAAAGGTCTGGGATGTGTGCTTATGCAGTAGGGTAAGGTAGTAGCATATGCTTCTCGGCAACTGAAGGAATATGAGTAGAACTACCTTACGCATGATCTAGAGTTGGCTGTTGTTGTGTATGCACTGAACATCTGACGACATTATCTGTACATGGTGCAGTGTGAGATCTTCATTGACCATAAGAGCCTCAGGTATTTCTTCACGCAGAAGGAGTTGAACATGAGGCAGAGGCGTTGGCTAGAGTTGATTAAGGATTACGATTGCACGATCAGTTATCACTCGGGGAAGGCTAATGTGGTAGCTGATGCGTTGAGTCGGAAGTCAGGGCCTACGGCTGTATCTGCGGTTATAACTCAGTGTCACATCAGACGGGATTTGGAAAGCTCAGGTATAAAGTTGGTGGTTGGTGATTATCAAGCTTATCTTGCTGGTAAGGTGGTCCAACCGACCTTGTTTGAGCGTATAAAAGCGGCACAGGCTAGTGATGTAGGGTTGACAGAGGTTATGGAAAAAGTACAGCAATGACTGACTATAGAGTTTAACATCTCTGAGGGAGGTGTGTTGAGGTTTGGGACCAGACTATGTGTTCTGAACGATGATGAAATTAGAAGGACGATTCTAGAGGAGGCGCATCGTTCTTTGTATACGGTACATCCCGGTAGTACAAAAATGTATCGGGACTTGCGCGAGACCTTCTGGTGGTCTGGTATGAAGAGGTAGATTGCTTAATTCGTGGAGTAGTGTCTGACGTGTCAGCAGGTGAAAGCTGAACATCAGAGGCCAATGAGAGCATATTTTCATGGATTTTGTGACCGATTTGCCATTAGCGCTTCATGGGGAGAATGGTATTTGGGTGATCGTGGATAGATTGACAAAATCTGCTCATTTCATACCGATGAAAGTTAGTATCATTTAAGTAGGCTAGCGGAGTTGTATGTGCATGAGATTGTGAGAATGCACGGGATACTGGTGTCTATTGTGTCAGATCGAGATCCGAGGTTTACCTCTCGATTCTGCTTGCAGGAGGGATTGGGGACGGAGTTTACTTTCAGTACGGCGTTCCACCCCCAGATTGATGGACAGTCGGAGAGGACGATACAGATATTGGAGGTTATGTTGCGAGCTTGTGTGTTAGACTTCGGTGGTAGCTTGATACAATTTATGCTACTTGTGGAGTTCACTTATTACAACAGCTTCCAGTCTAGTATCGGGATGGCACCGTTCGAGGCTTTGTATGGTCGGACGTGTCGATCTCCCTTGTGTTGGGATGAGGTTGGTGAACGTCAGATGTTAGAACCTAAACTTGTGCAGCAGGTGTTTGAGAAGGTGGGTTTGATTCGGGAGAGGATTAGATTAACTCAGAGTCGGCAGAAGAGTTATGCAGATGTTCGTCGCTGTGAATTAGAGTTCGAAGTGGGAGGTAAGGTATTTCTACGAATTGGTCCGATGAAAGGGGTGATGAGATTTGGGAGAAAGGGCAAGCTGAGCCCGAGGTATATCAGACCATTCGAGGTACTTAAGCGAGTGGGTCTGGTAGCCTATAGAGTTGCATTACCTCTAGCACTTTGGAGGGTCCATGATGTGTTTCACGTCTCCATGTTGAGAAGGTACGTGTTGGATCCTTCACATGTTATTAGTTATGATGAGTTGGAAATTGGGGATACTTTAGCGTATGAGGAGATACCTATTTAGGTTCTAGACCGTAAAGTTCAGAAGTTTCGTACTAGAGAGATACCGTTAGTGAAGGTATTGTGGCGAAACCACGAGGTTGAGGAAGTTTCTTGGGAACTGGAAACGGAAATACGCTGGAAATATCCACAGTTGTTTTGAGCACTTGTACATGATCCTACTGTGGGTTGGGATAGGTGGTTAATCATCGGGAGTGTATGTGTATTGTGAACTCGTGAGACCGTTGTATATGTAACCACGGTATTTCTCCGCCATAAGTGAGGGTATGTATGTGTATGTGTATGATGGGACTGCGCTGTAGTGATCGCCAGTTCGCTCTTGAGTTGTATCTATGTGTTCGATTGTATGTATGAATCTGGGAATGAGAGATGGCAAATTTCGAGTACGAAATTTTTGTAAGGAGGGGAGATTGTAAGAACCCGAACTGTGATAATGAGTTTATATATATATAAAGAGAGGGACATTTTGGTAAAAGACCAGATTCGTCGAGGAAGCCAGATTTCGTCGACGAAGCCTGTGTTCTTCTTGTTGACGAAATTCAGAGTCTCGTCGACGAAGAGAAGCCGAGGAGTTTTGGAAATCGGGAAATATCAGGATTCGTCGACGAGGCCATTGATTCGTCGACGAATTCAGTGACAGATTCGTCAACGAAGGTACCATTTCGTCGACGAAAGTGGGCCGGGTCAAAGGGCTATAAAAGGAAATTTCTATTACTTCTTCACTAAGTAACTTAGAAAAATCTCTCTCTCTCTCTAAACTCTCCCTACTCTCTCTCTCTCTAGATTTCTTCGTCGATCGTTGATAGAATCGGGAAACAGAAGTTACCACAAGGATCGTGGAAGGATTCGCTACAACTTCTGCGAATCAGAATCTCGTTTCGGAGATTTTCGGGTTTTGGCGAAAAATCGAGGTAAGGCTCGGTTTTCATTTCTGATCTGGTAGTTTTGTAGAGTGTTTTGTAACTGAATTCACGTAGTAACTTAACCTTGGGCTTTGATACCAAGTGTCATAGTCCGACTATTTTCACACCCTTGTGAAGGGCCGTGCGGCGCTTGCTAAAACACTCTTGTTTAACTAGCTAGCCTATCATTTACCAACATTCATCTACGAAACACTTTCATTAGCATTCATGAAAGTAGTGGCAAACAAGCAGTAAACATTGAATCTACGCAATTCATTAACAACACCTCCGTTGACTTTGTGTGCTTAGCGAAGGAGGCAAGTAGGCTAAACACGTTGACAAAAGTTAGTGAGTTTTACAATGACTAATGAACACTCACCTTCCCCTAAAGAGCTTTTTAGGCCATTGCCACTCTAGCACTAGGAAACATCAAAGTGATTGAGGAGTCGTACTGCCTTATTTGGCATGCAAATAAACTACTAGCAGAAAATAACCCTACACTAGTATTTACATGATGGAAGCCCGTCCCAAGTACACGAGACAAGCCGTCACAGGCAAGCATAATGCTTTGAACAAGCTTAGCTCGTGACACCAAGTGTTGATTATGCTTGTTAAAATACTACTTCCCTAGTTCTGTGTACTTATTTTTCCCATAATCCCATCTATCAGTTAATATATTTTATGAGGCGAAGTTTGATTCATGTGATAGTCATTGGCTTTTAGGGGATTTGATTGTTAAATTGTATGCTGCAAGCCATTGTTTACCATTTGTTTATTCATGGTAGCTTAGAACTTGAAAATTTTATTTGGACTTAACAAAATTCAATTCCTAGACACCTGTGATAAAGAATTTCCTCTAAAAATGCATGTAGGGATGCCATCGCCTGAGGGGGAGGAGGGCGGGTTCATCTCTTTATCTTGATGTACATATTGAGGTAGGTTCTGGTACTTATGCTGATATATGCTGCATGTAGTGAATCTCTGGTTTTATCTGCATCCATGTGTGATTTCCTTTCAGGTTGATCCTTTTTCTAGTGTCAGTGCTGCACATGATGTTGGTGAGAATGTTCGTCATCACATTCATGCATCCCATCCTGACGTAGCTGAAGTCTTCATACATATAGGTAATTTACGTGCTTTTATTGTTAACTTACATTCATATAACCATTGACCTATATTGGAATTTCAATGTCAGAGGTGCTGTTATTTGGCAAATAGACTGAATAAAATGCTTGACATATGTACAATCCCAATGGTTGTCCTTAAAATAGATTTTCTTGCTTGATGGTCATGCCTTTCGAGACTTCCTATAAACCATTTTTCTTACATCATTTGTTGATTAAAAGAAACATGGATCACTTATTCATCCTTTTTTTTTTATATGGAAGAGTTCTTGCTTTTTGAAAAACATGGTTTACTGAAGTTTGATTTACTCTCTTGCTGCTACATTAATGAGATTACCTGAGCCTCGACGATATACTGTTACACAGAAGGAGCAATAACTATTCTTGCTTGGATTTTGATATTAGCATTCTGTTGCTGTGACACTTGTTTTGCTGTTGAACACTATTATATTTGACTAGTTTATAGAATGGGGAGAGCTGGCAGGAGCTTATGTTACCACCTTTAGCCATTTTATCTTTTAAGCAAGGGGTGAGCATTGGCCCAATTGTAAGGGTGTACATGCAAACCTGAAGGTCATGGGTTCAAGATGCAGAAACAGCCTCTCCAAATATGGAGGAAATCCTGTGTATGTCATGCCCTTCACAGATGTCTTACAGACGTGGATCTCTTGTGCATTGAGTGTTGCATTTGCATTTTTCATTATTCTTTAAACACATAATGTTTCTTCTCAAGTCTCAACAGTAAGGGTGCCGTGCCCTCAGCAGGCCATAGATGTGGCGTGGGAGCTTTGCATGTTGTGTTTTTTTTTTTTCTAATAAGTTTGTGTGTTTTCTTTTAAACAATGTTTCTAGTGAAAAGAGGTGGATTAAGAGAGTAAGAGAATTTCAACTTGTTAACATTTAATGCTATCCTGACATTGCCCTTTCAAATTCTCCATGGTATTCTGTGTGGTGCACATGCCAGTGTTTGTTTTCTATTCTGTGAATAGATAGCATATTTTTGTTTTGATGTCATTGATGTTTTCGTGTATGCATGCATATATACCTTCCATTTAAACTATTGGTTTTGGTGTCATTTATTGGTTATGAATGCCCTTGTAGATCCTTCAATTTCACAGCTTTCACCTGGTTCAAAGGACAAACAAGAAAATTTTAAGGAGGCTGACAATCAAGATCAGAACATCTGCTCAGAGCATAAAAATATTGAAGGCATTGTTTCCAATATTTTCTCAGCAAAATTTTCAGAGGTATTGGTTTTTCTTGTTTCTGAATTACTTCTATGCTCAACTCTGCTTAGTATATGACTTGTAGTAGATGGAGGCTTGTAGGCTTTCGTGGTTTAAACTTCAAGCAGTGAAGCATGTCAGGGTAGACACTGATGAAATTGACACTATAGAATAAGATCAGAGGGAAGAGTTTGCGTCTTATCTTATTTTGAAACCAGCCCTGTTACTTGGATGGCAAAAAAGTTCTTGAATGTGTGAGATTCAAAAATAAGATTGTCCACACTACTGTCCTAATGAAATTTGGCATACTGAAAGTATCCTAGTTGAGATTGATCATTCTCTACTACCTGCCGTCTACGCCTCTTCATGTTAGGAGATCAAGCTTCAAGTTTAGGTATCTGGCGCATAATGCTCTTATAAGTCCAGGGGTCCAAATTTACATGCAGTGAACTAGGCAACTGGTTTTTTTTTTTGGCCTGTGTTTGCTTTCCTTTCACTTATGGAAGCCCTTTCAGACATGAACGGGCTGTACATTGGCAATCACATAATTTGATTGCATTTATTTGATGTCTCAATGACTTAAACATGCTTGAAGGCTTTATTAACAGAATTTTATTGCGCGCACACTGGTTATAATTATATTCTCCCTTATCTTTTTGTGGGAAGAGTGGGGATTGGAGTGAAATAACATTTTTCTGTGATAAAAAAATAAATTTAAATGCACGAACACTCTTCTCCATTGTTATCTGTTTTATGTGCACCAATAATTGAAAATAACTAGTTTGAATTGGTTTCAGAAAATGGTCGTTGAGCACATGACACGGCACTTGTTGCAAGGCAAGATTTTACTCCAAATTGAGGTCTCCATGCCTCGGGACGTTCCGATTTGGTAAAAACTCGAGTCTAAACTCGTCATAGTGTTCTCACTGTTTATGTTTTACTCCACTGCAGTGGATTATCATTATTTGAAATATTTTTCCTTATCTCAGTGATGGAATGAAGCTGGCAGACGAAGCAAAAGAGGAGATTTTGAAGGCTACTTCTAATATCCATCAAGTTAGCATTCTGCTACATTTGGGGCATAGCAATTTAAGCAAATATGCAAACTCAAGGGAAAGCTTGAATACAAGTGGTGCATCGTCTGGTTAGAGATAACCGGGAAAGCTTGAATACAAGTGGTTAGAGATGGGTTATCTCTTTTGTTAAGAACTGGCGGTCGATCTCATGTTATATTCACAATGAGCTGCCCTTAATCTTCATATAGGGCTACAAGGCGTGTGGAATGATGGAAGAATTTTGGCATCTGGCTTTCCGCTTTTGATTCTTCCTACTTTAATGGAATGGTGAGTGAAGAATATTCAGTTGTGGAGGAAAAGAACTCGCAAGACTAATCAAATTTCCCAATTCAAACACAAGTATTGATTCATATTTCTGCATTTCTTTCAACGCAAACAACCTCAAAGCTGATGTAAAATTGACACTGAAAAAAAAAATGGGACTATGCAGAGATATTGAAGGAACACTTCTCACGTTTATATTTTTTTGACCATGAAATCCAATGTACCTGATGTTATCAAAACTACATTTCTTTAATTAACTTAGTTCTTCTTGTATTGCCGATGTTTACTTTGCATGATTTGTTTGCGAGCCCACTATAATATAAATTATTATATGACAATTTGTGTAAGCATTCAAAATTTCTATGGAGATATTTAACAAAAATAAAAATTACTTTTAAATAGCCATGAATTAGTTATATGTTAATAATAGTAAATGTAAGTAATATTTCTTACATTATGAACAATTTTAATACTCAATTAATATTATTATAATAAATTCTATCAAAGGGATATAAACTGATATCCCCTCAAATTACATTAGAAAATACAAAATTTGACTATTTTAAAAACACCAATTACATTTTTTCCATGTTTGAAAAAGATATGATATATAATACAAAGTCATTCTAAATTTTATTTAAATTTGAAGTTTGAAACTCATGTTTAAAGATTGTAAGCCAGAACTTTAGAAATGAAAATAAGAATAAACAATATAGAGGAGATATGAAGCAATTTGAAATAGCTGAAGCCATTGATCAGATAATTGTAGTCTGATTTTTAAAATCAACATTGTATCTTCTGAATCGGATTTCATCACCCCAATGGCTCATTGATTGATTAATGCAAAAAAAAAAAAAATCCAAGAAACAAAGAAATCAAAATCAGAAAAATAAATAAAAAACAGCGAAAAAAAAAGTGAGCTGAAAATCAAAGGAAACATGAATTTTTCACAATCACAAGACAGTTTATCCCTATAAAAATAGGCAGTTTCTGGCATCGAAGCCTTAATCATTAAAAAACCTAAATATAAAAAAAATTATCAATCAAAATGAACTGGAGAGAGAGAGAGAGAGAGAGAGAGAGAGAGAGAGAGAGAGAGAGATGAGGCTCAGAAGGATCCATTGGTGTTTAGTCGTCATAAGAGAGTGTATCTCTCAGAAAATAGGTAGTTCAAAACATCATTGCCCCAACATCAAATCACCCAAACAACTGCAAAAAATAAAGAATAATAAAAGTAGCGAATCACAGAAACGTAGCGAGAGAGCGAGAAGGGGGGGAGGGGTGGTAGAGAGGAGGCCAGAAAAATCATCAAGCCATAAACGGAAGATCTCATCTTCCTGCAGAGACGCCGAATGTGAGGATGTTCAGCGCTGCGCATGTATATATAGAGGGAGACCACTGTAACTAGGGTTAGGGTTAGGGTTAGGGTTAGGGTTTCTTCACAATCCCTTCGCAATTCGCGGTTTTTCATGTAATAATATGCGCATGTTCAGTTACCAAAGTACCCTTTTTCGTTGCCTTTCCCTTGTTGCGATGTTCTCATATGTAGGCTATACTTGTCATTTGATTGTCAGAAAGGCTTGTTTATTTGAGAAATAGTTTTTATTTTTATTTTATTTTATTTTATTTTTTAAAATTGAAGGGCGAAGGATAATTTTAAAATTTATCCAAAACTCTCACAAACCTTTTCTCATATTTGAATTTTGAGATATTTACACATCACAATTTTTATCTTTTCCAACTTTTTGCAAAATGGAGAGGAAATTAGTATCTTTTTATCAAATCTTTTGAAACTCTTAAAATTTTATGAAAGATTTCTAAAGTTTTTAAAATGTTAGGAGATTTGATATATATATATATTTAAGCTTGATGTACATTATTGGTCGATAGCTAACAATTTAAACTTTTTGGTAAAATAGTAATCTAACTCGATATTAGAGTTAGTTACTAGGAGGTTCGCGTGCAGTCTTTAAGCTTTAGGTAAAGTGATAATCTAACAATATATATATATATTAAAACTTGATATATATTGTTAGTCGACAACTAACAGTTTAAACTTTTTGGTAAAGTGGTAATCTAACACGATATTAGAGCTGGTTACCAGGTGGTTCACGTGCTGTGTTTAAACTTTAGGTAAAGTGGTAATCTAACAATATATATATATATTAAAACTTGATATACATTGTTGGTTGACAACTAATAATTTAAACTTTTTGGTAAAGTGGTAATCTAACACGATATTAGAGCTGGTTACCAGGAAGTTCGCGTGCTGTCTTTAAGCTTTAGGTAAAGTGGTAATATATATATATATTAATCAAAATCTTACGAAATGTTAGTATCTTTTGTTCAAAAATTAATAAAATACTGATTTATATGTTTAGCTTTTTAATATTTGTACTAATTTTTTTTAAAAATAAACACATTATTTAGTTGTGAGAAACAATTTTGTTTTAATTTTTAAATTTTTAAATAACTATAACAATAATACCTTAAACTTTTTAAAAATTATATAAGGAAAATTAAAATTTAAAAATAATAAAAAATATTTTCTTTCTTATACAAATTATAAAGATATTAAAAATAATGTTGCATTTTTTGTAGCTATTTAAAAATTTAAGATGAAAGAATAGAATTATTTTCTTGGAGTGTAATGCACTAATTTTTTTTTTTTTTTTGTTTTTTTACCATTTTTCAAATTTTTTATATAAATTTCTCTTAACTTTAAAATAAGCACACTTTTTTGCTTTTTTTTTTTGAAAAATTAAAAATTAAAAATAAAATTTATTTTCCATAGCTTCAATTTTTAAAAAATAAATAAATAAATAAAAACTTGAACATGTAAACAAGGATTAAGAGTGTATTTATTTTGGTTGTTAAAACTTATACTCTATACTTTACAGGACTAAATTAAGCTAACCATTAATAGTTAAATTTTTTTTTTTTGATTACATAATAACTCCAGCCACTAACGAGCCCTTCAGACTCTTTGATGTGGCACCAAATCTATGTATTAGCGTCCTCTGTCCTTAGGTCTCGTTGATCAGGGTAAAATCCGAATGTGGACACGACTTTCGTGTATCAGTTGGACGTTCGGCTAACCCGACCCTCAGGACACATCTCCATTACCATCCACGGTGTCCACTGACTCACAGAGTAAACTCTCACCCTCCATGGTCCCTGCTGACTTATAGAGTAAACTCTCACCATTTATAGGTACTGTAGGCTCCGTAAGTATATCTACTTAGAATTGAACTCCCGATGTTCCTTCTTACGTGCTGATGTCTTTCCACCGTACCATGCCCGTAAGTGCAATTAATAGTTAATCTTGCCCTATGTTTACATTGTCATTTCTAAAGGAATAATTGACAAATTAATAGTTCAAAAGAGCAAAAATATACACACAAAAAAACGATAGAAAAAAAAAAGAAAGAAATCAGTGTAGATTTTTTTATTATACCAACACATACTAACCGCTGCTTTTGGAAGCTTAGATTTCATGTTCTGCAATTAAAATCAATGTAGATTTGATCAGAATGTAATATAAAATTATACCGAGTTTTGATTTAAATTTATACAAATTTAAATTTAAACCTTAAAATTTATGCGACCAAACACTATTTAGGAGTTAGGGATGCTTAGCCCTAGTATACGAGGAGTAATTAACTGGTGGAACATTTTACTTCTATGAGAAAATTTTGTTCTTTCAGTTTGACTTTGAATTTGACAAAATAACTATGTTGGAGTTTCTTTTTTATATAAAAAATAGAGGTTTTTTAATTTTTTTTTTCAAATTAAACAAAATGTGCGTTAAAATATAATATGAAATAAACGTCTTCAATCAAAGACCAATGCTGTTAGCATCAATTGTGTCCAAGGCTTTGAACATTCTAGATTGAACAATAAATGAATTATAGTCATTAAAATTTGTAAATATTAAAAATTAATTTAATTGGTCAAAATAAATTAATTTTGTTTGGCTAATTATTTTGGAGCCAATCATTGATAAATGATAGATAATTTAGGCTTGACTAACAAAATATAAATGACCAATTTCATAAATGCACAAGACGCGTGTCAGGATGTGATAGTTCTTAGGGTTTCATTTAACCCTATAGAAGTCTATTTTTCTTCTCAAAAAACAGAGGATAAAAAAAATGAGAGAAGAGATTTGATTTTTCGGTAACTTTGGTAATAGAAGAATATCCAAATTTCAATCAATATTAGCCAATTGATTATTCTTGATTGAGAACATGCTCTTTTGAACCTTCAAATTGGTAGGTCTTATCAAACAAATTGAAGGTTAAATAAATCCATCTTCCGCGGATTGTTAGGTTCATCCTTCACAAGATCCACCATTGTGCCCTCAATTGATAGATTTGTTAAGGGTCCAAAATCAAACAAATTTAGGTTCCATAAATTGTCAAATTGATCGTCCGAAAGGGCCACAATCAACTTGTTCAGGAATAACCTCAAGCCCTCGAATTAGTGAATCTTCTTTTAAGAAGATTGAATAAGAGGACATTTTACTTTAATATTTATACAGAGATTGTGTTCATTCTTTTGTTTAAAATTTTTTTAATATTTATTCCAATTTACTGTCTTAATTTTTAGGGCAAGAATTTGACGTTACATGATGTTAATTTAGGTGTAATCTCGAGAGGAGCGGGGGTGGAATTGGGTATTTTAAAATTTAGGTCACTCAAGTCCTAATTTTGAAAACATACAATCATACACATACAACCAAGATGACAGGCAATTCAGTATTTCTCAACTTATTAATTAAATGTGTGACTTAATTAAGCAAACTAAATTACCCAATTACTTAACATACACAACAAACACATAAATAAGTGTAGGTAGAATAAAGAGTTTAGGGAAAGAGAGATGCAAACATCGGATTTTTACGAATTTCGGCCTACCCCAGCCTACATCCTCGCTTTGAGCAAAACGCTCAAGGAATCCACTAAACCCGCTCCTTTAACTGGGACAAAACTTCTTGTTACAGTCCGCTGCTTATAAGAAGCGTAACTTCCTCCTCAACCCGATTCACAACTTGAACTGTCAAAACAATAGACAAATTAAGATTCCTGAAAACTTAGAAGCTTTTCACAAGCTAATGAGTGCAATAAAATCCTAATACATACTCAGATGATATAACTTGAAACTCAATGTATTGTATGTAATATGATCAATGAAGTCTTTTAGAATAACAACTATATGATCTTTTTTATAAAGAATATATATGATAAATATGCTTCAAAGATCTAAATCAAATTTATGATCTTTATAAAAATATTTATACGATAAGTTTTCTGCAAAGATCTAAATCAAATATATGATCTTTATAAAAATATTTATACAATAAGTTTTCTCCATACATCAAATATATTTAACGATAATAAAGCTGAGATGAAATCTTTGAATAAAGAACAAACGTGATAACTTTCAAAGATTCAGAACTTTAGCAAATCGTTTTCTCAAAAATGATCTTCACATAACATATATATAAAAGAACTCAAGATCTGGCTCTCAAATAATATTTAACAATCAGTTTTTGAGAGAATAAAAGCTTTGAGAATAAGATTGAATATCAAAACACAATATTTTGTTTACCAAACTTCCAAGAACACGATCTTGATTGCAACAATATGAATGAACGTCCTTTGATCTTTAAAATCAACGTAGAGACTGTCCCAAAATAGTTTGAATATGATAGAGTGTAGGCAAGAGTGTTCAAAAGTTCTTTCTTTAGGGTTTAGGGTTTGGTATCTATAAGTATTTTTGGCCTTTGATTAGATTTCAACCATTGGATTAGTTAATTAAGAAATTTCTCATGCATTTCTAAGCTAAAGCGTTGTTCTCCACCACGGATTTGTCGATGAATTGGACACATTCATCGACGAGTGTTCAACACTCGTTTGTCGAAGGGAACATGGGTTCGTCGACGGGTGGACTATATGAGATTTTTGTGCTCTCGATATTTTCTCGTAGACGAGAACAAATCGTTCGGCGACAAGTGACCTTCAGTCATTTGTTGATGAGACTAGGACGTTTGTCGACGAGGCCTCTAATTTTATCATTTTGCCTCTAGAGTGTCCATCCAACCTAGAACTAATGTAAATAGATTTTTCATGAAATGCATGAGTCTTAAGGTCACTCTAGTGTCTTTTTGAGCTTCCAACTACATCATATGAGATATGTAAATACAAGCAATATTAAATATCCATTACAATTGAAAACTTTGAACTTTTTCATCCTTTTCCTCTTCTAATTCCATGGAGTGTGCTAGGTTGTATACGCTTTAAGTTCCTCCTCATGGCTTCCATGAGATCCTTACTTTTCGTGCAAACTAAGTAATGATCTTGTTCATAATCTCAATGCACATGTAAGATACCAAGTGATTTGTCATTATCAAAATGAGATTAGACTCATAGAGTCAACAATCTCTCCCTTTTCAATGATGACAAATACGTGAGCAAAAATAGATTAAAGTCTAATAATATGACAATGTAATCCAAAAAATATTACAAATTTTTTTTTTTTGCTCTAATAAATATTTTCTCTCCTATTTGAAATCAATCAAAAAGTATACGAAAATATACAAGGTTGAACATTTCGCCCTTTTGTTAAAAAATTTTTATTTCTCCCCCCGTGTGAAACAATTTATCTCTCCCCCTTTCTAAAGATATAGCTGTTTTGTGAAATCAAATGTCATGTTTAACATACCACAACATTTCAATCGACATTGATATAGGTAAACAATTTAGTTCATTAAATTTTAAAATTCACGTGCGCATCAACATGTATTATATGTCAATAAAATATTTAACATGCAATAGCCATTACTTAATTTTAATTTAAGTTGCTACCCCTAAGTTATGTGTTCTAATATATCTTTAGATAGCTTCTCTACTGTACATTAGGCCTAATTCACGTCTAATTTGGATAAACCTATCCTCCAAAAGTGATTTCATGAATATATCTACTCATTGTTCATCTGTGCACACATCATCCAAGCTTAGGAGCTTGTTTGAGACCATACAAGCTTTTCTTCAATCTGCACACAAGATCCTCTTTACCTATTACTGAGAACCCTTCTGCTTGTTGCATGTAAATCTCATTATCAAGATCACCGTGAAGAATGTCGTCTTCACATCTAACTTCTCGATATGTAGGCTCTCCAAGGCAACAATGCTTAAGACTAATCTAATGGTTGTTAACTTCACAACTGGTGCAAAGATGTTAGTGTAGTCAATTCCTTCTTTTTACTCGAAGCCTTTGACTACCAAGTGGGCTTTGTACCTTCTGGATCTTCATACTCTTCTTTGATCCTGTATACCCACTTGTTGTGAAGAGCCTTCTTACCTTTGGGCAACTTAGCTAGTTCCCACGTTTTGTTGGAGGTGAAGGACTTCATCTCGTCCTTCATTGCAAACTCCCACTTGCTCGAATCTCCCACCTGACATGCTTCATCGTAGTGTTTGAGTTCTCCTCCATCTGTAAGAAGTAAATAATTCATATATCTTTTATTTTGTACATGCAGTCGAGAAGATGTCCTAAGCTTCGGAGTAGGAGTAGGAAGCGGTGGTGCGACAATCTGCTCCATAGGTTCCTTCACCTGAGGATTCTCAGCAATTTGTTGTTGTGTCTCCTCCACCTAAGGATTCTTGGTGTTTCCCTGTCGTGTCTCGACACCTTCTAGGACATCATCCAAGTCTACATTGGTTATTTCATTCCAAACTAGTTCAATGGGTTTTGTTGTGTGTTTGTCTTTGTACATCACATTTTCATTAAAGATCACATTTCTACTTCTGATCACCTTCTTTTTTTCATCGTTCCAAATGCAATACCTATACTCATCTTTACCGTAACCGACGAATGTGCATTTCCAAGACTTTGGATCAAGTTTGTTTCCAAGATGATCACTAATATGCACATAAGCTACACAACCAAAAACTTTCAAATGTAAAATTCTCACATATTTTCCGCTCCATACTTCTTCTGGTAGACTATGGTCCAATGGTACTGATAAACTCCTGTTAATCAAGTATGCTACTGTGTTGACTACTTCTACCTAGAGCTGCTTTGGTAAGCCTGACTGCATACGCATGCTTCTGGCTCTTTCAATCAATGATCGGTTCATCCGCTCGGCTACGCCATTGTTCTGAGGCGTACCTGGTATAGTTCTTTCCATCTTGATACCATGCTCATAGTATAATTTCTTGAACCAGGTGTATTCATACTTACCACTGTTGTCAGTTCTTAGCTTCTTGAGATTTAAACTAGTTTCATTTTCAACCATTGCTTTCCAAATCTTAAAAGTATCAAAGACATCAGATTTATATTTCAGAAAGTAAACCTATACCTTCTAAGAATGATCATCAATAAATGTCATGAAGTAATTTCTTCCACCTATGGATGAGATGGTCATTGGTCCCCATACATCTAAATGGACTAGTTCAAGTCTCTCCTTCTTTGGGGTACTGGTGTATGTCTAGAAACTTACCCTCTTCTATTTCTCGAGTATGCAATACTCGAACATATCAATCTTTATTGACCATAGATCACTTAACTTTCCATTTGAGTGCATCACCTTGAGTCCTTTCTCACTCATGTGACCAAGTTGTTGATGTCAAATGTTGCTATCATCATTTCTTGTAGAAACTGAAATAGATATATATGCATTAGAAGTCATATAAAGTGTTCCACTTTTCTTACCTCGTGCAATCAACAGTGCACCCTTTGAAATCTTCTATTCATCGCTAATGAATGTTGTGGTGTATCCCTCATCTACCAGTTGTCCAACTGAGATCAAGTTCTTTCTCAGGTTTGGAATAAATTTTGACATCCTTCAGCTTCCATATGGACCCGTTTATCTCGATCTTCACAATTCCCTTGCCGGTTATGTCGCAAGGTTGATCATTGCCAAAGTATACCTTACCGAAGTCACCTGGTGTATACTCCTCTAGGCAATCTTTACTGCAAGTGACATGAAATGAGGTTCCAGTGTAACGATCCCAAAAATAATATGCATGGAAGTGTAACAAAAAGAAAATTTAATTAATTAAATAATATAATATAAGAAAATATAATAATATAATATAATAATACACACACACACACACACATATAAACATGAAGGCCAGGATGCTTCTAGCATCCTGATCAATTTGATATTACTCCCCCTTCTCTCTTCGTTCTCTCTCTCTCTCCCTCTCTAAGCTCTCATCTGTTCTCACTCTCTCTCTCTCAAATTTTATTTTGGTCTTTGAAATTTGAGGAACAAAGATTTCATTTTCTGTACGTCGTAGACACCACTTTAGAATTAGAGTAAGTGGATTAGATTATGTCAGAATTTATTTTAAATATATTTATAATTTAAATTGATTATGTGAATTTAATTATTTTTTATATGCTTGGGCTAAATTAAACTGCAGTGATTTGATCATATCCGGTTTTTGGAAATATATTGGAATTAAATTAAATTGTAGGGATTTGATCATATCGGGTTTTTGGGAATATATTGGAACTAAATTAAACTGCAGGGATTTGATCATATCAGGTTTTTGGGAACATATTGGAATTAAATTAAACTGTAGAGATTTGATCATATCGGGTTTTTGGGAATATATTGAAATTAAATTAAATAGGTGGAATTGATCATATCCGCGTTTTTATTTACATTTACTGCGTATATATTTATAAGAATTTCTCAAGTAATTTATGAAATTATAATTATTATGAAAATCGTGTGGCATGAGTTTATTTTATTTTATTGCATAATTGAGCAAATTTGGGAATTTTGCAGTGTGATGTTTATTACTTGTTTGATTAGGAATAATGATGAATTTATCACAAATTTTATGTGTGATGTTTATTACGTGTTTGGTTGGGAATAATGATAAGATTATTATACTGTTGTATTGCATAAATTGCAATTATATGTTTTAAGAACCCTAATGGGCCGGATGTGGTGAATGCTTGGTATAGTAGTTATGGATGAATATTAGTGCAACCACATTGTTGTGGAAGTATTGGCGGTGGATAGTGGATTTGGCCTGAGTAAAGGAGTACACACCTCTTTTTGGACCAAGATGTGAAAGGAAAATCACACTTACAGACATAATTTTTTGATTTAGCTTTGGTTGGTCAACCTAGTTAAGTTCAATTTTCGGACCGCACAACCTAATCATGGGGGTTAAACATGACATGCATCGACCAAAAAGGAGTCTTTTATACATATTTGAGTATTGACGTTATTATGTCCTTTAATAGGCATAAATGGTGTTTTGAAAAAAAAAAGTACGGATATTTATTTATATATGTGACTTATAGTTTACAAATGCAATTTTTGTTAAAGTAAAGTTATTAAATATATTTTTATATTGTGAAGCTCATGTTAGCCACACACTGATAATAATCTAGTCCTTACTTACTGAGAGGTGTCTCACCCTAATTTTATCATACATTTCAGATACCTTGAGGAGCACAGCCGAAATCAGAGTAGTGTAGTAGAAGCGTGGGTGGGATTAGGAAGAGTGGTTTAGATAAAATATTAAATTTTTTATTTTTGGTATATCTTAGAATTTCTAAGGATGTATAAATTTGATATTGGAGATATTGTTATAATGAGGTTATTTAGTACTCTGGTATAATGAATTTGAGGTCTTCTGCTGTGTAAAATTGTTTGTTGGTATCAGGTTACTACATCTAGAGTCTAAGACCCAAGACTCATTCTTGCTCTTCAAAGAGCATATCAACATATCACTTTTTTCCGAAGCGACATTTGCTTCTGCCTTCATCTCATATTCTTTTCTTAAACCTTTGCACTGGTTTTTGTAATGACCGATCTTTCCATAGTTCTAGCACTCAATGTTCTTTGCGCCCTGGGAACCTCTGAGATTTCTAGATTTGGACCTCTTGGTCCTAGATCTGCTGCGATTGTTTGATTGTCCATGCCCGCTTCCTTTTCATGAATATCTCCCTCAGCTTTCCACGTTCAAGGCTGAACTTGAACTGGAAACAGTGTTTGACTGAATCCTGATCTCTTCTGTCAAAATAATGCTGACGACTTAGTCATACTTCAGCTTTGATTTTCTTGCGAAGCTATTAATCGTAGTAATAATACCTTTCCAACTCTTTGGCAACTGACTAAGAATCAGTAATGTACATATTTCACAGTGAAATGTGATTTCAACTAAGACGAGTTGATCTGACAGCTCATTGAAATTGTTCAGATGTCTACTAAAACTTTCACCTATGGATATGTTCATAGTAAATAACTTTTTCATTAAGTGTATCGTATTGGCGGCTGATGGCTGCTTGTACATGTTGGAAAACGCATCCATAAACGACTTGGTGGTTGTCACGTGCTTGATATTAAAGGCAACAGACTTTGCCAGCGTCATCTTGATAGCTCTGAGAGCTTTTTGGTCAAGAAACTCCCACTTGTCCTCTATCATGGAATCTGACTTTCCTTTCAATGGTAAGTGCAACTCCTTACCAAACAAGTAGTCCTTAATCTGCATCTTCCAAAAACCAAAATTGGTGTCGTTAAACATCTAGATCTTTGAGATCTTTTCGTTCAATATCTCGATTTGCCTATCTAGAGATGAAATCAGTTCAAACAGATAGCACATTTGCATCTAGAATGGCCGAAAACCTTCGAAATGGTTCAAGTCGTTCGAAAAATGGACCTGAAAGGACTTTGAAAACTTGGTCAAAATTTTTGGTCAAATCAATCAACTTTTCGTTAAACTTAATGGAATTTTCTGCCTCTTAACGGAATTTTCTAATGCTGTTACTGGCTTCTGTTGTGGTAAGTGGAGCCCAGAACTAATGTGGCAGTGGGACCTAATTGCTGACGTGTCTGGTGATGTGGTAGTGGGGCCCAGCTATGCTGACGTGGCAGCTGATTGTGTGCTTTGTGGTTGTTGACGAGGCACTAACGTAGCTGCTGACGCGGCGCTGACGGTGCTGTTGATGTGGCTTACTAACGTGGATATGGTGACATCACGCTGACGTCGATTTTGCAGCAGCGCGTGAAGGCCGTGGACTTGTCGACATGTGGGGTCATGTGGGAGCGCGTTTGGTGGCACATGATGGCACTGATCACTCCTCGGAGCTTGTGTGGGTGCATGCGGGCGCATGGGTCCTCCGTTTGAGCTCCGATTTGCATCGTTGGCTTTGTCTCGTCGAGAGGAACACGATGGTGGCCTCAAAACTCAATTTTGAGATACTAGACAGGGGCTTTGATCTGGAGATTTTGCTCAAAGATGGTGACTTTTCTATGATCTCGTTCTGATACCACCTCTTAGGATCTAGAAATAATAATCACACAAGCAAAAACAAGCACACAAAATAAGAACCCCAGATTTACGTGGTTCGGTCTAATCTAACCTACATCTACGGAGCACACCAAACTCAAACCTTTCTCTCTCTCACCTTCAGCACAATACTCTCACACTCACTCACTCTCGCTCACTCACACATTCGTGCACAATTGCTCTCATTATATAGATACATAGAATGGATAGTAAAGCAAGGAATTTATTAGGATTTAATGGGATGGATTAGATGGATTAGCACACGACATTCTCATTCCAGCACATGAAAGCTGGCTTCTCCGCAACTCATCCTCATCTGCAGCTCACCCTCATTAAGACTCATTAAGTCTCATCATCAATACTTCGTTTCCATATTTGCTTAACATCTTTTACCATTTTTGGCTATTATTTGATGTATCAATAATTGTGGAGATTCCTATTTGTTATAGTGGTCCCTTTTTTTTTTTTTCACCTTTATTGATAATTATGGTATATTCCCAAGAGGGGGGGGGGGGGGCGAATTGGATTTTTTAAAATTTCTAAGTCAAGTACGTCCTATTTTTAAAACCACAACCAGTATTATGCAAGCCTAGGATTTTTCTATACAATCACAAATTCCATAAACATTCCATTATGTGAATATTCAAATCATGCACAACAATCACAAGTAAAACAAAATATACAAGTATTGAAAATTAAAGAGCGCAGGGAAAGAAACACAAAATTTTTACGAGGTTCAACAAACCCTGCCTACATCCTCGCCTCAAGCCAACCCGCTTGAGGATTCCACTAAACCGCTCCTTTATCGGGTGGAGCAAACCGCTTACAATACTCCTTATAGGGTGAAGCCCCCCTTTACACCACTCCTATAGTAGGATGGAGCCCCCCCTCTTTAGGCGATACCCTGCGCCTGGCATGGTTCTATACCCAAACCGCAAAAATATAAATGAGAATATAAAATTTTGTATACAATGAAGTGCTTCTTGAACAAGCTAATTTGTACAATAAAAATCTAATGCACTCTCACAAGATAGGATTTATGCTCAATAAAGTATGTGTATTTTTCTCAAGAAAAACTTTTGCAATCTTTGAACAAAATATATATGATAAATCCTTCAAAGATTTAAACCCAATAAAAATTTCTCCAAAGATATTTTTCAAAATGAATTTAGGAGAAGCTTAGGGTTTTGCTCTCAAAAATGTTTTTGCAAAGATAAATGTGAGAGTAGATGATGTGAAAAATAAATGCTTTAAGAGCAATAAAGATGTTCTCCAAAAATGATCTTTCAAAACAAGAGTGTAGGAGAAGTAAGATGATTTCACTCAAAAATATTTTGTAGAAGAAGAGAGTATGAGAGAATGAATGCTCTTGATATTTGAAAGGATGAGTGAAATCAAAGCTCTAATATGCAAGATAATCAAAGGTGGTTTAATGGCTTTTGGGCTTGGTATTTATAGAGATTTTCGAATTATAGCCGTTAAGTGACTGTTGGGGAATAAAATATGAATTTATTTAAAAAAAATTGCTGTTTGGAGCTCAAAAATAGCTCAACCTAAGAGTTTCGATTGACGAGGGCAAGCTCCGGTCGACTGGCCTTAGGCAAATTTCCAAATCCCCGAGGTTTGGTCAACTAGGCACAAGATCCAGTCTGCCAGATAGAAGTCCATATGAAGGCCGGTCGATTAGGCTTCACAGGGCTTTCAAGATTCGCTCGACTGGGCCTTTACAAATTCAGGTCGTGTGGTCTTGCTGGTCTACTGGGCTTTAATGTCCCGTTGACTGGGGCTTTTACAAAATTTAGTTCTGGCCATATGGTTAGTTCGATTGACCGGGTCTCTTAGGCCGGTCAACTAGCCCTTCACAAAATTGAATTTTTGGCCTTCTTTTGACCTCAAAAGTACTTCAAACCTTTTGTGTCAGTTTTGCATTTTAAGTGAAAGGTTTTTCTAGAAAAACTTTGATTCCCTAAGGTCACTCTATGGTCGGTATTGAGCATTCAAATCAAATCAGTGAAGCATGCAATTACAATACAAATTAAATTCTATTACAATTGAAACATTAAGGCCTTCACTCCTTGTTCTTCAATTTGCCATCATGTGATGTGATCTTTACGAGCCTCATGGCTTCCATTGTATCCTTACCATATGTGCATGCTGAATTGTAAACATGTTCAAGTACTCAACGCACAAATAAGATACTTGTGATTTGTCATTATCAAAACGGGATCAGACTCATAAAGTCAACATCTACATTTTCTTTTGTTTAGCTATTAAGATTCCCGTAATTTTTAAATGTATATATAATGTTATATGCAAAGATTAGTAGGATTATTTTGACTATTAATTGATTGATTAGTTCATAACAACTAAAGAATGGATTAATCATTTTATGTTACTTCAAAGAAATGACCAACAAAGGGCAAATGAATTGGAATATGAAAACTTCTACACTAAAATTTTATTGGTTTCTCAATGAGTCAGATTATGTCAAAAAATTATGCAATTTTTTAAGTATTGATTAGTTCGATAATTTATGGATGTCTTAGTTGATTCATTCAAACATAAAATTTATATTGGTTAAGGTTCAAGATAATAAATATGCTACTGAAAGTTGAGGTATAGTCCCAAGAAAGGGGGGGGGGGGTGAATTGGGTTATTTAAAATTTTCTTTTAATTCTTTTATGAATTCTTAACCACTTGTTACTTTAACAAACACATTACAAAGCTTAGTTAATTATTCATTTCACAAACCAACACTTCAATACAACACAAGTAAACCAAAACTCAAACAATTAAACAACCACTCAAAATAATATTAAGCTCTTTGGCAATTCTCAGCTTTTTACAAGAACTCAAGTACTTGTTTGTTTGTAGCCCTGTGAATATATGTAAGTCCTATATTGATGGATTTGATTTCTCACTATGATGCACAATATGAAATCCAATACTCCTTCCAAGAGCTTGGACTTTTAATAAACTTTCAATTAATGAGTCTTGGGTGTTAACCAATCAATGTACTCTTTTACGGTTTTCACAATTTATATTAATCAACCAACGTACTTCCTTTTGGTTTCCGCAAATCCCAAAATCAAATTAATCTTTAGTTTATTTAACATCCAATCTACGTAGTGTATATGATCAAAATTAAATTCAACCACGTAGTTAATATATGATGGAATTTAAAAAGAGTAAGGAAAGAGAGTGACACCATGTTTTTTACGAGGTTTGGCTTATCCCAGCCTACGTCCTCACCTTAGGTAATGCCACCTAAGGATTCCACTATACCATTCCTTTTTGGAAAGGAACAAACTGTTACAAGCGATACCCCACACTCAGACACTCCTTCAATAGGCTAGAGCAGTGCCTCTCCAAGCAATACCCCATGCTCAATCCAACGATCCAACAACCTGGAATCGTCAATCACTGCAAGAAACAATAGATAACCTTTGCGTACAATAACATCTCACATAGAGCATATTAGTACAATTTCAAACACTAGATACTTCAATATTTAAATATCAAATTGAAATAAGATTGAAGCTCTAGTAAGAATTCACCAATATCCTTCTCTAGATGATAATCACCAGTAGAAATCAGAGTAGGATGGATCAGCACTTCAGTATTCTTAGCAAATCAAATTTTGCAATGAATGAGCAAAAAAGAGTTTTGAAAGAGCAAGTGTGCTTTCAACTTTGAAATAGATTTTTCATTTCTTGGTTTTAATTTGATTTGCAAAAATATGAATTTATAGGCTTAGAAAAGTAATTTCGTATTGCTCAATATTACTTGGAGTATCTCCCAAGTTTTCATAAATTTTGGGGCACAAGAAACCTTTATTTGAAATTTAAAACATTTAAAATTTCTATCATTTAACAGTGTTCAGATGACTGAAGTATTGAGTTCAGTCTTCTGATGTTCCTTAACACACTGAAAAATTTGAACTAGACACAGGGTCAGACGACTGAATTAAGGGTTCAGTCTTCTGAGGGTGTACTGTCTTTTCTATATTCTTTCAGAAAAATCTTTAGTAGACTGAACTAATTCTTCAGTCTTCTGAAGAAATTCTTCAGTATACTGAAGTAAAACTTCAGTCTTCTGAGGTACATCTTCAGTCTTCTGAGGGTGCATCTTAGTCGTCTGGGTAGACCAAATTCAGATTTTTCATTTTAGTTTTCAAAAATATTTTTTGCTCTCTTACTTTGATTTCTTATAAAACATTTTCTATGGTTTTGAAATAAGGTCTCTAAGTCCATAATTACCCCTAAAGAGCTTCAATATATTTCCATGAGATATTTAAACACATGAAGTACTTTCATCATATCTCTTAAAGCCTACAACTCTAAGCTTTGAAGACTTCCATGATATTTTTGCTTGGACTCCATCTTGTCTTCAAGTTTCAATATACTTTAGCCAGTTCTCATTCATGCTTTCCTGATCTTCAATCTCTATTAGATCATCTTTGAATCCATGTCTTTTAAGCTTCATTTGATCATCTTTCTTTGGAGTATAAGCTTTCAATGATCCTTGTGAGCATTTGACCTTATATTCACATACTTGAGTCCTGAAATATCACCACTTAACCAAATATGTTAAGTTCCTTTGATTTGTTATCATCAAAACAAGATTTTAAGTCTTGTAAGGCCAAAAACTACCACATTGGATTTAATTTCACAATTGGTATGGATGTTAGAAAAAAAATTTAAATAGAAGCTTAATTGTTGGGAATAGTGTGATCCTAAGAGGGGGGTGAATTGGAGATTTAAAACTTTTTAACTAATTTAAACTATACCAATTCACCACAATTCATATCTCATTCAATATTAAAAGCGGGTATGTAAAATGATTAAACTATCAGTGCGGACATACACGTGTGCAACATATCTCATTTGAATTAAATGTGTGCATGAAAAATAATTATATCCGTGAATGAACATGCATACACATACTGAATTTAAAGTGTAGTAATTAAATGAGATAGAGAGAGAAACACACGATATTTGTTATCGAGGATTCCACAATCCCTGCTCACTTAAACGGGCGGAGTAGAAGCCATTTACAACCGTTCCTTACAGGGCAAGGTAAACCACTGGTCACATTACAGGGCTGACCACAACCTACACACCTCTCCTTACGGGGCGAGGAATACCCCGACTCAATTACCAGGCTGAGCTAAACTAATCTCCTTTACGAGGTAGAGACTCTCCAGTTCAATTAAGGGCTGAACCCAACCAGTTTCCCTTGCGAGGTAGAGACTCCCCAGTTCAATTTACAAGCTGAACCCAACTGATCTCTCTTACGGGGCAGAGATTTCTTAGTTCAATTTACGAGCTGAACCCAACTGAAACAATAAAAATAGTTTTTGTACACATAAAAATGCTTCTAAATACAAGCAGAAATGTAGAACATTAAATTTCAAATAATGCACTCTCTAATGATGTGAAATTATGCTCAGTAAAGTAAGGGTGTTTTTCAAAATAAATTTGCAATCTTTGAAAATAATATGTATGATGGATACTCAAAGATTGAAGCCCTATAAAATATTTCTTCAAAAATATTTGTTAATAAAAAATCAGGAGAACCTAGGGTTTTTGCTTTTCAAAAATATTTTTGCAAAAATAAAACATATGATCTTTGATGTGAAGTGAGATATGCAATAAAAACCTCAAAAATAAAAATGTAATAAAAGTTTTCTCCAACAAAGATTTGCAATAAAAGATGTTTGGAAAAGTTAGGATTTATGCTCAAAACGTTTTTGCAATAAATACAATAAAACATAAATGGCCAAACAAAAATGCTCTCTTATAGAAATATTCAAAGAATGAAAGAAAGAGAGTTGGGAGAGTATAAAGATCTTTGCCCCAAAGAAAAGAGTTTTGTAATATAAAAATATTTGGGGGAACTTTGATTAAAAATTATTTGAGAGAATTTTAAGACTAATCAAAGTTACTAATCTAAGCTTATGAATGGGTATATATAGATTTTCAGAAAAATTTGACCATTAGGGACACGATGGGTATTTTTTAAATTGTTTAATTAGAAAATTAATTACGTTTTAGCCCTTAAAAATTCAAAATCCGAGAGGTTCAGTCAGCTATACTTTAGCGTCAGTCGATCGAACACTCATAGCCAATTTGTTTTTTAGAAATAGATTCGGCTAGCTGTGGGCGATGACCGGTCGGCTAAGCCAAGGAGATTTGCCAAACCTTCATAGGTTTGGTCGCCCGGACCTAAGGCCGGTCTGCTAGTTCATATGGTTCGGTCGGCCGAGGTGTTTTAGAACCATAAGGTCGGTCGGCCGAGGGTAGTAGAAAAGTCAAAATTTTAGGTTCAGTCGATCGTGGAAGCTGTGTTCAAATTTAGTCGGTCGATCGAGCTTTGGTCAACACTTTGAATCCGAGCAAATAATGTATTGGTCGACTGATGGGTTATAACACATAATTGGTCAGTCGACCGATGCTTTTTGATTATGCAAAAAAATCCAATGTCGGTCAACCGAAGTCTTTGTCAAATTCATTTTAGACCTAATTTTTGACCCTAACCAATTAGTTATTAAGAAAAGGTTTTTTGTGAAAAGTGTTGGTTCCTAGGGTCTGTCTACGGTTCTGTCTAAGCATTCAAATCATATCATACAAGATGTATGTATTATTACAGACCAAAATATAAAAACTAAAATGTATATACAAATTAAATCAAATGTCTTCTTTGCTCTTCAAGTCTTCATGGAACATGCTAGGATGATGTGAGCTTTAAGTCCTTTCTGGCTTCCATCTTCCTATTTTGTGTGTGCATTCTGAATTGTAACCCTATTCAAAACACTAAGCACACACATTAGATTCAAGTACTTTGTCAGCATCAAAATAGGGATCAGACTCAAAAAGTCAACATTAATGCATAAAATGATCATGTTATCCATTCTCAAACCATGAAATTGAATATTTTATATAATACTTGATGACGTACAAAAGGAGACTTGGGAATCCCACATTAGTTGAGAGTTGAGGGAAACCATGTGCATACATAGACCTTTCTTCAACTGGGGGATTATGATGATGTAGGGAAAGAGGGCCTAAAAATCGCACATTAATTGAGAGTTAAGCTAAACTTTGGATTACAAAATTAGAGTTCTCTCACCCATGCGAAAAACTTTTTAAGATCATAACTCTAAGACCTAGAAGGCAAAGCAAACAATACCTTATGTGAATCCTTGGACAACTTTATCAAGAACAAACATCATCTATAGAAATATAGTCTCCAAGAAGAAGGCTTTGAACCAAATTGTGTGCTCACATGAACTCTACCTTTGCTAGGGGCTACAATGATGTATGGTAGAAGGATTTGAAAATCACATATTGGTGGAGGAGAGATGAGAAAAATTATAGTTTATAAGGCTGGGAACTCCACAACCACGCAAGGAATATTTTGAAGATGAAATTGTGAGGTGCACAAATATTTGAAGTGGGTAATACCTTGTGTGATACCATTGTAATCAATTTTGGTTGATATAGATGTCATAGACCTCCTCCTCTACTAGTTTAATATGACATGTGGTTTGTCAGTTGCACAATCTTACATTCTCGTTAGAGTGAGTTGTTTTTCTCACCATGAGGAGCAATACTACATAAAATTCCATGCTTAGCTCAATGATTAATTAAACAGACTAGATGTAGTCCATCGCTATAGAGGAAATTGAACATATCTCCATCGTAGACCTAAACATTCTAGTAATAAATATTTTAGTTATATATCTACATGCAATCAAGAATATGATAATAGAAAACATGTAGATTCAATAAAGGAAGTAACATTCCAAGAAGTGAGATTTGGATGATGATGACCTTGAATAGGCACAATTTGTAGGCCCTATTTGTGAGCCATCAAATATCTGAGGAATTCATGTACTTAGAACTATAGAGGGGATGAAGTCCATGGACAACGGTAAGTTGAAACAAAATTTTTTTTTCCCAATACTGGCACAAAAACAAATGGATAGAAAACCTAGATATGATGAATAATCTATAGAATATAAGAGAAAAGGAAAGCAATTGTCCTTAGAGGTTTCACATTTTTTTATGTAAATCATTTGGGATTACAAAATTTGAAGGCCCTCGTGCTTGTATGACTTTGATAATGTCCTAAGACCATGCCCAATAATATAATGAAGTGATTGGTCAGTTAGTTGAAGACATGGTGGTGGTGGTTTCTTCTATTATTTGTTGCTACATCCATAGACTTCGTAACACATCCCAATATAGGCATGGAGACAAATTTTGATAGGAATGCTATAATTAAAGTTATATAAAATATTAAATATTAAGGTAAAAGACATTGACTTTTCCTGAGATTTGGCAAAAATACAGGAATCTCTCCTGAGCTTTTAAAAATTTTAGAGACCTCCCTTAAGGTTTCAAGAATTCTAGGAATCTCTCATGAGATTTGCCAAAAGGATATAAACATCCCCTTAGATTTTGCTAAAATAAAAGTCTTTTAAGGGGAGGTATGCATCTTTTTACCAAACCTCAAGGGAGATTTATGATATTTTTAAAATTTCGAAGGAGGTCAATGGAATTTTTAAAACCTTGAGGGAGGTCCCTATTTTTTTTTTTTTTTTTCCAAACCTTAGGGAAGGTAGTGTGTTTTACCCTAAATGTTAATATCTATTTAACAATATAATGGAAAAATATTTAGGACAAAAAATATTAACTTCTCATGAGGTTTGACAAAAAGACACATATCTCCCTTCAGTTTGCAAAAATCCAATAAAACTCCCTTGATATTTGTCTTTTGGATAGTTATATCCCCTTCTTATTCTTATCCTTTTTTAAATATTTAGGCCATTTCTTTTTGCCAAACTAGAAGGAGATTGAAATTTTTGACAATCGAAAGAGATTTGCTTTTTTCTTTTTACCAAATTTCATTGTACTTCCCATATGCTAGCTTTTCAAAAAGGTTGTTTGGGGTCAAAATGAGTAATCCTAGAGAATTCCTTGCACCAGAGGCTAATTCGCTTTGGAAATGATAAGAAACCCTTTCTTCCCATAAAAATCAAAGTGGAGTACTGGGAAGAAGTACAAAGAACCTTGATATCTCTTTGAATTTTTCAAACATGAGGGGAGATTTACGTCTTTTAGTTAACATTAGGAGATATAATTTTTTTTGTCCAAAAATTTAATAAATGCGTTTGCATTCTGAGAGGAATGGTGCAATCCCAAGAAGAGGGGGGAGGGGGGGGGGGTGAATTGGAATTTTAAAAAAAAATTGCGGATAATTTAAACCATTCACCCAACAATATCCCAATCAAAATATAGAGGCGTGTATGTAAAAATAATCATAACAATTTATACGACATACATGTGCAGAAATTAAAGTGCGGTAATGAAAATGAGATATGAAAGAGGGAGAGAGGGAGAGAGTGACACCGATATTTAACGAAGTTCGGCTATACCCACCAACGTCCTTGCCTTGGGAAAAACCTCCAAGGATTTTCTTAGGTGGTCATGGGCTTTCTCAACCCCAAAAGCTAGCTCAAGGCCGGGGTGAGGCTTTCCCTCACACTTAATAACTGACCACTAGCCCCTTCCACAATCGATGTGAGATAACCCAACAATCTCCCCCTCACGCATCGGGGTCTCTCCCGGCAAGGCAACCATCGGGATCTCCCCTGACACGACACACTAGGGAGAATATTGGTGAACCAGGATCTGATACCAGTGTTAGGTGGTTATAGGTCTTCTCAACCCCAAAAACTAGCTCAAGGGGTGAGGCTTTCCCTCAAACTTAATACCTGACTACTAGCCCCTTCCACAATCGATGTGGGATAACCCAACAATCTCCCCCTCACACATCGGGGTCTCTCCGGGCAAGGCAACCATCGGGGTCTCCCCTGGAACGACACACTAGGCTAGCGATGGATTTGAATAGGGTCAAGACATGGAAGGTAGGTTTGGTTCAAAGGCACGTGGAATGCAATCCGAGCCACATAAGGCACCAGTGGTAAGGTCCACTTGAGCAACTATTGGGGAATTGGGCTTACTCCCACAAGGGAGATAGTTTCTGTTTAAGGAGGAGTAGTTGGAACTTACAAGTGAGGGGGAGACTGTTGAGAATTTCATTTGTGAGTTTGTCACACATTGGAAAATTTGAGTGGATGATGAGTGTACTTATATACATGGTTAGACCTAAGACCCAATAGGCTTAAGCTTTTGGGTCAAGTTGGTGTTCACCTATGTGTATAAAGCTCACCCATGGATGAACACCAACTTGACACAAAAACTTAAGCCTATTAGGTTTTGGGTCCAACCATGTATATAAGCACCCATCATCCACTCAAATTTTCCAATGTGGGACAAATTCACAAGTGGAATTTTCAACAGATTTCACTAACCCTGCTCACTTAACTGAGGGGAGCAGAAACCGTTATACACTCCTTACAAGATGGAGCCCTCCTCTTCAGGCGATACCCCACACCTAGCACACTCCATACAGGATGGAGCCCTCCTCCACATGCAATACCCCACGCCTGGAATACGGTTCATTAGCCGAACCGCAGGGATACAAGTGATATGAAATAAATTTTTTGTACAATAAAATGCTTCTAACAAGTTGATTTGTACAAGTTTAAAACTAGATGCACTTTCAAATGATTTATAAAATGAGGTCTGGTAGAGTATTTGATTTTCCTCTCAAAATATTTTTTTCAAGTTTAATAGAGAGTTATGGAAAATGTTTTTCCTTAGGATTGACCTCGTGTAAAATCAAAATAAGAGAAGCTTTTCAAGCAAAGAATATATGAATATTCACATTGCTCAAAGCTCTCTTGATTTACTCAAAATATTTTCACCACAAACAATTTTCAATGATGAAGTGTATAGGAGAGTTTGATCTTTGAGATTAACACAAAATAAAAGAAAAGACTCTCAAGCTAGATATATGAAATGAATATAAGCCTTTTTCAAGAAACCCTTACAAATTTCTCCAAAAGATTATTCAAAAGAAAGTAAATGAGAGAAAATTGAACTTTGAAATCTCAAGAACAAGAAGCTTCTCAAGCAAGTATATATAAATTAAATATATGCTCAAAGCTTACTTGTATAACCTAAAGATTTTCTCCAGAAAGATTTTTCAAAAGAAAGTAGGAGAAAATGAGTTTGATCTTTGAAAATGAATGTAGAGTATAACAAGAATCAAAGAATAATCAACAATATTTTTAATATGATTCTTTAAAATTTCAAAAGAGGTTTGGTCAAGTATTTATAGGCATTTTGGAAATATGACTGTTAGGTGTCCGTTGGGCATTAAAATAATAATTTAATTTGAATTTTTCTCACCATTTGGAGCTCAAAATAGCCTGAACTCGAGAGGTTCGGTCGACTGGCCCGAGCTCCGGTCGACCGACCAATGGGTGATTTCCATTTTTCCAAGCTTCGGTCTGCCAGGCTTAAGATCTGATCTGCTAGATCATATGGCTGGTCGATTGGGCCATTTAAGCCTTCAAAAGGCCGGTTGACTGTGCCCTTATAATTGCCTATTTGTTCATACCGCTCGACTGGGCCAGCAAGGCTTAAAAGTGGCTGGTCTGTTAGGCCTATTCAAATTATAATTTTGGCCTTATGCATTGGCCGGTCGACTGGCCCAAGTATACTTATAGTAGGCCGGTCAATTGGGTCTTTGTTTAAAACCTCATTTTTGGCCTTAGGAGCACTCCAGTCGACTAGGCCTTATAGGCCGGTCAACTGGCCTTAACAAAAATAAGTTTTTGGCATTGTCTTTGATTTCAAAAGTGTTTTAAACCTTTTGTGAAAAATGTTTAACTTTGAGTATAAAATGTTTTTATGAATTTTGGGTTCCTATGGTCAATCTATGGTCTTGATAGAGGTTCAATTTAAATTAAATGAAATGCATGCACAAATTGAAACCTAATTACTATTATAACTTAAAATTGTAAAGTCTTCAGTATTTGCATTTATGGAATACACCACTTTGATGTGAGCTTTAAGTTCTTTCATTGCTTCCATATTGCATTATCTTTTATTCTTAACCTGTTCATACACACAGTACATAAATGAGATGCTGTGATTTGTCATAATCAAAACAGGAATCAGACTCAAAAAGTCAACAATCTTCCCATTTTTAATGATGACAAACACAAGAGCAAAATTGGATTTACCCTAAAAAGGCTCCCCCTAAGAATATGCATAATTTAAAAATTTATTCAATAAAGTGCAAGCATATACAGACAAGAAGACTTTAGAAATTTTAAGTTTAGCATTTAAGTCTAGTGGTTCTTTGTGCTTTTGGTATTGAAGCTTACTTATAAAAATATTCATTTAAGCACAAAATTAAATGTTTTATCATTTCCCAATTTTTAAACACAAAGACAGAAGAAGGAGAATACAGTTATAATTTTGCTCATAAGCCTTCTACCCCCTTTGTCATTAGTAAAAGGGTTAAAAAAATTTCCTTTTAGATAGGAAGATCATTTTAAACAATTAGAGCCCTTAAGTTTTTGTTTTTCATGGAAAAAAAAGAAAAGAAAAGATTTTAGTTTGCACAAGTCACGAATAATAATAATAAAATTTTCCATTTGAATATTATCATTAATTGCAAGGGACTGATGCCAAAGCTTGCTGAAAAAGAAACTTTAACATAAAGGATCAAGCAAGGCTACATTTTTTCTGGTGGACATTTAAGCATATTTCAAATTGTAACTAGAAAAATCAACCATATAGATCGTAAAAATTTGAAAATTTGATGTAAGATTATATGGCACAGTAATTTTCTAAACTAAGCTAAAGTGGGGGTGAGCATGAAAATATAAAGTTTAGTTTCAGAAGCTCCCCCTATCGATTTGAAAAATGGGCTTAGTAAAAAAAAAATTACTGGATATTAATTATGACAATTTGACCAACCAGTAAAATTATTTCCATAAAACACATATGCACCAGAGAATTTATAGTTAAGTCCTACAAGGTGTTCTTATGCTCCATGAACAATCCATATCAATAATATTCAATAAAAATAGGATATGATGTTCATAGGTGCTCAAAGCAACCTTAGGACTCAAAAATAAAACAATTATGATGCATATGAGTCCATAAGAATGATGCAAGGAATTTTCAGAACATATGCAAAATGTTTTTAAGATAAAGTTTTAATATTCATTTATAGTTCACTCATCCTTTCAAAAACATTTGAACATGCAACATATCATAATCATTCTCGCATATGAGTTATAAACTTTGATCAAGTGTGTGATGTCAAGATTTTAAATAGCATGATCAACCATTTTGGTCCTAATAAAAATTCAAAAAATATGGTTTGGAGCAAATGGAGTCTATGAACTAGATTTTCCTAAAACAAATGATGTTTATAAAATTTTGAAGCATTTTAAGAAAAATATGTTTTAATAAATTTTTTGCAGCATGCCGTCTATAAATAGGACATTTCCCATAAAGACATGCACCAAAACCTGGTTGTTTACAGCAAGCAGTTCACAACATTTTGCATCATGCAGATTCCATTTAGATCAAGCATGCAATAACCTAAATGTGTCTACTAGCATGCAATACATAAGATACTGCATCAGCCATGCAGTTGGCATTCAACATAAGCATGCATTCTAGTATTTCAATCAACATTTCACATAAAATAAAACCATCCTTCAAGATAATATGAACAATAACCAATAGTGGACAGTTATGAGTTCAGTGCAGTGTTCACAAACAATATAAGCAAAGTATAAAAAATAAAAGGGGATAAAACATATCCAGTGTTTTAAAACATAGAGACCAAAATATAAAATTTTTCAACAACCCAAATATTTTTTTTAAAAAATGATCAACTGCCAAAAACTGAAGTCAGTGGCTGCTCCCCCTCAAATGTAGCTCCTATGCCTCTCCATCGTGAGGACCTCCACCAGATGCCTCATCACCGCTGATGTCCATATGATGTTTTCTTGCCTCATCATCATCGTTGTGTTGCTCATTGAATCGGTCATTAATTTCGATGAAGTTTGCCTGCACCATATTCTCCAGGTCAATGTAATTGTTCTGAATTTCATTGAACATATTCTCTGAAGAAAATGCAAGCTCCTTCTCTCTACAAGGAGGTGAGGTGAGCATCTGTAGACTCTAAGGATTTAGTGGTGGATTCCATAAACCTCACTGTGGACTCTCTGAACTTAATGAAGGAAGTGGAGAGTCTCTTAAGAACAACCATGATTTCTACATTCGTTGGCTATGGAGGCTGTAGAGGTTGATCCTGAGGTCGTGGCTGATCTCTTGCTCCCCTAGGAACCTGGGGTAACCACATGTTACCTACTAGCTCATACCCCATCTGCTGAACAGTTGTCGAGGAGAATATATCTATGTGCTTCCTCTTCTTAAGCAGTGAATAATCATTCTTTGTGACCCCTAATCTTAAGAAGACACTATTCAGTATTCCCCCATATGGCATGATTATCCTATTCCTAGTGGTCTTTATGAACATCCATTTTATGATTAGATTGGACAGGTTTACCTTCTTCCTTATGAAGAGACACCACATAATGAAGCAGTCTAGGAATGACACATAGACCATGGGCCCACTCTTTGGAAAAATATTATATGAGATCAAGTGGTGTACTACTACTTTGGCTTCTAGGGTGAAGAATTTATATTCAGGGGTATGATTGAGGTTCACTACAGGGTTTACCATGACCGGGTTAACAAAATCTTTTACAGTGAAGCCCTGTTCATTTATCCAAGTAGTCCCGGGGTCAAGGAAGTCAAATTCTCCTCTCTCAATTTCAAATGTTTCGACAAGGAGCTGGACATCAAATCTAAAAGGCTATTTTAGGATTCTAGAATAATATCCCCTATTATCACGTCCTAGGTTTGAGTAAAATAATCAAATAAGAGTGGGGTAGACTCCTTTGGACTAGTAGGCAATGAAAGGGTACCACCCTTGGTACCTGAACATCTCTAGGAAGTTCTTGAAATATAATTCCATAAATGAGATGTCTAGAATCTTATCCAGAAGACCATCCTTGGGTTGGAAATCCCTCTCATATTCGATCTTCTCATTCCCAGAGATGAACCAACTCCCCGAGGCATCTCTAGCTTCTTGGACAGCCTTTCGTTTATCGGCCTTGGCATTGTGGATTGAAGGATTGGGTGATGGATTTTAGAGAGAAATGGAAGGAGAACACGAACTTTTGGGAAGAGAGGATTTTTGCTCTCAAATGACCATAAAAAAAAAAATGAAGCTCGGGCGTGAAAAACTTTATATAGCCCGATGGTTCGGTTGACTGGGGAGAGTCCCAGTTGACTGGTGAACATTAAAACATGCCATTTTTATCTCTAGTTGGTCAACTGGGGCTAGGCGAACGGTTCAGATTCCAGGGCCTAGTCGATTGGGAAATGGGACCGGTCGATTGAGATCAAATAGAAAGCCACGATTTTAGGTCCGGTCGACTGTGGGTAAACCATAGGGGTCCGGTTGACTAGGCATTCAATTGGGACTCTAAAATAACTATGCCCAGACATGGTTTGGTCGACTGGGCCTCACAATTTTTGAAGATTTTAGCCCTTTTTCACCCTTTTCACATTTAACATATTAAGCCAAGGTATTTTATGTTTTAAATAACAAACAATTGGCTTTTAATATTTAAGCACTATTGACCAGATTAACAAAAATATTTAAACGAAAATCCCTTCAATAAGTTAAATTTATTTTTATTTTGAAGCATGTGAAGGGTGCATTTAATTTCTAAAACTTAAGACCTAAGGTGGGAACTATGGGACTCGCTACGGTACCCATTTCTCTTGGAGTCTTGGCAGGTTAGAACCCAACATTTCTTTGACTCTCCACACTTGTTTAGGTTTTACAACTTTCCTTTTGAATGGACAATCAAACTTGATATGACTCTTCTTTTTACAAAGAAAGCATGTGGTGTGAGTATATTGACCGGATGAGGTACTAGCATAATGTTTAGATGCTTTCACAAAGTACCCAATGTATAAGTTATTTATTTTCTTATTTCTAATACCATTATAACCTATACCCTCTTTATTTAAGGTCATCTTCTGCGAGCCCAAGAGCTTTTCAGAGTTTTCTTGGCCCCTAGGTCCTCTATCCTTCTTTCTATGCCTTGAATTTTTAAATCTTAATTTTAAGCCTTTACAAACAATTTGTAATTTTACGTACTTTTTGGTCATCATTTTTGCTTTACTCTCAAGTTCAGAAATACGAAGATCCTTTTCATTATCACTAGAAATTTGGGATCTTAAGACTTTTAGCTCTTTTTCCAACTTTTCATTCTTGTTTTCTAGTCTCATGATTTTTCAAATCATTTTCCTTTCAACAAGAATTTTAGCTTCTAACTCTTTCAGTGATGCCTCATTCTTGTTTTTCAAGGCAGAATATCGTTTTTTTTATTTTAACAAGAGACTTATGAGTTCTATATATCCTATTTGTAATTCCTCATAAGAAGGCATGCCTTCACTACCAGAACTATCACATGATTCTCTATCAAAATTATCACAAGATTTATCACATGAATCATTGCATGAATCATTAGTATATGAAGCAGATGGAGAGGAATGCACATATTCGTTAGTTAAAGCAATTAAACACAGATCTACTCATTCTTTATCATTTGAGCTCGATGCATCTAGAGTAGTGGACTCCTTTTCCTTGGTTTCTCCATATCTCCTATTGAGTTCCTCCAAAATATCCTTAGCATTCTAACAAGTTATGATTTCTTTAAAAACATCAGAATCTAAAGCACAATAGAGCATGTTCATAACACTAGAATTAATTTGCAATAAATTATAATCATGCTCATTCATTTCACTTTCTCTCTTGGGAAACTCTACATTTTGAATAACTTTCATTAGGATATAGTTCACTTGATCAATTACTTTCCAAGCCCTCTAATCAATAGTTTGAATTAAAATAGTCATTTTTTGTTTCCGAATTGTTCCAAGTTGTGAAAGAGTGTCCGACTCTATATCTGATGGTGAGAAATACCACCTACCAAAGGTAAGAGTGTCCGGCTTTATATCCTAGGGTGTGAAATATCACATTTTACCGGCTGATCACCGAAGGGTGTGGATCCACCAAATGTACTGGTACGATGCCATGGGAGCCTAGGGCTACTTCATGTGCCGAGAATGCCGTGTAATGTGAGACGACTTTGTGCTGAAGAGTGTGACGACAATGGGTTGATTAATCATGTGTGTGTTGAGAACTATACTGGAACTGTTTTGTGAAAAATACTAGAATTGTATTGAATTGTGATATGTTTTATGTCATGATAACACTCATATGCCACACACCGATATAACCTGGATCTGCCTTACTAAGATGTGTCTCACCCCTATCGTACGTACATGTTTTCAGGTCCTTCGAATAACCAGAACTAGTTTCCTAGTGTGGGGAGCGTGGTAGTTGGTTTACTGCATAGAGTACTTGTGTAAGTACTTGGACTGTAATAGGGTTGTCATTTTGGGTATTGCTAGCACCCTGGGTTATGTTTTGTATTATGGAGCTTAGACTCTATTTGTATAGACTTTGGTATGGTACTATGTATGTATGGAATGAACTTTTTCGCTGCACATATGTCATGTATGTGAATGTGTATAGGGTGTATGGGAACCTCATAGGCTCGGACCCTCATTCATTATAGTATCATGTGCGTTTTGTATGATATAGGGACATGTTAGGTTACTTCATCACACCTTGGGTCCCATTGCCGAGTTCAGGGCGTGACAGCTTGGTATCAGAGCTAACTAGGTTGTTAGGTCTTGTAGACTTGGTTAGGCGCTAATGTGTGTACATACTAGAGCATAAGATGTTGTGAATGGGTAGAGTAGGTCAAGGGTTGTCTCGTAGCTAGACAAGGATTCGTTGATGGTATTTTGTGTTTTTATTGGAATGACGATTTTAGTAAAACCATAGCAAACCATTGATTTTTTTTTGTCGATGTGATAGGATAGACCTGGACCCGTGAGATTGGTAGTTAACATGATTAGATGTCACTGATTGTGTAAACTATATATGATGTAGGAATTCTAATCGATTCTTATTCTATTTTCAAAATGGAGCCCAAGGATAACAACTTGGATAGTGGCTCTGAGGGGACTATGAGTGATGAGTCTCCCTTTGTTCCTCGAGGGTTGACGAGGCAGGTTATGCAGGAGATCGGACGGAGTGTTAGGAGACGTGAACGTTCACCTATTGCTGCAGGGTGTACCATTAAGAGGTTCACACGTATGCACCCTCTGATGTTTTCAGGGGGACTCGATCTGATGATAGTGGAGGACTGGGTCGAGAAGACTGAAAGGATTCTAGAGGTCCTACATTGCATAGATAAGCAGAGAGACCTCTACGCTACCTTCCAGTTGTCTGGGGAGGCTGGGCGTTAGTGGACTGCGGTGAGTTTGCTGGAGAAGTAGAAAGCCAGTCCAACATAGATGACATGGAGCCACTTCAAGGAAGTGTTCTTTGAGAGATACTTCCCAGCCTCCACATGCGATGCTAAGGTGGATGAGTTCTCTGTTCTGGGAGATATGACCGTGCAGGGGTATGCTGCTCGGTATATAGACCTATCCCGTTGCGCGCTGTGCTTGATCTCGAACGAGTACAAGAAGACTTAGAGGTTTGAGAAGGGCTTGAGGAAAGACATCCGCATATTAGTGGGTATGTTGCAGATTTCAGTTTTGGTGGATAAGGCCACTATAATCGAGATCGGCATTCGGAAGGATGAGGTGGATCAGGAATCGAAGAAGAGGCCAGTGTCATTAGGTTCTAGCCAGGGATCATGGAGGAAGAAGAACAAAAGCTCGGGTTACCACCAGAATACACAGCATTAGGGTTCTCAAGTGGATTAGTCGCGCAATCGTTGTATCAGGTGCCACAGATGGCATGAAGGTGAGTGCCAGTCATTTGGGGGTAACTATTACAGTTATGGCAAATCAGGCCACATGGCTCGTGACTTCCGCACATTGAAGAGAGACACGTCTGCATCCAGTGTGAATCGGGGTAGCAATCAGATACCTCGGGGAACCATCCAGGCGAACACAGCTCCAGCGAGGGTATATTCTCTTACTCTAGCGGATGCGGACCACGTGGGAAATGTAGTGACAGGTACCTTGTTATTGCTTTCAAATAGAGCTATTGTTTTATTTGATTTGGGTGCAACCCATTCTTTTGTATATGTGAGCTTTGTAAAGCTGTGTGGGGTTAAGACCTAATTTATGAATAACGGGTTATCTGTAGCTACACCGTTTGGGAGTGTAACATCTTGTAGGAGGATGTTAGGAGGCTGCCTAGTGGAAATTCAAGGAAGGCTGCTACCGGCGAATCTTGTGGTGTATGACATGTCTGGTTTTGATGTCATACTGAGGATGGATTGGTTATCCTCCAGTTATACTGTGATCGACTGTCGAGGAAAGGTGGTAGTGTTCAGACCTCCCGCGGAGCTGGAGTATGAGTTTGTAGGATCATGTGTGCGTTCGATGCCACATATTCTATTGGCATTACAAGCGAGGAGGTTACTCTTGGATGGATGTCAGGGGTACCAAGCTTGCGTGAAGGAACCACTACGGGATAAGTTGAAGCTTGAGAATATTCGAGTGGTTAACGGTTCCCGGATGTGTTTCCAGAAGACTTACCCGATTTACCTCCGGATCGTGAGGTGGAGTTTGCGATAGAGTTGCTACATGACAAGGCACTGATCTCTAAAGCTCCGTATCGGATGGCTCTGGCAGGATTTCAAGAGTTGAAGAAGCAGTTGCAGGAATTAATGGACAGGATCTTTATCCAACCTAGTGTTCGCCCTGGGGAGCTCCAGTTTTGTTTGTGAAAAAGAAGGACGGGTCGATGCGCATGTGCATTGATTACCCTGAGATCAACAAGGTGACTGTGAAGAACCGTTACTCGTTGCCTTGTATTGATGATCTCTTTGACCAGCTATAGGGGACGCAGATTTTTTTGAAGATAAACCTACGGTTATGGTATCATCAGGTGAGGGTTAGATCTGAGGATGTGGCGAAGACTGCTCTCCGAACTAGATACGGCCACTACAAGTTCTTAGTCATGCCTTTTGGGTTGACGAATGCTCTGATAGTGTTCATGGATCTGATGAACAGGGTTTTTCATGAGTACCTAGATCAGTTTGTAGTGGTGTTTATCGACGACATTCTGGTATACTCGAGGAGTTCGGAAGAGCATGAAAACCACCTGAGGTTGGTATTGTAGATTCTACGAGAGAGGAAGTTGTATGCCAAGCTGAAGAAGTGTGGGTTCTGGTTGAAGCAGGTCTCATTTTTAGGCCATGTGGTGTCTAAGGGCGGTATCTCAGTTGATCCTAGCAATATTGAAGTTGTGGTCGACTGGGTGAGACTGAAGAGTGTGCAGGAGGTTCAGAGTTTCCTAGGACTGGTGAGTTATTATTGTCGGTTCGTGGAGGGATTCTCTAAGTTGTCTGGGCCTCTGACATGATTGACGAGGAAGGGGGTGAAGTTTGATTGGACCAATGAGTGCGAGCAGTGTTTTCAGGAGTTGAAGCACCGACTGGTTACTGCTCCAGTCTTGAGCATTCCTTCTGGGAATGGCGATTTTGTGATTTATAGCGACACATCTTTGAAGGGTTTGGGATGTGTGCTTATGCAATGGGGTAAGGTAATAGCTTATGCTTCTCGAAAACTCAAGGAATATGAAAAGAATTACCCTACGCATTATCTGGAATTCGTTGCGGTAGTTTATGCACTGAATATCTGGCGACACTACCTGTATGGTGTTTAGTGCGAGATTTTCATTGACCAAAAAAGGCTTAAGTACTTTTTCACTCAGAAGGAGTTGAACATGAGGTAGTGAAGGTGGCTTGAACTGATCAAATACTATGATTGCACCATCAGTTATCACCCAAGGAAAGCTAACGTGGTAGCTGATGCGTTGAGTCAGAAGTCAGAGCATGCAGCAATATCTGCAGTTGTAACTCAGCATCATATCAGAAGGGATCTGGAAAACCTTGGCATAGAGTTGGTGGCCAGAGATCATAAGACTTTCATAGCTAACTTGGTTATCCAGCCGACTTTGTTTGAGTGTATTAAAGTCGTGCAGGCTAGTGATGTGGAGTTAGTTAAGATTATGGAGAAAGTGCAGCAGGGGTTAGCTATGGATTTTAACATCTTTGAGGGAGGTGTGTTGAGGTTTGAAACCAGGCTGTGTGTTCCAAACGACGATGAGATCAAAAGGACGATTCTAAAGGAAGCACTTCGTTCTTTGTATACGGTACATCCTGGTAGCACGAAGATGTATCGAGAATTGTGCGAGACCTTCTGGTGGAGTGGTTTGAAAAGGGAGATTGCTCGATTCATGGAGCAGTGTTTGATGTGTGAGTAGATGAAAGCTGAACATTAGAGGCCGGCAGGGCCGTTACAACCCATAGCTATTTCAGAGTGGAAATGGGAGCATATATATTTCCACAGACTTTGTTACCAGATTGTCGCTAGCGCTTCACGGGAAGAATTGTGGACAGATTGATGAAATTTGCTCATTTTGTACCGATGAAGGTTAGCTATCCTTTGAGTAGGCTAGCATACCTGTACGTGCATGAGATAGTTAAAATGCACGGGGTACCAGTGTCCATTGTGTTAGATGGAGACCCGAGGTTTACCTCTCGATTCTGGAAGAGCTTGCAGGAAGCAATGGGGACGAAGCTTACTTTTAGTACCGTGTTCCACCCCCAGACTGATGGATAGTAAGAGAGAACAATACAGATCTTGGAGGATATGTTACGGGCTTGTGTGTTAGACTTTGGTGGTGGTTGGATGCAGTTTTTGCCACTAGTAGAGTTTGCCTATAACAATAGCTTCCAGGCTAGTATTAGGATGGCATCATTCGAGGCTCTGTATGGTTGGAGGTATTGATCTCCTATGTATTAGGACGAGGTTGGTGAACGTCAGGTTTTAGGACCTGAACTCGTGCAGCAAGCATCTGAGAAGGCGGGTTTGATCCGAGATATGATTAAATTGGCTCAGAGTCGGTAGAAGAGTTACTCGGATGTTTGCCGCCATGAGTTGGAATTCGAGGTGGGGGGTAAGATATTCCTAAGAATCGCTCCGATGAAAGGAATGATGAGATTCAGGACGAAGGGCAAGCTGAACCCGAGGTATATCGGACCATTCGAGGTTCTTGAGCGAGTGGGTCCGATAGCCTATAGGATTGCACTACCCCCAACGCTCTCGAGAATCCACGATATGTTCCATGTTAAGGAGGTACGTGTCGGATTTGTCACATGTTATTAGTTATGAGAACTTAGGAATTGGGGATGCTTTAGCGTATGTGGAGGTACCCATTCAGGTTTTGGACCATAAAGTTTAGAAGCTACGTACCAAGGATATACCATTAGTAAAGGTATTGTGGTGGAATCATGAGGTTGAGGAAGCTTCTTGGGAATTGGAAACAGAAATACGCCGAAAGTACCCATAGTTGTTCTGAGAGGTAGTTTGGAGGGTAGAGTTAGTTGAGTACGTGTGAATAATGCTGCTATGGTTTTGTGATAGGGGGTTAGTCTTTGGGAGTATGTGTTATTGTGAACTTCCGAGACGGTATATGTATGTAATCATGGTATTTCTCCGCCATAAGTGAGGATATGTATGTATTGTGACGGGGCTACGTTGTAAGTGGCCGCCTACTCTTTCTAGAGTCAGGTATGTGTTTTTGGTTGTGTGGATGAGTTCGTAAATGAGAGATTACAAATTTCGAGGACGAAATTTTTGTAAGGAGGGGAGGTTGTAAGAACCCGACCTGTGAATTATGGATTAAATAAATAAGAAAAGGGTAAAATGGCAAATTGAGTAGGCTTTGTCGACGAAGGTAGTGTTTTCATTGACGAAGGCCCTTCTATTGTTCGATGACGAAATGTAGAGGTTCGTTGACGAGGAGAAGCCGAGAGGGTTTGGAAAATCCTAAAATCTTAGGCTCGTCGACGAAGCCACCACTATGTAGATGAATTTTCTTCGCTGGCTCATCGACAAAGAGGCCACCTCATTGACGAGGTTGGCCGAGTCAAAGGCTCTATAAATATCCATTTCTTTGATTCTTGGCTAAGATAGCCAAATTTCTATCTCTCTCTCTCTCTAAAACTCGAAGCTCCACTCTCTCTCTCTAGATTTCTTCGCCATTCGTTGTTAGAATCGACAAATTGACGTTACCGTGAGCATCATGGAAGGAATCTCTATGTGTTCTGTGGAACGAATCTTCGTTTTAAGGTCTTCGGGTTTTGACCCAAGAATAGAGGTAAGGTTCGGTTTTCATTTTTCAGTAGAGATGTAAGGAGTAAGATTGTAAGTAATTATCGTATTGTGATTTATAGGTTTTGGGAACTCAGTTCCCTGTTTAGGAGCCATAGAGTTCATGTTAGATTTTCGGGGAAAGGTAAGGGGATTCTGTTTATATCAGTTATTTTTTAAATCAGATTTGGTAGAACTTTGGTTCACGATCTTGTGTATTTTTTGGCTACTTATTTGGGGAAATCTAACTGGTAAAAATTACGGGTTTTTCACGTTACAGTTTTGGGAAAAAAGGGACGTTGAGTTGCATCTTTGGTTTCGTTTGTTGAGTATATTGTGTTATGGAGATGGTCGTGCCTTGACTTGTTTTAAATTGTATTTTGAAAATCATGATTTTGTGATTACCAAATAAGTGTGGAATGAACTGTTATATGAATATGCATTGAGTTGTGATTTACTGAAATAATTGAAAAGCTTCTCTTACTTTGATTTTACACAAGGTTAATCTTAAGGAAAAACATTTTCCATAACTCTCTATTTTACTTGGAAAAATATTTTGAGAGGAAAATCAAATACTCTACCGAGCTTCATTTTATAAATCATTTGAGAGTGCATCTTGTTTTAAACTTGTACAAATCACCTTGTTAGAAGCATTTTATTGTACGAAAAATTTATTTCATGTCACTTATATCCGTGCGGTTCAGGTAGTGAATCGTGTTCCAGGCATGGGGTATCACGTGAGGAGGAGGGCTCCATCCTGTAAGGAGTGTGTAACGGTTTCTACTCCACCCTGTTAAGTGAGCATGGTTAGTAAAATCCTTGGGGGTTTTGCCCAAGGCGAGGATGTAGGCGGGTATAGCCTGACGCGCCCCAAACCTGACAATGGGACCCAAGGTGTGATGAAGTAACCTAATCTGTCCCTATTTTATACAAAACACACATGATACTATAATGAATGAGGGTCCGACCCTGTGGGGTTCTCGTACACCCTATACACATTCACATACATGAGATATACGTAGCGAAGAAGTTCATTTCATACATACATAGTACCACACCATACAAATAGAGTCTAAGCTCCATAATACAAAACATAACCTAGGGTGCCAGCAATACCCAAAACGACAACCCTGTTACAGTCCAAGTACTTACACAAGTACTCTATGTAGTAAACCGACCACCATGCTCCCCACACTAGGACGCTAGTTCCGGTTACTCGAAGGACTTGAAAACATGTACGTACGATAGGGGTGAGACACATCTTAGTAAGGCAGATCCAGGTTATATCGGTGTGTGGCATATGAATGTTATCATGACATAAAACATATCACAGTTCAATACAGTTCTAGTATTTTTCACAAAATAGTTCCAGTATAGTTCTCAACATACACATGATCAATCAACCCATTGTCGTCACACTCTTCGGCACGAAGTCGGCCCGCATTACATGGTGTCCCCGGCACATGGCGTAGCCCTAGGCTCCCATGGCAACGTATTGGTACATCTGGTGGATCCACACCCTTCAGTGATTAGCTGGTAAGAGACAATATTTTACGCCCTTGGATATAGAGTCGGACACTCTTACCACTGGCAGGTGGTATTTCACACCCTTAAATATAGAGTCGGACACTCTTTCACAACCTGGAACAATTCAGAACACACGTTCCTATACAAAGAATATATGAATGAATATATTGCTCAAGGCTCTCTTGATTTACTCAAAGATTTTCTCCACAAATAATTTTCATTGATGAAGTGTATAGGAGAGTTTGATCTTTGAGATTAACACAAAATAACAGAAAAGGCTCTCAAGCTAGATATATGAAATGAATATAAGCTTGAGCCTTTTTCAAGAACCCCTTACAAAATTCTCCAAAAGATTATTCAAAAGAAAGTAAATGGGAGAAATTTGAACTTTGAAATCTCAAGCACAAGAAGCCTCTCAAGCATATATATATATATAAATTAAATTTATGCTCAAAACTTACTTGTATAACCTCAAGATTTTCTCCAGAAAGATTTTTTCAAAAGAAAGTAGCAGAAAATGAGTTTGATCTTTGAAAATTAGTACAGAGTATAAAAAGAATCAAGGAATAATCAACAATATTTTTAATATGATTCTCTAAAATTTCAAAAGAGGCTTGACCAAGTATTTATAGCCATTTTGGAAATATGGACGTTAGGTGACCATTGGACATTAAAATAATAATTTAATTTGAATTTTTCCGACCATTTAAAGCTCAAAATAGTCTGAACCCGAGAGGTTTGGTTGACTGACCCGAGCTATGGTTGACAAACCAAAGGGCGATTTCCATTTTTCTGAGCTTTGGTTTGCTGGGCTCAAGATCCAATCTGTCGGATCATATGGCTAATTGACTGGGCCATTTAAGCCTTCAAGAGGCCGGTCGACTTGGCCCTTATAATTGCCCATTTGTTTATATCGGTCGACTGGGCTAGCAAGGCTTAAAAGTGGCCAATCTGTCAGGCCTATTCAAATTACAATTTTGGCCTTATGCATTGGTTAGCCGACTGACCCAAGTATACTTATGGTAGGCTAGTTGACTGGGCCTTTGTTTAAAACCTCATTTTTGGCCTTAGGAGCACTCCGGTCGACTGGCCTTAACAAAAATGAGTTTTTGGCATTGTCTTTTATTTCAAAAGTGTTTTAAACATTTTGTGAAAATGTTTAACTTTGAGTATAAAATATTTTTATGAATTTTGGATTCCTATGGTTAATCTATGGTCTTGATAGAGCTTCAATTTAAATCAAATGAAATGCATGCACAAATTGAAACCTAATTACTATTCCAACTTAAAATTGTAAAATCTTCAATCTTTGCTCTCTGTAATTTATAGAATACACCACTTTGATGTGAACTTTAAGTTCTTTCATGGCTTCCATATTGCATTATCATATGTGCTTAACCTATTTATACGCTCAGCACACAAATGAGATGCTGTGATTTGTCATAATCAAAAGAGGGGCCGGACTTAAAAAGTCAACACATTCTTTGTTATTTTTATTTTAGGAATAATCTCAATATATGAGTTCTTACAATGAAATTATTAATAAATATATTGCAATATCTAAACTATAGTTTTCTAGCTTAAATTTTATAATTATTATTTTGTTTACTTAATGGTCAATTGACGAGTTTTAAATTTTCAAATAAATTAAAATTTTACTTAGTTATAAATTTTTTTCTCAAACTTATTTTGTGAAAGTTATGTTATTACTAATCTAAATGACGTTAGAAACTTTACAATAATTTTACAAGACACCAGAGGAATTTACCTATTTCATTTTGAGGTATAATAGTAATTTAGAATTTATAATACCATTTTATCTACTTCTTTAATCAAAATTGATTTTTTAGGTTCAAATTGCAACCTATTTAAAATAAAAATTTTAAATGCAGTTTTTTGAAAATTAAAAATAGTTAAATAGGCCTTAAAAAGTCTATGCAGCCAGCGAGAATAAATTTTAGACCACTGGTCATCATTATCATGCATGAGCAGTCAATGGAAGACACCCAAAAAGAATGGGGAAAAAAACCAATAGAGACTTGATGAGCAAAGCGGTGTATTGAACCTTTCTGTTTCAATAAATTTGAGCGTAGGAGGATGATACAGTATACAAAGTCTAACAAAAGAATCCAGCATTATTGAATAGACAAGCCCAATAACATGGAGAACCATGCTTATTAAAGCTTGACAATGAATATGGTAGTCATGAGTATTCAGTCTTATTTCTTGAGGCTGCACCATCGTTTGTTTGGTTGAAACTATTTCAGCAACTCCATGAAGAGTGCAGATTAATGGTCAAACCTTTTCTACTTAAATCAGCATTCCTTCTGCAAGCCTATCCACATTAGAGGTCGAAAGTGCCAGCCTGGTTTCAAATGCTCCCAAGTATAAAATGACACCAATTGAATAAAACACTCCTCCATGTCTCTTCAGAACCCAAGCATGCTAATTGTGATCACAATTCCATCAACTTGCTTTTGCCTCATTTTAGTGTTCCACCAACCGTTACATGAGACAGACAACTAATTGAAACACTGAAGGAGATTATTATGATCTTCCAGTATGCTTTTTGGAAGCTTTTACATCAAACCAAGATATCCAAGCAAATGACTGGAATGGCACAGGAGAACGAGACTTTTGAGGTTAAGCAGGATTTTGCTCATTTCCTCCTGAATCCCAGGTCAAACCTGAAACCTGCTAACAATGTTGCTGTTACTAGTACAGATTGCATCAGTTGCCCGCTTCTCAATATTGAAGCCTACAACGTCATTGCCAATAACATTGCTGGAAATGGCACAACCACCAGATCTATCGAGGATGTGTTGAGAAGATTTTGACCTTGGGTTATTTTGTGGCAGAAAGTCCACTCTCTTTCTCTTCCTCTGTGTGCTTAAAAAATCACATGCAAGAGCTTCCAATGCTTTTGTACTCAATGGCCGGTTTCTTGTGCTCTGCCTCCGTCCATTGATAGGTCTCTTATCTCCATTAGCCTGAAGGCCTCCACCGTAGATTGAGTTTTTCAACAGATGAGACCGCTGATTTGTTTCAGATATAAAGGATGACTTGTCAGCAGGCACCTCGTCATGGTTATGCACCATGTCCATGACAAAGGGCTCATCAGTTCCAAAATCTGGTGGAACATGAGGGAGGTTTAGGTTGACCATTGTCGGGGGCTGAGCTTTTCCGGTAGACACTTCTGTGCCCAGGCAGTTTCCATCAATACTCTCATCTGGACCATCCCTAGCTAAAGAATTAGCAGAGGATAAATTTTGAGAAGTAATCACTTGAAAATCCATGTTCTCACTTGCATCAGGAGAGTTTGACTGGCAATGGGATTCCTCTCTGTTTAATTTGATCTCAGCAGGGATATTTTCGATGCTGCAGCTCAACTCTTCATGGTTGATTGCAGTTATTTTGCTTGATTCCTTGACAGGGGCCAAGTCTTTTGCATGACCATGTTTTACCTTACGACTGAATTGATATTTTATAGCCTTCCTAGACTGCTTCTCATTAGGCATACAGGCACTCTGACCATCATGATTTTCTATAGCAACAGTGGAGTTGCCTAGGGCAGTGGGGAAAACACTAGTTATGCATTCGGCTGAGCCAGTGCAAACTCCCTGCACAATTTCATTCTCTGCGGGGTTTGAATTAGTCATTAGTTCTGCCTCACCTTGTGACTCTTCAGATGTTTGTTGCTCAATTTCAGGAGTAGAGATGTCATTAGGGGAGTCGACGGGTAAACTTCTCAGTTCTCTCACCTTAGGCTGTTCTCCATAAACCAAACTAGTATCCACAATAGTAAATTTCATCACATCTCGGTTACATCTTGAACTGAGTGGCTGAAGGGTGGAATGGCGTTGCTGGTTTGGCAAACTATATGGGTCCTGTTTTATCTGCCGGTCCCACCTGTTTTCTTCATCATGTTCACAGCCTCTAGCTGGTTCAATTTCAAGCTCAAGGAGTCCAGGTTCTGATGCGACTTTGTTCAAGACATCACTAACAGAATCATAATAATGGTTTCCTTTCACAAGTCGCTTCCTTGAAAACTTCTTGACCCCAGGTATAAGAAATACCAAATAGTTTTTTGAAGCAGAAAGCCCATGATCCTTGGGCTGCTCAGAGTGCCATCCTCTTGCCAAGAGACGGGGCCAAACAGCTTCCCAGAAGAGATCACTTGATCGGGCCTTGCTTAGCCGGAAATCTCCGCTGAGGAACTTGATGATATCCCCAGATGTAAGGGCGGAGCATGCTTTGCCAATTGGTATTTCAGAACGAACAGAAAAAACATGATTGGTCTTCACATGTTCTGAAGCAATCCTGGTAAGATCTCGCTTCTCTTGACCAATTCCTACTGCCTCAACTAGCAGGTTAATGCCAACTGTATTTCTTAAAGAGAACACATATTCTTCAAGTGAAAGCTTTCCCTCTCCAAATGTCCTAGAAACCTGCAACAAGTCACAATTTACATAATCTTGAGAGATGGTCTTGCATCCACAAAAATTAAACCCTTGAATTGCACCAATAATTCATTTATGGTATAAACCAAAGAAATACACTAAATTAATGGGTGTATATGCATATGTACTACAACAAGAAACAGTGATGAATGGTGACAAAAGACACTCCTGTCGTGCAAAATTGGCAATATTGGTAGGAATTTCATGAGCAACATCGATTGAATTAATGTCAAAGGACTTGGAAACAACATTTGTAATACCAAGAACAATAAATTGACTGAGAAAATTGAGAAGGCTAAACCCAAGAGCAATAAATTTGTAATAGATTGATAATAAAACTAGGGAAACAGACACCCCCTGAGGTTTGGCAAAAAGATAGAGACCTCTCTTGAGATTTCAAAAATGTCATAGACCTCCACTGAGATTTCAAAAATGCCAGATGGAAGTTTGCCAAAAAGACACAAACATCCCCTAAAAAACTTGTCTTCTTGTAAAATATAAGGGGAGGTTTATGTCTTTTTGAAAAACCTTAGGAGAGGTCTTTGGAATTCTAGTAACCTCAGGAGAGGTCAGTGCCTTTTGCCCGTAAAATTGAAATTTTCAAATATCTATGTTTATTGCGTTAGTTGCTACTTTCTTTCTGTCAGATGACATTCACTCTTCCCCTTTTCCATAATTTGCATCTTCCTAATTCATGTTCCAATCAACAAGTACATTTATTATGCAATATATATTCTATATGCTTTTCATGGTACAAGCCAATTGCACCAGTATGGCTGGCTTTTATTTTATTTTTGTGAAGGGGGGAGTGGGATAAGCTTGTTAGAGGAGTCGAACAAATTAAAAAATTACAGCTTAACATGTTTGATATATTATGAATGTTCTTCACACTGTTCAAAATTTCAATAGCAAGAACCCAGTCTGAAATTACTATTTCCCATTCTACAGTGGCAGAAAACAGAATCAAGTGACAATTCTACCCTTACAATGCAAACATGAATGACATCAAGATTTATTTTTTTCGGCTGAAAAATAGGAATAACTGCATAACAGAATACCTTCTGGATATTAACTATTTAGGCTGTTCGACATGAGAAACCAATACTTAGTGAACAATTCTAATTTTATTACATCTAATAACATGGCCATAGGATTTTAATCATTCTAATATTGTCAAGGTGGGATGCAGTAATTTGATATTGGCTATAAAACCAGCGATCCTACTGCAGTCTGCGGTTGCACATTGCCCCTAGGACATGCCCAAAATTACAAGCACTATCAACCAAAGACTGTGAGGATCAGGGGAAGCACATTAGTGCAGTCTTAAAGTCACCCAGGAAAATAGGGAGCACACATAGCAAACATGGGAAACGAACAGGATAATCAACCCAATTCAAGCCCCACAAAACAGAAAATCATTTGGCACCTATGAAACCTAAAAAAAGAGGGAAAAAGGAAAAAAGAAAAAAGAAAAGCTAAAGAAGAACAACTATTGCATGGCTATGCCCAATAAACATCAGGACATATGTTACATCACTGGAACTGTTCTCATGCACATTCCATGTGGTTGCCCAACTGCTTAACAAATGATGCAATGTGCATGGAGGAAAGAAAATGTAGAATCTGTCAGGCTAGAAATCTCTAAAATGACAGATTAGGATAATTGCAGCGAGATATAATGCAAAAAGAGAGATCCTCTCATGTGGAAATGCAGCTACAGAAGGGTGAATTCTCAACCCACACTTCCAGAATCCAGATCTCAAGAAAATTCTGAGCAGATCAGAATTGATAGGCAAAATTGATTAGGAATGACACACTTGGACTCCAAAGAGTATTAGCTAATGCTTCAGTGTAGCAGGCACAGCATCAACAAATAATCCCAAGTTTTGAAAGAACAGCATATTGATTTATAGGTACGCAGTAAATGTAGATAATTGATGATGCTTCATCTCAGGTGAATAATTACTTTATGAATTCTTTACTATTCCAGTGGCTGGTCAATACTGAGGAATTCTACGGGAATTCAATTTGCATCTTCTCTTTTTTCACACAACAAGAAGAAAGCCTTTATCCTCAACTCTTACTACATGTTATCGAGTTTATCACTTGACTTCATCATGCTTCCCATTTAATTTTCATTCCATTCCTTTCCCACTCCCATCCCATCCGAAAACCAAACATGACATTTAGGGGTTGGATACATGGATTTTTTCTGCAGTATAAGGATCCATGCTATAGTGGCTTGACAAAGTTGTATGTTGGTTCTGAGCTACATAATGTAATCATCCTCCTTGATTAGGGTAAGGACTAACTGTATAACAAAGGAATAATTCATGTTTATAAAATAGTAAAAAAGTAAAAAGAACAACATGGGAAGGAATAGCAGAACATTTCCAGCCTTGAGGATATTTCTCGTATCAATTTCCTCGTCTATACTTTAAATGGAAGGTCGCGGTTCATGAAAAGCAATATGGAACTTGAAACAATGGGATGATAATGGAAACAACAAAAAAGGTTGCTCTTAACTGGGAATATTACCTGAGTTGGGAAATTAGAAACCTAACCAAGAAATCTAATTAGACATTAACTATCAAAGGTATATGAAAAGTTAAGCTAACCTAATTATCAAAGGCATATGTTCTTGCTAATCTATAGGGGGAAAGAAAAAAAGAGGGTCTTGATATAGATTCTATACTTGCTCCATTGCTTTGTAGAAAACTTGTCTCTTTTCTCAGGCCACCTCAGATGGTAGAGCAACTTTTTGAGAAATAAAAGGACTTCTATTTTATGCAGATTGACCACATTGTTGCTCTTGCTGAGTATATTGCTCGACCTTGAAAGAGTTCTTGCAGATATGCATGAAACATATCAAGCCTCATTTGATGAACAAACTACAGAAAAACAGTTAAGAGGTGACACAATCTACCTTTCTCCATATCCATCCCAGTAAGTAAAAAAGGTGTCCAAACTTAGTGTCCGCAGCTATTTCCTCTGCATTTTCTGCAAATTGGTTTGCCCAATAAGTTAAACTCTGTTTGTTCTTCAATTAATCCAGTCTGGATCATTAATTCTGGTGCTTCCAATCATATAACAAGCACATTCCAGTAATCTGTTTCCTTTTTTTACAAACATTACCCCAAATAGTGCACATATCGCTACTACCAATGGTGAAAAAATTTGATATTGTTGGCATTTTGTCATAGTCAGCTTCACCTTTTAGTTCATTTAATCTTCGCAAAGTTTGTCTTGTTCCAAATCGAACAAATCTTATACCTGTTGGTCAATGAGTTAGTGATGGTAACATTGCCCATGTCTCTTGTGATGGGTATTATTTAGATCAATGCGCTGGGAAGGAGAAAGGGAAGGATCATAGGCTTGGACGTCTGTTTGCTTTGTAATTTGAGAATACCTTCTTCATCCTCTTCTCTTTGGATTTTTTTTTTTTAATAAAATTTTTCTGCATCTTCCATGAATTCCTGTAATATTTGGCATTTATGCCATCAATGCCTTGGTCATCCACATTCTAATGCACTTGATGTTTCATTTGGTTCTGGTTAATTAAGTAAGATTTGCCTTTTTAACATTCTATGGAGTGTGCGTAAGCCCTGTGTAAGTTTCTCTTCGAGCAAGGGTACTATTTTACCATTTTTCTCTGTCCTAATAATTTTATAGTTCCATTTGAATTGATTTAAACTTATATTTGTGGACAACCCTATTTTATCTTGGATAGGCTTTTTGGTACTTTTTTTTATTCCTTTATGACTATACTTGACAGGTTTTTTTTTTTTAAAAAAAAAACTTGTTTCCTTTTTTCAAAATCTTCTGGGAAATGGTTGCTAGGTTATTTTCTGGTCATATTAAAATTTTATGTTCTGATTCCAGGGAAGAGTGGCAAGATGGGGAGTTTTTCAGAAAATTTTACAGGATAATGGCATTGTTTATCAATATTTTGTCCAAGTACAACACAACAAAATGGAGTGTCCAAGTGGAACTTTTGCATTTGGGTGTTGTTCAGTTACAAGATTCTCATGCACCCTCTCCTTTATGTGTAGAGGTTGTCCCTGCAGTTGTGCATTTAATCAATCTTCTTCCCCCCCCCCCCCCCCCACCCTCTTTTGAATAATACTTTCCTTTTTTCAAATTTTTTTTTTGCCACTCCTGAGTAGTCTTTTCTTCATGTGTTTGAGCGTGTGTGCTTGTTTATTAGCCTCCACATGAGCAAAGCAAACCAAGTTATCTTCTCAACCAATGTTGTGTTGTATGTCTTAACAGATTACCGCACTAATTGTAAGGCTTTTGTGTCATGATCTAATTGGTGTCACATTTTTGTTTCTTGAGTTGAATTCTAATAGTAGTCTTGTCCAAAACAAGGCAAGATTGGTGGCTCAAGGCTATAGATAAGGGTATGGAGTTGACTACGAAGAAACATTTGCCCCCATAACTAAATCGACATCAGTTTGTGGCTTTGTTCTATACTTGGTTTATCTGCTGTCCATCAATGGATGATTTTTCAAACACATGTAAAGAATGTATTTTTGCATGGTCATTTGAAAGAAGCCATCTATATGACACTTCCTCTTGACTATTGCAATGATAAGTTATCAGCATATAAATTGAAAGACATCCATACATGGCTTTAAACAAGCTCCTAGAGCATTGTTTGAGTGTTTCCAACAAGTTGTTCAGGACACTTGCTTTGTAGCAAGTGATCACGATTGCTCTTTATTTACTCACAGCCAATGTCAAGGCATCACCATAAATCTATATGTTTACAATACACACATTACTAGCAGTGATGATGAGGATATTCAATATTTAAAAGCAAATATTGAGTTATTTTTTCAATATGACAGATTTAGGGCTACTGACATGTTTTCTAGGGTTAGAGGTTCATCAGTCTCCTCAAAGATACTTTGTGCATCAATGCAAGTATGCGTTGGATTTGATCAAACTATGACATGTAAGTGACTACAAGCAAGTTTACAGTCCTATGGAGCTCAATGTGAATCATTCTATGGATGATGGAGCACTTCTACATGATCCTACATCCATTTCAAACTCTTTATTAGTCTTGTTTACCTATAATGGCTCGTCTAGACATTTGCTCAAGTTGTCCAAATTGCGAGTCGGTTTATCGATGTACCTCGTCAATTTGAAGCACTGCTTCTACGAATTTGTTTTTTTCCTCCTCTACACCACTTCAGCTTTGAGCATATACAGATTCTGATTTGGGCAACATGTCCTGATACTCATATTTTGACTGCTGGTTGGTGTGTTTTCTTTGGTGAGTCCCAATGTATGAAGAATTAAATACCATGCCACGTTTTCAACTTGTAGTAAAATGGTGTTAGCATTATTGCCCTTACACCAGTTTATGCCGAAAAAAGCTGAGTGTTGTTTGTTTTGCCTCTAATCCTGTGTTTCATGACAAATCAAGCCATGAAGGTGGATTATCATTTTATTAGAGAAAAGCTTCACAAAGGTATCGCGGTATCATCACTTTTCCTCACATAGCAACAAATTCCATCCTGATGATCTTTTTTCCAAGGCTATGGACATGTCTCTCAAGCTTGCCTTGAGTTTCTAGCAGACAAACTGATGTCGACACCAAATCAGTTTGAGGGGAAGTGTAGGCTAAGAGATTTAAACATCTAATCATTATATAGCAATTTTTACATTTTTAGCTACTTTTGCAATTGTGTACTCCATTAAGAAAGTATAAGTAGATCTTTTGACGTGAGAGCCACTAAAGCTGATTCAGCCTTTTCTACATCATCTCTTTGCTCCTACTTCAGTGACAAGTATCAACAGCTCTGCAGGTCATTCAAATTGTCCTAGGTTAACAGGGAATGCTTTACAAATGAAAATAAAAACTTAAATGCGTGACAATGTGTTGTAAATACTTTGTGTGATAAATCTATGGATGTGATTTGGCTTGATTTCTTTTACTGAGGACATAGAGAAGTACAAAACAAGAACTTGGCAACACAATAAGGTATCAATATTATATATATAAAAAGTAATCTTTTAGAAAGCAAAGCAAGTAAGAAACAAATGTCAGCAGAGTGAATGCAACCAAATGACGGAAAAAGAAGATTGAACATAGAAAAAATGGAGTTCTTCTCTCTTTCACACACATTTTGGCACTGTAAATTGCCCCACCAACCATAAAACCTTGAACATGGGCAACTATCTTTACTTAATAAAAGAAGAAAAAAAGATTTTTAAAGTTTCTTTTTATAGGTGGGTTATTTTCACACTTCTGTGAAGTAACATCTGGGCTCTACCAATCTTGAGATATCTACTATTCATAAAAAAAACTTATTTGACAATTCAGAATCATGTTATCAACGTTTTGTAATAATAATTCAGTGTCTTGTTATTGACTTTTTGCAATAACCCAAGGAATATGATGCTTGAGAAACAAAAAAATGGGATGACCATGTGCAATTATAGGATTATAGCACAAGAAGCCATCATAAAAAAAAAAATTGCAGAACAATATATTTACCCCGTGTTAGGGAGCTTGGATTTCAAGCTTGCTTATAAGTGTTAATGTATTGGGGGGTGGGGGTGGTGTAAAAGCACACACTATTCTATTAATTACTAGAATTAGAAATCACAGTCATGGGTGAAGTATTGCAATAAAAATACCTGCACCAACATATCTTGGCATTCCTTTGACACACGAGAAGATAAACGTGATAACAGTTCCTGCTGCCTCCATCCTGCAAAAATCCTCTGTCCATACGCACACCTTCTACTTTTTATCTTTCTGCAGTCTGACCATCTGCGGTGTGCATCAGACCTGTAAAACTTTCCATAGTAAAAAGACAAAATGTCACCCATTCCTTTACTTCCAACAAATCTCTTCACCAGAAGAAGATTCTTCCCAAAGATATATAGGCCTAGGACAAAGCTATCATGCTCAATATCCCCCCACGTTTCACTTGAAGAACCAGGAAAAGGACAGCAGTGTCTTTCTCCAGGACAGAACTTCTTCTCTTGTGATAAAATTAAGTCAACATCCATCTTGTTAGTTCCAAGAGTAGGTTGGAGAGTTGGCATTCCCATTTCTTTCTTTTTGTGTAGAGCATTATTAGAATATCTGACTTCAACTTTATGGCCTGCACCTTCATTATTTGAAGTGATCTGGTTCTCTTCACTAATTTTAAATTTTAATGCCCTATTTGTATTCATGGCAGTGTCTTGGTTACCATAGAGTTCCAATGCTTCCTGTTTGGCCTTGTCAACTTCACAGTGTGTCCACATAATTGGGATGAGTAATCCTAGCAAGAAAGAGCTTGGAATGTCAACCATGGCTTTTGTGTCAACAGTTTTCTCTATGAGCTCCAAACAATCATTTTGGTCCATTAAAGGTGGAATTTCTGCCTGGTAATCATCACCAACTCGAGGAACTGCATCAGGATTCCCAAATATACCACCCTCATTTGATGAAGATTGTGAAAGTAATGACTCAAGGGCGTCATCTTCAATGACTTCCATGTTCTTATCCAAGTGAATTGCAGCCATCTGCTAATAAAGTAAAAGACATTTGAGTTGAGAAAATTAACGATATCTTGCACTCAACTACTTTATTACACAGCAACAATGTGAGCAAACCATATTTGGACCAACAAATCATTAAAATAAGTTTGGCACTTCCCATCAGTACTTAAAAATGGGGAAATACACTATTTTAGTTCTTAATATCTTAGGCCTTCTGGCAGAAGGCACTAGCAGTAGAAGATGCCTCATTCTCAAGAATAATTTCTTCATTTTTACCAGATAGGTACCACTAGAGTTAGGTGATTAAGTATTCTTCAGTCCACCCTCCAGAAAGGACACCCAAAAAAAAAAAAATTTCCTGTCTCCAGCCTTAATCCTATCTACCAAAAGAAAAAATACAATTCATCCATCCAATGCTAAGCGACTTTTTCCCAAATCAATGTAGAGATACTGGTCTGAAAACATATAGAGCATCAAGTTGTGTGCGGTGGATTCAACACTGTGGCAGAATAATATAGTCCTTACACAATGCCATATATGTTTTATGCTGGTGTTCAGATGCATAACTTGCAAGGCCACCCAAAACTACCAATCAATCCATGGTCCCAAAAACTTGCTTCCAACAGATAGATCAATTGAACAAGAAAAGCAGACCCTAACAAGTGCTAAAGAACTCCTCTTCCTCAGTCCAACTGTCCACAATCATTAATATTTATCATAGAGAAATTACAAGTAAAAGCCTTAAAGAACCGAAAAAACAACATCAAGTCTCACACCAAACGCAATTAGTCAATCATTGAGGTTAAATCAAAGTTGTTCTAGTCCCAAAGAGGAGCCAGGCACTCCTTCTGGAATAACATGATGGGCTTTATATGTGCTATTGGGAAAAAAATTATATTCCACCAAAAAGACAACATATTTTTTTCTTGAAGGATCCAAAAGACAGAGCCTTCTGCTATGATTTATGCACAAAAAGTAGCAAACTGATGGTATTTCTGAGTCAAAACATCCAATAAATTATTCTGGATGCATAATTGGGATTACTCAGTTTATGAAACACAGTAATGCAGATGAACTCCCCACGCAAGTAAGTAATGATATTAAAACCAGAAACTTCTGCGATCCAATTGCCAACATTAAAAATGAAACCCAGATCCATTTTCAAAATCAGAGATTCAGAACCAATGCTTCACCATACATTACATCCATCTATCATTAGACATTTAAAAAGTTTGAGACTAACAGAAACAACAGAAACCCGACTAGTATAATAATCACAATACATCATACATCACATAAGTTCAACCCAAACTAAAAGAATCCCAGTCGAGAAAAATCAACCAACAGTTCGTGTACCCGTTATTCAATTGAGTGAGAACTATCATAAAATCATATCAAATTAAACCTAAAAGAAAACTAAACAACAGTTCAAACAGGTAGTTAAACACAAAAAAACACATGTTCTTTGAACATAGCAAATTAAAAGCATGCAGAGAATGATGATAAAGAAGGATTGGTAACCTCCATGACCATGGAAGAACTTGAACGTCGAAACCCACGTGAAAAATCAACGCTGGGAAAATAAGTCTTCCTAACCACGCATCTATTGACCCCGATTGTTAAACTCTTTTTTCTTTTCCTTCAGGAGAACAATATATAAAAACAAAAACGTGAAACCCAGAAAAAAAAAAATGCAGAAAAAACGAAAAGGTAAATGCCAGAGAGAGACGAAAGAGAAGGGTGGTATCGTGAGAGAGAGCTGAGCTTTCATGGCACGAAAGTTGAATTGCTGAGGACTTCTTTAAAGGCCAAGAGAGGAAAAATAAGAAAAACCAGCAAAGTTCGAGAGAGAGGATTAACGCTTGTTCGGTTTGGTTTATTAGAGAGTGGCTACACGCGTTCGTTTGTGCGTCTTGAGTTGGGTTAAGCTAACCCGAAAGACCATATTGCCCTTCTATTTTAATTATTTATTTTATTTTTTTATCTTATTTATATTTTATCGCCATGATTGGAATATATAAATGATATGACTCGAAATGGATTGTGCCTAAATCTAATTCCGCTTGAAAAGATTAAAGGATTAGATTTACATTCTTTTTTTCTTTTTTTAATTATTGTTCATTTATGAGGGTTTTTTCGTAATATGATAGTCCAATTCAACTGCCCATTGTTTCTTGTTTTTCTTTATTTAATATATTTTAGGAGGGCAGCCCATTTACAGTTTCTTTTTTAATTTTTAATTTTTAATTTTATTTCTTTTCATTCATTATGATTTTGTTAGATTAGATTACCGAGAGATGATCTAGTTCAAATTTCAAAAATAAAAGGTTCAATGGAATATTACTTATTCTATGTTTGAAAATTTAAAATTTAGAATGCAAATTTAAACGTATGAATTTGAGTTTTCGAAGTTCAATTCAAATTTATACTTTATTTTGTTTAAATATACAATTCAAGTTTTGTCTTTTTAACTTTAATTGATCGGAATATGACAAAATGGATTGAAATTTATTTTTTTATTTATTATTTTTTATTCAAATTTTTAGTTCATCTTATTTCAAGAAATGCCATATTTATGTTTATATTGATTCATTATAATTAAGGTAATTTAATTTATAAATTCTTTAATAATTGTTGTTTTAATGATTGCTATATAGATTTTGACTTATCAAGTACCTGAATTCAAAATAAAATATTAATTTAACTTAAACAAACACATCAAATAAAAAAATTATTGTATAATAAAAATAAAAATAAAAACTATACAAAAAAAAATATTAGAAGTTGAGGAAAAAACAATACTAATGAGAGTAAAATTAAAACTGTGTATTGATTTGATATATAAGTACGAATAATCTAAATCATTTTGTGAATAAAAATATTTTTGTTTTTTAAAAATAAGACATTAAAATCCTAAAGTATGGGTGAATAGTTTAATTATTTTGTGACCAAAAGTAGGCTAATATCTTAAATGCATCACTAAACATTCTTAAAGAAATAAACTTTTATCATATATTGAAATATAAATTGAGTAAATTCTTTTGTGAACAAAAATACCTTTGTCCTTTAAATATAATATTCCTAAAATTAAAGAAGTAATTTCATATCATAAATAATTCAATAAAATTCGATAAATTTATTTAAAATGTATATAAGTTATTGTTTAAACATAAAAGAAAATACTTTCATGTGGTTAAAAAATAAAATAAACTGCATACATACATACGTGTATATATACGCACACACAGAGAGTATAAATTAATAAAGCTAAAAAAATGAAAAAATATTTTACTAAAAATATCTTTAGTTATATTTTAAAGGTAATACAAAATATTTATAAAGCAAAGTAAATTCAACTTAAATTAGATAAAAAATCTATAAAATATATTTTGGATAAATTATAATTATATATGTGTATGTATGTGTGTGTGTGTGTATACACAAACATAGTATAAATTAATATAACAAAAAAAATAAAAAAAATTATTTTACTGAAAAATATCTTTAATTATATTCTAAAGGTAAGATAAAATATTTATAAAACAACGTAAACTCAATTAAAAATAGATAAAAATAAATCTATAAAATATAGTTTGGATAAATTAAAATTTTTAACTTAAAAAGGAAACTTTATTTGGTTACAAAAAATTAAAATAAAATAGTAGTGTATATAAATATTATACACATATGTGTATGCGTGTGTGTGTGGGTGTGTGTGTATGATTACAAATAGAAAAAAATATGTATTCTATCTTTTGAAAGTAAGACCAATTATTTCTAAAGAAATTAAATTCAATAAAATTAGATAACTTTGCATTAAAAAAATTTTCATTTAAATAAGTTAACATTTGAACCAAAAATATGTTTAGTTAAAAATAAAATAAATATAATTTTACTATAAGTATTAAATAAAATAAATATCAAAAAATAAAATAAGTAATTTTTCTAACGTCTTCTAAAATTATTATGAAGACTCGTCTAATATTATTTAGATAAATAATAATATATTTTTTATAAATCTTCTAAAATTATTATGAAGTCTCATATAATATTATTTAGATAAATAATAATATAATTTTTATAAAATAAAATTTTCAATTAAAATTATAGACCTAGACTATGCGGTTGCAGCTCCACCTATAACCGTAGTACCTAGTAAAATGTATATATTCCCTAGTACTCTCTTCCCCTTTATTATCGTTAGAACGCCCTTGCTCACTTTCATTACCCCACCTTTAGATTTGTAGCTAAACTCGTTACAATCCAAGGTGCCTAACGAAACCACATTCTTCCTTGACTCCGGTATGTGCCTAACATCACATAACGTCCTCATTACACTATCATACATCTTGATTATGATATTCCCCATCTCGACAACTTTGCATAGATCATCGTTTCCCATCAGAACGGAACTAGAACTCACCAATTTGTACTTAGTGAACTAGTCTTTGTTGGACATCATATAATAAAAACATGTCGAGTCCAAGATCCAAAAATCTGCAAACTCATCTAACCTAGATGAAATTGAGAGCATACCATCATCACCGCTCCCAAAGTCTCCTTCTTCTACTATATTTTCCATGTTTGACGAATCTTCTTTGTTTTCAGCATTCCCTTCATCCTCTCCGGACAATCAAGTTTTCTGTGCCCCTTTTTCCTGCACATAAAACACCACACGTCCTTCCTCTTCCTAAATTTGGATCGAGCCCCATTGTTGCACGATCTACCCCAGAACTTGCTTCTCTCACGATCATGATTACCCTTCGCTATGAGCCTTTAACCTTGTGAACCCTCATCGTTGGCCTTCTTCCTTTGATGGAACCCTAACAATGCAGTCGTGATACCCACCAAATCTAGGGTTTGTTTCCCATATGTTAAAGTCGTAACTAGATTCTCTTATGTAGGATACGTAGGTAGGGAATTAAGCAACATCAACACTTTGTCTTCTTCCTCAAACTTCATATCAACTTGCTTCAGATCACTAATGATCTGATTGAATGTGTTGATGTGCTAAGTCAGATCTGAACCCTCTACCATCTTAAGTCAATATAGTTTTTACTTAAGATATAACTTATTCGTCAATGACTTGAACATGTACCGACTTTCCGATTTCAGCCAAATCACTGCCAGCGATTCCTCATCCATGACGTGATGCATCACATCATCGATCAAACAATGCCTGATAGTGGACACATCTTTCGCTTCCAACTCCTTCCAACTCATGTTGTCCATGCCTTTTGGTTTCTTTTCGTATAATGCTTTCACCTTACTTGCTGCACCAGAAAGTCCTTAACCCTCCTCTGCCAAAGTTTGAAATTTACCGTTCCATTGAACTTCACTAAAGAGATCCTAGCCATTGCAACCAATAGCTATGATACCAATTGTTGATGTGAATACGCAACGAAAACCATACAATTAAATCTGGAAACAAGTAATGCACGCACTCAATGATGAATATACGAAAGCAAGCAATCAATCACAGAGAGTGTAAATGAAAGCAATGAACAAAGCCACAAGATTTACGTGGTTCGGCAATGTGCCTACATTCACGGGAGCAGCAACTGAATTTTCACTATCACAATGTCAAGCATACATCTAGGGTTACAAATATTGATTAAATACTAACCCTAAGCGTACAGGAACCTTAAAACCTATCTAAATCATCCTTGTAGCAATCCCCAAAGAAAGTCCTCAAAACACCCCCAATCTACTAATCATCAAATTCAAAAAATCGTAACCTATGCCGAACAAAACGGTCAACGATTTTATGCCAATAGCTAAATCCTGCAAACTGAACTGAAACCGTCGATGGTTATAGGGAAACCTTCGACGGTTACTGCAACTAGCTTCCTTGTTCTTCGCTTCACGATGCTTTCCTGATGCATGCGTTCCACTTAATATGAGCTACATCCCCAATAGGGTTCATTTATATACTATATTTTATAACCCTTGATGTAAGCTTGACATTGTGATATTGAAAAATAGTCAGTTGTTCCTGTGGACATAGGCAAATTTATGAACCACGTAAATTCTTATGTCTTTGAATTTGTTTGCTTTCCTTATTCTCATTGTGAGTGTTTGCTTGTTTCGTATATTCATTGTTGAGTGCTTGTATTACTTGTTCTCGATTGATTCAAGTTTGCGAGAGTTTTTGTTGCACATTCTCGTCAACAATTGGTATCAATGCTATTGGTTGCAATGGTTGGGATCTCTTCGGTGAAGTTTGATGTTAACAAATTCAATGGAATGAGAAATTTTAGGCATTGGAAGAGGAAGGTTAAGGACTTGTTGGTGCAGCAAGGTATGGTGAAGGCACTATATGGAAAGAAGCTGGAAGGCATGGACGACACGAGTTGAAAAGAGTTAGAAGTCAAAGTTGTGTCTACTATCAGACATTGTTTGGCAGATGACGTGATGCATCACATCATAGATGAGGAATCGCTGGCGGCAGTTTGGCTGAAACTAGAGAGGCAGTACATTTCCAAGTCATTGACGAACAAGTTATATCTTAAGAAAAAACTATATTGGCTTAAGATAACAAAGGGTTCGAATGTGACTTAACGCATCAACGTATTCAATCAGATCATTAGTGATCTGAAACAAGTTGATGTGAAGTTCAAGGAAGAATACAAAGCATTGACGCTGCTTAATTCTCTACCTACGTCTCCTACGTATGAGAATCTATTTACGACTCTAAAATGGGGGAAAGAAACCTTGGAGTTGGAAGATATCACAAGTGCATTGTTGGGGTTCCATTAGAGGAAGAAGGCATGCGATGAGAGTTCACAAGGTGAAAAGCTCGTGGCGAAAGGGAATTAGGATCATGGAAGGAGCAAGTTTTGGGGTGGATCGAGCAACAATAGGGTTCGGTCCAATTCCAAGAAGAGGAAGGACGTGCAGTGTTTTAAGTGTGGGAAAAAGGGGCACATAAAACCCAATTTTCTAGAGAGGAAGAAGGGGAATACTAAAAACAAAGAAGGTTCGTCAAACATGGTGAATGTAGTGGAAAAAGGAGACTCTAAGAGTGGCGATGGTGACATGCTCTCGGTTTCACCCAGGTCAGATGAGTTCACGGATTCTTGGATCTTAGACTTGGCGTGCTCTTACCATATGGTGTCCAACAAAGACTAGTTCACCACCTACATATTAGTGAGTTTTGGTTCCATTCTGATGGAAAACAATGATGCCTGCAAAGTTGTCGAGATGGGGAATATCAAAATCAAGATGTATGAGGGTATAGTGAAGGCATTATGTGATGTTAGGCACATATCAGAGTTAAGGAAGAATATGGTTTCGTTAGGCACCTTATATTGTAACGAGTTTAGTTACAATTCTGAATGTGGGGTAATGAAAGTGAGCAAGGTGAGCAAGGGTGTTATGACCGTGATGAAGGGGGAGAGAGTTTCGAATAATATCTACACACTACTGGATACTACAGTTATAGGTAAAGCTGCAGTCGCAGAGTTTGAGTCTAACAGTACCATTTTGTGGCATATGTGGTTAGGGCACATGATTAAGTGTGGAATGAAGGAAATTCACAAGAGAAATCTTTTGAAGGGGGTCAAATCATATAAGTTGTATTTTTGTAAGTACTGTGTGCTTGGGAAGCGGAATAGAGTTCAGTTTATGACAGCCACCCCCAAAATAGAGGGAATACTAGATTGCATTCATTCGGACATTTGGGGACCGGTGAGAGTGGCATCACGAGGGGGAGATGTGTACTTCGTGAGTTTTATCGATGACTACTAACAAAAGGTCTAGGTGTACTTCATGCGACATAAGTCGGAGGCATTTACTAAGTTTAAATTGTGGAAATCTGAGGTAGAAAACCAGACCAGGAGAAAGATTAAGTTCCTTAGGGTTGACAATGGAATTGAGTACACAAACTCGAGTTTCAAAGAATTTTGTGAGCAGCATGGCATAAGGAGACATTTTATAATATGCCAGACACCACAAAACAAATGGTGCAGTGGAAAGAATTAACCAAACCCTAACTGAAAGGGCTCAGTGTCTCAGGTTGAATGCTAGGCTCACTAAGAATTTCTGAACCGAGACAATTAGTATGACTTGTTTCTTGGTAAACAGATCAGTAAGGGCATCATGAGATGGGAAAGTTGCTGAGGAGGTGTATACAGGTAATGAGGTAGACTACTTCGGATTGAGAGTATTTGGGTGTCAAGCCCATGCACACATTCTTGGTAAGGAGAGATCAAAGTTTGAGGCAAAGTTTAGACGATGCATCTTTCTAGGATATCAGAAAGGTGTGAAAGGGTTCAAGATATGAGATCCATTGGCAAACAAAGTGGTGATTAGTAGATACATGGTTTTCGATGAGAAAGCCATGTTGCGGCGTACTCAATAAGAAGAAGAGAAACAGGGGCTAGAAAATCGTAGCAACAACAATCATGTGGTTCAGGTGGAGTTGGAGACTCAGGGCAAAAATGTAGAGAGTTCTAGCTCAAGAGATTAGCCGGTGGTGCAGGTAGAGTTAGAAACTCATGGTGGAGATTACGATGTTCTAACATAGGGAGTTCTAACTCGATTAACCATCAATCATGTCGCAGTATAGCTGTAGATAGACCCAGACGCATTGTTAGGCCACCCCCAAGGTATGATTTTTGACGATCTGGTGTCTTATGTACTTGTCACTAGCAGTGAGGATCCTATTACCTTTCAAGAGGCCGTGCATAACTAGGAGAAAGGTAACTGGATGAGCGCTATGGTGGATGAGATGGAATCACTGCATAAGAACCAAATGTGAGACTTGATGGAGCTTCTAGCTGAGAAGAGGGTGATTGGATGCAAGTGGGTGTACAGGAAGAAAGAAGCAGTTTCAAAAAAAGAAAGAGAGAAGTACAAGGCTCGCTTGGTAGCAAAGGGATACTCACAGAGGAAGGAAGTTGATTATGATGAAATCTTCTCCCCAATGATCGACCACACTTCCATCATGGTAGTGTTGGGACTGGTGAAGCAATATGATATGCATCTGGAGCAGATGGACGTAAATATGACGTTAGTTTATGGTGATTTGGAGGAACTAATTTACATGACACATCCAGAAGGGTTTTGCCAACCTGGACAGAAGCACTTAGTTTGTAAACTAAAGAAGTCACTTTACAAGCCAAAGCAGTCTCCGAGGCAGTGGTACAAAAGGTTTGATGCCTATATGATCCGTATTAGCTGCAGAAGGTGTGAGTATGATTTTTCCATCTATGTAAGGAGTCTTGAGGACGAGTCTCTCATATTTCTGTTGCTTTATGTTAACGACATTCTGATTGCTACTAAGGACATGACTTAGGTTAATCAGTTGAAGACTTTGTTGGGAAAAGAGTTTGACATGAAAAACTTGGGTGCAGCCAAGAGGATTCTTGGCATGGAGATTCGTAGGGACAGAGATGCAAAGAGATTATGGTTATCTCAAGGTGGCTATGTGGAGAAGGTGTTGGAGAGGTTTAGCATGGAAAATGCTAAATCGGCGAGTACACCATTCACGAGTCATTTCAAGTTGTATACTACCCAATGCCCAAAGATGGATGATAAGGTTCATGATATGTCAAAGGTCCCTTATGCCAGTGCAGTGGGGTGTCTAATGTATGTCATGGTGTGTACAAGGCTGGACCTGACACAAGTTGTTAGCGTAGTAAGCAAGTTTTTTCAAATCCGGATCGCCAACATTGGGATGCAGTCAAGTGGATTCTCAGGTACTTGAGGGGTACAACCGGATATGACATCATGTTCAATAGACAACAAAGTGATCCATTATTGGTAGGTTATGTGGATGCAGACTACGCAGGAGACTTGGATGATTGGAACTCTACCACACAATACGTATTCACCCTTGTGGTTGGACCTATTTGTTGGAGTTCTATAGTGCAGTCACTCGTTGCCTTATCTACTACTAAGTCGGAATACATGGCAGTGGCTGAGGTTGCCAAGGAAGCATTGTGGCTCATAGGATTGGTCAAAGAGATGGGTGTCCAGTAAGATAGAGTTCAGCTGCAGTGTGATAGTCCGAGGGTCATCTATTTGGCGAAGAATAAGGTGTATCGTGCAAGGACGAAGCACATTGATTGACCTTCGGTTGGGATATCACCAAGTGAAAGTTAAAGCAGAGGACGTTTCAAAAATAGCTTTCCGAACCAGGTATAGGCACTACGAGTTCTTGGTAATGCTATTCAGATTGACTAATGACCTAGCAATATTTATAGACTTAATGAATCGACTATTTCATCAATACTTAGATCAGTTTGTTGTTATCTTTATTGATGATATATTGGTCTACTCGAAGAGTTTTGAAGAACACGAAGATCACCTAAGGCTAGTACTACAAGTATTGAGGGAAAAGAACCTATATGCTAAGTTCAAGAAATGTGAATTCTGGCTGAGACATGTCACTTTCCTCAGACATGTGATCTTCGGGGATGGCATATCAGTAGATTCGAGCAAAATAGAAGCAGTGGTGAATTGTGTAAGACCGGAAAACGTTCAGGAGGTCGGAAGTTTCCTAGGTCTGGTAGAGTATTACCGACGTTTTGTGGATAGTTTCTTCAGAATATTGGGTCCATTAACATGGCTCACCAGGAAAAATGTGAAGTTCAAATGGACTGATGAGTGTGAATAGAGTTTCCAAGAATTGAAATAGTGGCTTGTCAGTGCACTAGCGTTATCTATTCCATCAGGAGAGGATGGATTTGTTATATACAGTGATGCATCTCTGATGGGACTCGGATGTGTGTTGATGTAGCACGGGAGAGTTATTGCTTATGCTTCTCGACAACTTAAAGAGTATAAAAGGAACTATCCTGTACATGATTTAGAGTTAGCTGCAGTGTATGCTCTAAAGATTTGGAGACATTATCTTTATAAGGGAAGATGTGAGATCTTCACTGATAATAAAAAGTTGGAAATATTTCTTCACCAAGAAAGAATTAAATATAAGGCAAAGGAGATGCCTAGAACTTATAAAAGATTATGATTGCACTATTAGCTACCACCCAGGAAAGGCAAACGTGGTGGCTGATGCTCTGAGTTGGAAATCAGTGGGAGCAACATTGTCAGCAGTAGGGATTCAACATCCAATTCGGATGGATCTGGAGAGACTCAGTGTGGAGTTAGTAGAGGGTGAGCACAAAAATTTATTGCCAACCTAGTTTTACAGCCTACCCTGTATGAGAGGATTAAAGCTACTCAGAGGAATGATTCAAAATTAGAAGAACTGATGGATAAAGTGCAAGATGGTCAGGGGGAGGAATTTAATATTTCAGATGACAGAGCTTTGAGGTTCCGTACTAGATTGTGCGTACCTGCAGATGCTGAGATTAAGAGGACTATCTTAGAGGAGGCGCATAAATCTGTTTACGCAGTGCATCCCGGAAGCACTAAAATGTATCGGGACCTCCGAGAATCATTATGGTGGAGCGACATGGAGAGGGAAATAACTGAGTTTGTAGAGCAGTGTTTGACATGCCAGCAAGTGAAAGCTGAGCACCATAGATTGGTAGGACAGTTACAGCCACTTCACATCCCTAAGTGGAAGTGGGATCATATCTCCATGGATTTTGTTACAAGGTTATTGTCAGCGTTGCATGGGCAGAATGCCATTTGGGTGATTGTTGACCGGTTGACAAATACCGCTAATTTTCTCCCTATTAAAGTCAACTATTCCATGAGTAAGCTGGCATAATTATATATTAAGGAGATGGTTCGACCTCATGGTGTGCCGGTGTCTATAGTTTCAGACCGAGACCCACGTTTCACATCATGGTTTTGGAGAAGCTTTGAGATCTCAATTATCATTTAGCACAACATCTCATCCTCAAACAGATAGATAGACAGAGAGGACGATCCAGATACTTGAGGATATGCTCCGAGCATGTGTGCTGAATTTCAAGGGTAGTTAGACCTAATATATGTCGTTGGTTGAATTCACGTATAATAACAGCTACCAGGCTAGCATTTGGATGACACCTTACGAGGCATTATATGGTATGAGGTGTCATTCTCCACTATATTCGGATGAAATGGGCGAAAAGCGAATTTTGGGACCAGAATTGGTGTAACAAGCGTTAATAAAGTCTGACTTATTAGAGATAGAATCAGAACAACACAGAGTCGACAGAAAAGTTACGTAGATACTTGCCACTGAAAATTGGATTTTGAAGAAGGAGAGCACCCATGAGAGGAGTTATGAGATTTGGGAGAAATGACAAGTTGAATCCCAGGTACATTGACTCATTTGAAATACTCGAGAGAGTGGGTCTAGTTGCCTATAGAATAGCCTTATCATTGGCATTATCCAGGATTCATGACGTATTCCATGTTTTCATCCTGAAGAAATACGTCCCAGATCCCTCTCACGTAATCAGTTATGAGGAGTTGGAGCTTCAAGATACTTTAGTATATGAAGAAATACCAATATAGATTCTGGATAGAAAAGAACAAGAGTTGCACACCAAGAAAATTCCATTAGTAAAAGTCCTATGGAGGAATCTTGCGGTATAGGAAGCATTGTGAGAACTAGAGGAGGAAATACAATAGAAGTGCCTACATCTATTTAGTGGGAACCAGTAGTAAGCAAAAAAGAAACGGTAATAATTTAGGTAAAGAAAGTATAGTTTTGTTTTATTTTTATGCAGGGCAAGATAATGTATGTATAATTGTGTTTTGATTTATAGAGTATAGTAGGTTTTGGGAGAATTTTGGTTGGATATTGTAATTTCCCAGAACCACAAATTGTAACCACGGTATTCCTATGTCATAAGTGAGGATAATTAATAACATAAGTAGTGAATTTTTCTCAAATGATGGTGTGCTTGTACAGTCAATAATTTCGAGGACGAAATTTTTAAAAGGAGGGGAGAATGTAGAGACCCAGAAAATATAATAAATAAAAGAAAATGGGAAAAATGGAGTTTTGGCTGAAAAAGGAGAAAATTGGTGACAGTTTTTTGTAGGGAGAAGAAAATCGGCGACGATTTTGGATAATTACTACGGGACGGTAACGAGTAAAAGGTAAAAATTGGGCTAGTTAAATAGAAAATCGGAGACAGTTTTCTAAGGGACCAAGAAAACTAGCGACGATTTTTTTCTGCAGAGTTGAGATATAAAAGTATCGGGAGCCTCAATTGAAATTAAAAACAATCTCTCTTCTCTCTCTCTCTCTCTCTCTCTCTCTCTCTCTCTCTCTCTCTCTCTCTCTCATGCAAACCCACGACCCTCCACTCAAATTCTTTTGATTCCTCCTCCGTTAAAGCTCATATTGACGATCAGGAACCACCACGGGGTTCCTGGGAAGATTCTCTACAACATAGGTGGAGCAAAATTTCAGTTTGGGGTTCTGGGGCACCATCCCAAAACTAAGGTAAGGGTGTTAAATGCTGATTTTAATGTTTTGTTTGGAGTATTTAGAGTTTAGAAAATACTGAATGATAATATTCTGGAGTTTAAGCTAATTTATTTGGGGAAAAATATAATTTCAAGGATTTGATTTTTGAACGCCGTAGGGGCGTAGATTTAGCATTTTAACGAATTTCACAGGAAACAAGTAAGGGAATAGATTAAGTCAGGTTTTTCAAAAAAATTAACGTTTGTTATAATTTAATATATGTTTCAGAAATGATATGTATGATATAATTAATTTTTGGAAATACTGATGTTGAATTGAATAAAGCAAGATTTTATATTTAATAATATTTTATTAGTAAGTATGTTTTCTAGGCCAGATAATATTATATAGAATTACTCACTCGTATGACATGAATATAAATTGAATGTATTAATAGTATATCAGAATATGTTTATATTTCATAGAACAAACATGATTTTATAGTAATTTTAGAAAATGATAATTAGTACAGAAACTCAGATACTTTTTAGCATAATATGATAAGATAACCGGCGCAGATGCCGAGAAATGAAAGCCGGCACATATGCCGAGATATGATAGCCGGCACAGATGTCATGATCAGTATTATTATGATGATATGATTCAGAAATTATGAAATGACAGTTCTTTTCAAAAATATGTAAAAGTCAGATTCTATTTCAAGAATATGGAAATGTTATTTATGAATAGAAATATATATTATGTAAAATGTACTATATAGTATCAGATTCTGGATGATTACTTATATTAAGAGCATAGTACAGTAGCTAGCTAGTCAAATCGGTGTAGTAGGTATACCCATTGAGTGTCGACCCCAGTGATTTTGATGGTGCAGTATGTTGGGCGGACCAGATTGGATATAGCCAACAGTGCAACCACACTAGTAAGGAAGTGTGGGTCGATGGCCGATTAGCCAGAAGTGTGATGGTGTAGTAGGGTACCCACTATGTTACTGACTTGAAAGAAGTGTGTGACGGTGTAGTAGGATGGGCAGGCCAGGTTGGGTGGGCGATCATGCATAGTTATGTTATGTTTGACTTAACCTGGTAGGCTAGCCAGCGTTAGGTCCAGCTTTCGGGCCGCACAACTCAGATCATGAGGGGTGGAGTCATGATACACATACATCTAGGGTATAATTTCAGTATTATACAGATTTAGCAGATGGTTTAAATGTTAAGTAAATTCATTATGATTATGTTTATAAGTACATATTTCGATGTATTAACAACTACAGTTTAAGTTATACTACAATCAAATTATTTGTAGTATATGTTTTAAATATGTCTAACTCATGTTATCACACACTGATATTAGTCTGTTTCCTTTACTGAGAAACGTCTCATCCTAGCATTACAAATATTTGAGGAAGTCCCAACAAACAAGTGGAGCGAGCTCTGTTGGTTTTACCCACTAGCAGGGTAAATAGATGAGTTGGGGACATATTGGATTTTGGGGATTATACGTTTGTATGTAGAAATAGTGATACTCTGGTTATTGTATATATATAAAGTGTATTTTGGTCCCGCTGCTTAGGTGGTATGTATTTATAAACAGGTAAATCCTCATTACCTATGAGTTCGGATTAACTTTGACTATATATCATGGTATCATAGTAGTAATATTTTATGTAAAAAAAAAAAAAATGGTTCTAAAATCAGGGCATTACAGACGCACCCCTGGTAATTCACGGAGGTAAACTTTCAAAGGGAATAGAATCCATGACTTTGGTTTGGTCACAAGTTGCCCTTACCACTTGAACTAACCCGACTGGACCAGTACATATATGCTAAATGCAATAGTGAGATTTATTTATTTAATATGATTTTTATAGGCTTGACTCCTCTACTTTGCTCATAATAAAATAACATAGAATAATTTTTTAATATATTATAAATTTAAAATATATATATTTAATTTAAAAAGTATGTTGATTTTTATTTTAACTAATATTTAAATATTTTTATTAAGTAAAAATAATATAATATAATTTTTAATTGACAATAATCTTGTTATTAATGTATATTTATAACATGATTATCACATTAAATTATCTTAAAAAAATTATTAATTAAATTAGTAATTTTAATTTTTTTAATTATTAATTTAAGTTACTAGATGCTTTTTGTTCTTCAATTTGGAATTAATTATGTTTTATCAATAATTAATATGTTATAATACATAATAAAATAATGCATACTTATCTTCTAATATATTTTCTAAAGTTACAAAATAGCTACCAAAGTTCTTATATTTATCACATTGACCCCATCTCTCAATAATTTCATTTATAAGTGGCCAAAAAATTATTTTTTATTATTTTTAAAATTCACTTAAACTAAAAAAGGTTTTTATAAAACACTTTTTGTAATGAGTGCTCTAAGCCAAATATCACTTTTTGATATTAATATTTATTTGTAGTAACAAGCGCTCTAAACAATTAAACAGTTTGTGGGCTGAAATTTGCTCCACTCTTCTGGGCCAAGCTTAGTGCCGACAGATGGGCTGGCATGCACACAAATGGGCTGACCTTGGTAGGCTGTGGGCTTCCGTTGGCTTATTTGGGGGTATCCGCCACAACTTTCAATTATTTGATAATTTCTTTTTTACTTTTTCGGAAAAATGAGTTGGGCTTAGGAAAAAAATGAATTTAATGGACTTCATGATGCTTTTGACTATGGATTTTGTTTGGTTTTTCTTAGCTTGTATTAGTGGGTTTTTTGAAAAAAAAAAATTAAACTTTGCATTTAAAAGTATGAATTTCAAAATTTGAATTTAAATTTAAGTAAATTTCGTTGAATTTCAATACAGTTTTATTTTACATTTTATCCAAATTCAATACAAATCCAGATTCAAGATATCTTCAAACATAAGATTAGGTCATTCCCAAAGATCAATGCAGTCTTCGCATAAGGCTCTTTCATCCAATAAAAGCACTCTCCGTAGCAAATCTCACATGATAAAGGTCCACACAAAAATTAATGATTTGTTGCGAAATGAATGGTAGATGTCACCATCCCCATAAATGTTTTCAGCACACCTGCATCTCTAATGTCCCTCATGTTTCCCATGTGAATCCATTATTATTATCAAACAAATCCACTTGCCCTTTCAATTATAAAAGAATATATTACTTGCTCCTCCCACAACTATATAAAGGGAATAAGCTGATTGAGATAAGATGAGGAGAAACTAAGAGTGCAGAGTGTAAAATAGTAGAATATTGAGCGTAGAACATAGAAAGAAAAGAACATGCAGAAAATAGAGAAGAAAGAAGTAGGAGAGAAAAGAGAAAGTGAGATATTTTGTAAGGTAAGAAGGTGAGATATTTGTACAAAAGCCAGGTATATGTTGCAATTCCTCTTAACATGGTGGATTTCTGATCCTATCCGCCTGTGGAGTAGGTATAAACCGAACCACAGAAATCTGGTCTCACTTTTTATTTATTTTTATTTTTTTGCTTGTCTTCATTACTTTCTGCTTATCCCCATTTATTTATTATTAATTCTTGTATTATTTTATAATACGTTATCAGCACGATGCTATACGAAACTGATATATATACCGCCTTAATGAACAGTTTTATTTTTGTTTATTAATACCGCCTTAATGGCTATTTTTATTTCTATACTGCCTATATATATTACTAATCTCCAGAAGAGATGGTAAAATAGTCCTCCTGAAGAGGCTATACATTTAATCTCCTGAAGAGATAAGTCTTCTGAAAAGATAATATATTTAATCTTCAAAAGAGATACTAATTGTTTACCTCTTAAAGAGGGTATATTTTTAATCTCTTGAAACAAAAGAATATTATACTACTATTTCTGTATTATTTCAGTTAGAATGTTTTGCTTTTCTAAATCGCTTTATTATTATTAATTTATTTAGAGGTCAAGCCTAAGTAAATTTGAGTTTGTTCCTCTTAACATCAAAGGCAACAATTATCTCTTATGGATTCTTGATGTAGAAATCCATTTGAATCAATGAACTTAGGAAACACATCTCGTGGTCGAGGGCGAGGCTGCATGAATGATCATGGGTATGGTCGCGGCTGTGGTCAAAATAATTATTGGCATTGACGCGAGGTAACAAATCCCCAGAAGAGGGATGACCCCTTGAAGAGGGATGGCCCCCGGAAGTGGGCAAATGATTAGAATCAGCGATCCAGACACTATGAAACTAAATGTTACAGATGCGGAGGAAAATGTCATTAGTGGCGTACCTATCGTACGCCTAGACACTTAGTAGATTTATTCCAAGCATCCATAAAAGAAAAGGAAAAGAGTAAAGAAATTGAAACAAATTTTGCCAATAATATTGCTCCAATGGACCTTGATATTGAATATTCCAACTCTGTGTATCTTGATGTTACTGATTTCCTTGTAAATCTAGATGAAAATAATAATGTAATATTTTAGGACACATATATAGTAAATAATACTATATTTTGATAAATTGTTGCTATTATTATAGTAATGAGTTTTTAAAATATTTGCTATAGTGAAAATTGTCTTAAAGCTTTGAACGAGCCTAAGATGTTTACGTAAGATGTTTGTTTAACTGACAATGCTATAACACACATAATTCTCCGAGATAGAAAATATTTCCATTATTTGAAAAATATCATCAACGTATGTTAATACAATATCTGAGTCTACAAATTTGATTGAAGGCTCGAGTAGAGCTAATATAAAGTTTCTCAATGATACTTTATTAAAAATCGATGAAACTTTATATTCTAATAGATTCAGAAGAAATTTGTTAAGCTTTAAAGATTTAAGACTTAATGGGTATCATATTGAAACCACAAATGAAGGCAGTAAAGAATTTCTTTACATTACTTCCATTATTTTTGGGAAGAAACAAATTTTAGAAAAGCTGCCAACCTTATCTTCTGGACTATATTATATAAAGATTAAAGCAGTTGAATCATATAATGTCTTACACTAGAAGTCTAATGAGCCAAAGTTATTTACACTTTGGCATGATCATCTTGGACATCCTGGAGATGTAATGATGCAAAGAATCATTGAGAACTCATATGGTCATCCACTAAAGAGTTAGAAGATTCTTTTGTCTAAAGATTTCATGTGTATTGCCTGCTCTCAAGGGAAATTAATTGTCAAACAATCTGTTTCGAAAGTAAATTTTGAGTCATCCTATTTCTTACAAAGAATTCATGGTGATATATGCAGACCAATACATCCACCATCTGGACCATTTAGATATTTTATAGTTTTAATTGATGCATCTATTAGATGGTCACATGTTTCTTTGCTTTCTCCTCAAAATGTTGCTTTTGCTAGACTTCTTTCTCAATTGATTAGATTACGAGCTCATTTTCCCAATTATCCAATTAAATCGATTCGTATGGATAATGTTGGTGAGTTTACATTCCAAAATTTTGATAACTATTGCATGTCACTTGGAATAGATGTTGAACATCTTGTTGCTCATACCTATGGTTTAGCCGAATCTTTTATTAAGAGACTTCAACTTATTGCTAGACCTATGATTATGAGAACCAAATTGCCCATATCTGTTTGGGGACATGCTATTCTTCATGCTGCATGTTTAGTTCGTATAAGACCAACTGCTTACAATAATCTTTCACCCATGCAATTAGCCTCTGGGCAATAACATGATATTTCTTATTTAAGAACTTTTGGTTGTACAATATATGTTCATATTGCCCCTCCTTAAAGAACTAAAATGGGTTCTCAACATAAGCTTGGTATCTATGTTGGTTTTGATTCTCCTTCTATTATTAAATTTCTTGAACCTTTAATAGGTAATTTGTTTAAAGCACGGTTTCAAGATTGTCATTTTGATGAAACGATATTCCTTGCATTAGGGGGAGCAAAATTAGTGCCCAAAGCACAACATGAAATCACATGGAATGCCATAAGTTTATCTCATTTAGATTCTCGTACAAATCAATATGAACTTGAAGTTTAAAAGATTATACATTTGCAAGGGATTGCAAATCAGTTACCTGATTCTTTTGTAGATACCAAGGCAATACTAAAATCTCATATAGCTGTTGCAAATATTCCAGCACGTATTGATGTCCTTGAAAGACTACAGCCAGCTAATAAATCTAAGCCTCAAGTTAAATGTGGAAGGCCTGTTGGTGCAAAAGATAAGACTCATAGAAGGAGAAAATTGAAATTTGTAAACGCTTCAGAAGAGGTTACAGAGGTAAGTAATCCAATCGACATTCACAAGCCCATTTCTCTTGAAAATGAAATCCCTATTATAGAATCTTCTGAAGAGAAATCTCCTCCTAAAGAGGGACCTCTTGAAGAAAAAACTCCTGAAGAGACATCCTTTGAAAAGGGACAGGTACCTAAAACTAATAATGAGATCTTAATACATTACACATGAGAAATATGGGATAGAAATAAAGTTGTTGTCAATAACACATTTGCATATGCAGTAGCTACTGATATTACCAGAAGTAATGAGGATCTTGAACCTAAATTTGTGGATGAATGTCGATATAGAAGTGATTGACCAAAATGGAAAGAGACTATCACATCAGAAATAAACTCTCTTTTAAAAAGAGAATTTTTTGGACCTATAGTCCAGACACCAGAAGATGTCTAACCCGTTGGATACAAATGGGTATTTATGCGCAAGGGAAATGAAAATAATGAAATTACTCGATATAAAGCAAGGCTTGTGGCACAAGATTTCTCATAGAAACTCGGAATTGATTATAAGGAGACATATTCCCCTGTAATGGACGGAAACACTTTTAGATTCCTAATTAGGCTAGTTGTCACTGAACGATTGAGCATGTGTCTTATGCACGTAGTAATAGCATACCTATATGGATTGTTGGATAATGAAATTTATATGAAAATCTCTGAAGGATTTGAATTTCCTGAAGCAAAACCTAGTAACTTATATTCAGTCAAACTCTAACGTTCCTTATATGGATTAAAACAATCTGAACGCATGTGGTACAATCGATTAAGTTAGTACCTAGTGAAAGAAGGATTCATAAACATTCCAATTTGTCCATGAGTTTTTATTAAAATATCAGAATCCAGATTTGCTATAATTGCTGTTTGTGTTGATGATTTGAATTTAGTTGGGACTCCTGAAGAGCTCACTAAAGCTGCTAATTATTTAATGGCAGAATTTGAGATGAAAGATTTAGGAAGACAAAATATTGTCTTGGTCTATAGATTGAACATTTAAATGGTAGAATTCTAGTTCATCAATCTAAATATACCGAAAAAGTATTAAAGAAATTCTATATTGATAAAGTTCATCATTTGGGATCTCCAATGATGGTGCAATCACTTGATGCTAAGAAAGATTCATTTCAACCTCGTGATTAGGGGGAGGTATTACTTGGTCTTGAAGTACCATATTTAAGTGCTATTGGTTCTTTGATATATCTGGCAAATTGTACGAGACTTGACATTGCATTTGCTGTGAATCTACTAGCAAGATATAACTCTTCTCCTACTTGACGAAGTTGGAATGGAATTAAATATATTCTACGTTAGTTGAGAGGTACATCTGATTTGGGTCTATTTTACTCATTTGATTCCAAATCTCAACTAGTAGTATATGTAGATGCTAGATATCTATCTGATCCTCACAATGCTAAATCTCAAACTGGATATGTATTTCTTCAACACAGTGCCTCATCTCCAATCTCCTTCATGTTTCCCATGTGAATCCATTATTATTATCAGACAAACCCACTTGCCCTTTCAGTTATAAAATAATATATTACTTGCTCCTCCCACGACTACATAAGGGAATCAGCTGATGAGATAAGATGACGAGAAACTAAGAGTGTAGAGTGCAAAATACAAAGTACAGAATATTGAGCATAGAACGCAAAAAGAAAAGAACACGCAGAAAATAGAGAAGAAAGAAGCAGGAGAGAAAAGAGAAAGTGAGATATTTTGTAAGGTAAGAAGGTGAGATATTGGTATAAAAGTCAAGTATATGTTGTAATTCCTCTTAACATAGTAGATTTCTGATCCCATTCGTCCGTGGTGTAACGACCTGCCTATTTTACCATAAATTTTTTTCCTCACATACATAAATATCATTCTTAATAATAACTCTGAAACCAATATAGCACCTGATATACACAGCGGACACCTAAACAATGAAAAATGTAGATTACATTCACAACCAATAGTACCGGAGTTTCACTACAATCCATAACATTTCTGTAAATATAAATATACAATCCTACAAAAGATCAAAAGGAAAAACTAGGATCATAATCCAAAAACCATCTGACCCTAGTTCAGTAACTCACCCTCCTACCAGGGTAGTATGAACTGCCTCTATTGACATGGAACTTGGTCTGCCTGTCTATCTGGATTCCCTGAAATGTTTTGTAAGTTGGGGTGTGACACCTCTTAGTAAGGGAAATAAACTAATATCAGTTGTGTGATGGTATGAGTATATTCATACTATAATAGATAAACAATACATAACACATGTATGGATAAAATCTGGTGATATAATACTGGATAAAACATATATAAACATTATCATGTTAAATCATACTGAATTTTAGTTATTATAAAATCATCTGCTATAACTGATAGTACTGAAATGTTACCCACGATGGATAGCTAGCTGATATCATGTATTACCCCCCATGACTGGGTTGTGCAGCCCGAAGGCAGGACTTGACAATGGCTGGCCGACCACAGCCAAGTCAAATGTGTCTGTAAGTACGACGGGATCGCCCCACCCTAGTCCGGACTTCCAGGGGGATGTCTACAATACTACACTGAAACCACATCGACTATCCATCTCCCATACTCTCTACTGGCAAGTGTGGTAGCACTAGTATGAACTGAACTGAATAGCTACGGTACTGAGCCCTGAATATTGATCTAAACTAAACCATCTGAATTCAAATAACATATAGTATGTTTACATATACTGATTTAACATGAAACTAGATTGATAGCATTTTTCTAAATTCTGACATATCATATATAATCACGGCCTTGCGCCAAATAACATACATAATTACGGCCTTGCACCGACTATCTATCACGACCTTGTGCCGAGCGTATTATAAAATACTGAACTGAAATTTGTACTATTTATCATAAAATTATGAAACTATAATTTCCTACATTATTTATGGTTTTCCTGAAAAACTATTGTAAACATACTTTTACTGAAAATCTGACATAACATAATATTTGTAAAATGATACACATGCTACACAATTTTAAATAATATTAAAATTGAATACCTAAGTTGAATATTTTTCTGTTTAAACATTTAAACCCATTTTCCTGTTCAACAGTAGTATTCCCAAATATTCTGATATAACATACATAAATTACATAAATTCTATAAATACATGCTGTTTTAAAATGATAAATTTTTATAAAAATAAACCGACTTAATTTATCCCCTTACCTAACTACTGAAAAGCCCACAAATTTAACTAAATTCACTCATATGGCATTCCCAGCTCAACACCTTGAAATTCACATTTTTTCCTAGAAAAACTTCAGTATTATTTCATCTACTACACCTCCTCAATCTAGAAATACCAAATATCTTATAAAATTTAAAATAATTAACTTACCCAAATTTTAGGATGGTACCCAAGTTGGCCTAACCAATGATTTACTCCAGCAGATTAGTAGAGAATCTTCCTAGGAGTAACGTGGCGGCTTCGGATCGTCAAACCGGCACGAAATGAGGCCGGATTTTTAGAGAGAAGGAAAAGGGGCTGAAGTTAAAGAGAGAGAGAGAGAGAGAGAGAGAGAGAGAGAGAGAGAGAGAGAGAGGGAGAGAGGAATTCTGCATGTTCCTCTCGCCAAAAATGTGTTCTTGGCCTTTTATAGAAATGCTTGTCCACATGACCTCATCGACAAGCCACATCTCCTTGTCGATGAATCCAAGAAGAGTTTCTTCGATGAACACTTACCCCTCGTCGAAGAAATTTAGGCCCTGGGAAAACAGTCTCTCGGTATATTCTCGTCGACGAGATGCATGTCCCCGTCGACGAGCCCAAGAAGCCTGTTCGTCGATGAATGCATTGCGTTTGTTGACGAGACCCTGCTAAATTTCCCCTTTAAAATTTCCTTTCTTTGCTCTCCTTTATTATATAATTGATATATTCATCGAGTCTCTACATTCTCCCATCCTTATAAAAATTTTGTCCTGAAAATTTACTATCTGTATTAAACACCATCCTTTAAAGAAAAATGAACTACTTATTTTATTACTTACCCTCACTTGTGGCGGAAGATTACCATGGTTACATTCAGAGTTCTGGGAGATTACAAATACATAAACTAAAATTCTCCTAAAACCAAAATACTAACTATTACCAAAATATTATTACATGTACTGATTAACCTACAAAAGGAACATTAAATACTTATTTGCATATTTTCCTAATTACTATTGAACCCCATTGAATAAATGTGGGTATTTCTGTCGTATCTGCTCCTCGAGCTCCCATGAAGCTTCCCCTACCGTATGATTTCTCCACAAGACTTTTGCTAAAGAAATCTTCTTATTATGCAATTCTTGATCTTTCCTGTCCAGAATCTGCATTGGTACCTTCTCATATGCCAAAGTATCCCTGAGCTCGATCTCACTAAAATTGATCACATGGAAGGGATCTGGGACGTATTTCCTCAACATGGAAATATGGAATATGTCGTGTATTCTGGACAAAACAGGTGGTAAGGCTACCACTCTCTTAAGGATCTCAAACGAGCTAATAAACCAAGGGCTAAGTTTACCCTTCCTTCCAAATTTCATAACTCCTTTTAATGGAACTATTTTCAGAAACGCGTGATCTCCCATATCAAATTCTAATTTCTTGCGGTAAGTATCAGCGTAACTCTTCTGCCGGCTCTGAGCTGCACTGATCATGTCTCTGATGAGCTGAAATTTATCATATGTCTGCCGCACTAGCTTTGCCCCCACAACGTGTCGCTCACCCATCTCATCCCAGTATAATGGGAAACGACACCTTCTTCCATACAACGCTTTATAAGGTGCCATCCTGATGCTGGCCTGGTAGCTATTATTGTATGCAAACTCTACTAGTGGCATATACTGGGTCCAACTACCCCCAAACTCCAGAACACAAGCCCGTAACATATCTTCAAGAATTTGGATCATCCTCTCAATCTACCCATCTATTTGAGGATGAAAGGTCGTGCTGAGACCCCAGAGCCTTCTGCAAGTTCTTCTAAAATCATGACGTGAAATATGGGTCTCGGTCTGATACTATAAACACTAGCACACCATGAGAATGGACTATCTCATGAACATAAATCTCTACCAATCTGTCCATGGAGTAGTTGATTTTAATGGAAAGAAAATGGGCAGTCTTTGTTAGACGATTCACAATCGCCCAAATAGCATTCTGACCATGCAATGTCGACGACAACTCCATAAAAAAATTCATAGATATGTGATCCCACTTCCACTCCGGAATGAAAAGTGGCTGCAAATGACCCACCGGTCTCTGGTGCTCAGCCTTAAGCTGCTGGCATGTCAAGTACTATGCTACAAACTCGACAATCTCCCTCTTCATGCCACTCCACCAGAAAAATTTCCGAAGGTCCTTATACATTTTTGTGCTGCCTGGATGAACCGTGTATAGAGATCTATGAGCCTCCTCTAAAATCATTCTCCTGATATCAACATCTACAGGCACATATAATTTGGTGCGAAACCTCAGAGTTTCATCATCCAAAATACTGAACTCCTCTCCCTGACCTCCTTATACTCTGGCTATTACCCCTGCTAATTCTGGGTCCTAATTCTGAGTAGCTTTAATCATTTTTTGTTATGTAGGATGCACCACTACGTTGGCAATAAATGCCTGAGGATCACTCTTTACCAACTCTATGCCGAGTCTCTTCATACCCATCTGGATCGGATGCTAAACCTCCATAGCTGTCAGTGCTGGTCCCACTGATTTCTTGCTCAGAGCATCAACTATCACGTTTGCTTTCCCTGGATGGTAACTGGTAGTGCAGTCATACTCTTTAATAAGCTCCAACCACATTGTCTATCTCATGTTCAGCTCCTTTTGAGTGAAAAAGTACTTCAAACTTTTGTGATTGGAGAATATCTCGCATCTCTCACTGTACAAGTAATGCCTCCAAATCTTTAACGCATGTACCACTGCAGTTAATTCTAGATTGTGGGTAGGGTAGTTCTTTTCATACGCTTTCAACTGTCGGGAAGCATAAGCTACAACACTACTATGTTGCATCAAAACACAGCCGAGCCTTTTCAAAGACGCTTCACTGTAAATTACATAGCCATCACTCCCCGATGGAATCGTCAGTACTGGTCTAGTGATGATCCGCTACTTTAATTCCTGGAAACTCTACTCACATTCATCATCCCATACAAATCTGGCATTCTTCCTAGTCAGTCGCGTTAAAGGCCCTGATAGTCCCGAGAATCCCTCTACAATCTGACGGTAATATCCCGCTAGTCCTAAGAAGTTCATGATCTCCGGAATGCTTCTCTGTCTTTCGCAGTTTACCATTGCCTCAATCTTACCGGGGTCCACTGAAATTCTATCCCCTAATATAACATGCTTTAGAAATGCAACTTTCTCTAGTCAAAATTCACATTTGCTAAACTTGGCATACAATTTCTTTTCCCTGAGCATCTGAAGTACCAATCGTAGATGTGTCTTATGCTCCACAAAGCTCCTCAAGTAAACCTGTATGTCATCAATGAAAACTACAACGAACTAGTCTAAATACTAGTGAAAAATTCTATTCATCAAATCCATGAATACAATAGGAGCATTCGTTAGACCAAAATACAATAGGAGCATTCGTTAGACCAAAAGGCATAACGAGGAATTCATAATGCCCATACTTGGTCCCGAAGGCTGTCTTCGAGACATCTTCTGCTTTAATTTTCACCTAGTGGTAGCCTGATCTGAGGTCAATCTTGGAATAGACCTATGTAGCCTGAAGTTGATCAAATAAATCGTCTATACGGGGTAGAGGATACTTGTTCTTGATTGTCACCTTATTAATTTCCCTGTGCTTTATACACATCCTCATGGACCCGTTTTTCTTCTTTACAAATAACATTGAAGCTCTCCACGGTGATACACTAGGCCGAATAAAATCCTTATCCAGCAAGTCTTGTAACTAATCCTTTAGCTCTCCTAACTTTGTTGGAGCCATCCTGTAAGGAGCTTTAGAAATTGGTGTCGTCCCCGGAAGTAGATCAATAGAGAAACCTACCTCGTGATCAGGAGGCAACCTGGGTAGCTCGTCTGGAAAGACATCGGAAAACTCCTTCACCACTGGTGTATTAGCAAGCTTTAACTCATTTTCTAACATTTCCTTTACAAAGGCCACAAACCCCTGCCAACTGTCCAGGAGTAATCTCCTCGCCTATATGGCTGATACTAACTGGGGCGGGGATTGCACTTGCGACCGTATGAACCTTAATTTCAGTTCTCCCGGAGGTCTGAATATCACTTCTTTCAAACGATAGTCTGTACTGGCGTAGTTAGCTGCTAGCCAATCCATACCAAATATTATATCGAACCCATGCATGTCCAACACTTTCAAGTCAGCTGGCAAGACTTTCCTCTGAATATCAACTGGGCAACCTCGGAGCACTCTACTACACCTCACTACTGATCCTATCAGTGTAATTACTAATAGTTTGGTGTCTAAGAACTGTGTTTCTGCCCCACATAATTTAATACACCTCATAGACACGAATGAGTGTGTGGCTCTTGAATCAAACAATATAATAATTTTAAATGAAAGCATGTTAATCATACCTGTCACCACATCGTTGGTTGTCTCAGCATTACTTGACATTAGGGTATAAACTCTCGCTGGAGCCGTATTCCTTTGCTAACCTCCAAGGGGCGCCTGATAACCTCCCCGAGCAAGCCTGGGAGCGGGAGCAGCTCTAGTTTGTGCCTGACAGTCTCTCATCATATGCCCTGGCTCCCCGCATCGGTAGTAAACACCTCGCCTGGCACGACACTCTCCCAGGTGTTTCTTCCCAAAAATTTGACAGGGTGGGTATGACTGTGTACCCTAAATCCCACGGCTCCCTGACTCCTGCTTTCGATCCTTATAGTAGCCACCCTTCTTCCATGAACCCCGACTGGATCCCTGCTGGAAATCTAAGGTGTGGATCTCTTTTTCTATTTCTGTTCCTCAGCATCCATCTGCTTTTCGAATTTTGCCACATCTGCTTTGTCTACTAGCTTGGCAAAGTTCTGCAATTTCAGTATTGCCACCTGCTTATATAATTCTCGCCTTAGACCTCTTTCAAACTGTCTTACTTTCTTTATCTTGTCCGGGATAATGTATAGGGTGAAACGAGATAATTCAATGAATGTCGCCACGTACTGCTGCACTGTCTACTGTCCCTACTTTAGATTCAGGAACTCCTCTACCTTGGCATCCCTAGATGAGGCAGGAAAGTATCTGTTGAAAAATATTTCTTTGAATCGGTCCCATGTCATCTTTATAGGCACTGAACTCTGCTGCTCTAGGAGTTTCACTGCCATCTACCATATCTCAGCCTTTCCTGTTAGTTTATACGTGGCAAATAAAACTCTCTACTCCTCTATACACAGCAGCACTGACAACACCTTTTCAATCTCTTGTATCCAAATTCCAGCGACTGTAGGATAAGTTCCTCCCAAGAAAGCTTGATGATTCATCGTTGAAAACTTCTTAATCATACATCCGTGGCCTACAGACGGACCTCCCTACTCCCTGGAGCTTCTGGAAATTTCAGCTATGACTTGCTGAGCCACGTTGCGTAATATTGCGTCTGAGTCGCCACCAGCAGCACCCGAAGGTCCAACACCCTCACTACCACTTGCATGCACGCTGCCACCTCCAGGGTCCATCCTGAAAGACAATAAACTTGGCTTTATGACCTTATTACCATAACATGTCCAACACATTTCATCTAATTGGTATATCATATCCTTAATTAATTTATCACCTCTATTCTTAATTCAAGGTTCAATCCTGCAACCTAAACACCCAACCCGACAATAGTTTGCTATGACTTTTCTGAAATCATCACCCAAGGAAAGACACATAAACCATCATGGAAGTCCTGAATCTAGACTACAAAACAAAACCTCAAATTCTTTTGTCCTATACTTTGGTATTGTTTCCGCTGCATTCTAGAGTCTACAGAGCCTAGTAACCTAGGCTCTGATACAAAACTGTAATGACCTGCCCATTTTACCATAAAAATTTGTTTTCCTCACATACATAAATATCATTCTTAATAATAACCCTGATACCAATATAGCACCTAATATATACAGTGAACACCTAAACAGCGAAAAACATAGATTACATTCACAACCGACAGTACCAGAGTTTCACTACAATCCATAACATTTCTGTAAATATAAATATACAATCCTCCAAAAGACTAAAAGGAAAAACTAGGATCATAATCCAAAAACCATATGACCCTAACTCAGTAACTCACCCTCCTACCGGGGTAGTATGAACTGCCTCTATCGACGCGGAACTCGGTTCTCCTGTCTATCTGGATTCCCTAAAATGTTTTGTAAGCTGGGGTGAGACACCTTTCAGTAAGAGAAATAAACTAATATCAGTTGTGTGGCGGTATGAGTATATTCGTACTATAATAGATAAAAAATACATAACACATGTCTAGATAAAATCTGGTGATATAATACTGGATAAAACATACATAAACATGATCATGTTAAATCATATTGAATTTTAGTTATTATAAAATTATCTGCTATAACTGATAGTATTGAAATATTACCCAGGATGGATAGCTAGCTGATGTTATGTATTACCACCCATGACTGGGTTGTGCAGCCCAAAGGCAGGACATAACAATGGCTGACTGACCACTGCCAAGTCAAATGTGTTTGTAAGTATGATGGGCCCACCCCACCCTAGTCCGAATTGTCAGGGGGATGTCTACAATACTACATTGAAGTCACATCAACTATCTATCTCCCACACTCTTTACTGGCAAGTGTGGTAGCACTAGTCTGAATTGAACTGAATAGTTACGGTATCGAGCCTTGAATATTGATTTAAACTAAACCATCCGGGTTCTAATAAGATATAGTATGTTTACATATACTGATTTAACATGATACTAGATTGATAGCATTTTTCTAAATTCTGACATATCATATATGATTATGGCCTTGTGCTGAATAACATACATAATTACGACCTTACGCTAGCTATCAATCACGACCTTCTGGTGAGCATATTATAGCATATTGAACTAAAATTTGTACTGTTTATCATAAAATTCTGAAACCATAATTTTCTGTACTATTTATGGTTTTCCTGAAGAACTGTTGTAAACATGTTTTTACTGAAAATCTGACATAACATAATATTCATAAAATGATGATCATGCCACACAATTTTAAAATATTAAAATTGAATACCTAAGCTGAATATTTTTCTATTTAAACATTTAAAACCATTTTCCTATTCAACAACAGTATTCCCAAATATTCTGATATAACATACATAAATAACATAAATTCTGTAAATACATGTTGTTTAAAAATGATAAATTTTCATAAAAATAAACTGATTTAATTTATCTCTTTACCTGACTACTGAAAAACCCACAAATTTAACTAAATTTACTCCTATGGCATTCCCAGCTCAACATCCTGAAATTCACATTTTTCCCTAACAAAACTTTAGTATTATTTAATCTACTACACCTCCTCAATCCAGAAATACCAAATACCTTATAAAACTTAAAATAATTAACTTACCCAAATTTTGGAATGGTACCCAAGTTGGCCTAACCACTGATTTACTCCAGCAGATTTGCAGAAAATCTTCTCAGGAGTAACGTGACGGCTTCAGATCGTTGAACCGGCGTGAAATGAGGTTGGATTTCTAGAGAGAAGGCAGAGGGGCCGAAGTTAGAGAGAGAGAGAGAGAGAGAGAGAGAGAGAGAGAGAGAGAGAGAGAGAGAGAGAGAGAGAGAGAGAGAGAGAGAGAGGAACTCTGCATGTTCCTCTAGCCAAAAATGTGTTCTTGGCCTTTTATAAAAATGCTTGTCCACGTGGCCTCGTCAACGAGCCACATCTTCTCTCAACGAGTCCAAGGAGAATTTCGTCGACGAACACTTACCCCTCGTCGACGAAATTTAGGCCCTGGGAAAACAGTCTCTCGGTAAGTTCTCGTTGACGAGACGCATATCCCCGTCGACGAGTCCAAGAAGCCTGTTCGTTGATGAACGCGCTGCATTCGTTGACGAGACCTTACTGAATTTCCCCTTTAAAATTTCCTTTCTTTCCTCTCCTTTATTATTAAATTGATATAATTCATCGGGTCTCTACACGTGGAGTAAGTATAAACCGAACCACATAAATCCGGTCTCACTTCTTATTTACTTTTATTTTTTTGCTTGTCTTCATTTCTTTCTGCTTATCCCCATTTATTTATTATTAATTCCTATATTATTTTATAATATGACTCTCATTATATGTTTTAGAGTATTTTATTAGATGGAAAAACTGTCCTTTTGAAAGATAGAATTTTCTTCTCTGATTCTACTGCTTGTACTTTTCTGAGGGATTACTCGGATTCAATCACGAAGTGCCTGTTTGGAACTTGGAAAATCTTTGAGAAAGAAAATAAAAATATGAAGGAATCCACTTTTTCATGTTTGGTTATTGATGAAACTAAGAAAGAAAACAAAAAATATACCAAATTAATCAATAAAAATATGATTATATATACCATTTACACTTGATTTTTCTTAACTTTTAATTATATTAAAATAAATATTCATTTTTAGTAGTATCTGGTATTGAGAAAAAATATAATAAAAAATAAATTTTCTCCTTATTTTTCTTTTATTCTTTTTCCCAACAAAAATCCTTGATTCAGACGTGCCGAAAAATCTATCATTTTCCTTCACTCATTGTTTCTAATAGCCATGGATTGTCTAATTAAAAGGCCTCATGCTGAGAAGCAAATGTAATTTCGGGCAACTCTCTTGGTTGGTTGTCTCTTTGCCAACCAAATACCTTAGTAGGAAGCTTTGTGAAATTAGTGTCATGAGCAGCAATTGTAGCAATGTAAAATTTGAGATTCACTTTGAGGCATTAGTACAAATCAAAATTTTAAGGCCTCTCCAAATATTGGTTTAAACCTAATGAGGCATTAGTACAAAAATCTTAAAGATTTCTATTCCGAATTAAGGGTTAATCCTAATTTAAGTGAACTGAATTTGTGTTTGAAAGCATGAATTTCTAAAATTAAATTCAAATTTGTGTGGATTTGGATAAATTTTAATATAATTTTATATTATATTTTATTTAATTTTTTTTGAAAGGTTTCAAATATTTTGTTTGTTCAGCATGACCTAAACTTTATACATTTTCCCCCCTTTTCTTTCTATTTTAATATTATTATTTTTTTTTTTCAAAAAAAAAAGAAATAAATAAATAGATGTAATGAGTTAAAATTTGGCGATAACTATTGATTAGATTGACTACATCTTTATTACAAAAATAAGGTTTTGCAAACTGTGCATGTAGTTACTTTCAATTACAATACATATAGAGGTGAATATAATTCGGTTAAAATTGAATTAACAGAGTAAATTCAGTCGGTTCAATTTAGTTAAAAATTTATTTGGTTCGGTTTGGTTTTCATTTTTATTGAATTTTGATTTTTGATTTTCAGTTTGGTTTATGGGTTTAGTTAATTCGGTTAACCTAATTAACCGAATAGTGTAAATTAATAATAACTAATATTTATTTTATATATTAAAATTTTATATATATTATTTGTCCTTTATGTGTGTGTATATATATATTAAATTAGTTAAAATTGGTTAACCGATTGAACCGAAATTTGGTTTGATCAGTTTTGAGTTCGGTTAAATATGAAATTTCAGTTACTTTGGTTAATGAGCTTTTTTAAGTGAAATTTTTTGATTAATTTGATTAATGAATTGAATTCACTGAACTGACAGAATACTCACTCTGAAATTGTATATATGTACATCTAAATTAAAATTGATATAATATCTTGCAAACTAATATTCATCTCATCATACATCTAGATCATACATGCTTGAAATTCGATGAATAATAAATATTTTGATTGAACTTCAAAATCTAATAATATATTCGATCACCATTTGATTAACTAACAAACTATTAAATTGCAAGACATGCATGCTAGTAGGATCTCTCCTGGTTCCTTTCGTATATACAAAAGATGGTTTTTGGATTTGATATGAGAATGTTTTCAATGTTGCCGAGCTGCTCTGAAAAGTAAAACCAACAAACTTTTACCTTACCAAAATGCATTTTTTTTAAACAATGGTAATTTTTTTTTCTTTTGGTGAAAAGTTATGTACTAGTGGTCACGTTTTTGGGCTACAAGGTGTTAGAAGACATTCAAAATATTTTTACTGCTTTGAGACGTAAATAATTATCATCTTTAAAAGAAGTTTGTCTCGACTCAGTTTTGTTGGTTATGGAAATTACCTTCGAAATATAGTAACTTTTATGGAAATAGTTCATTTGACTAGGAAAGAGATAAGATGAGTTTTGGTTTTGTTTGGGAAAAAAGACCTTAGGTTATGTTCACGGATACAATGAGAGCACATCAAAAGAGAAATATAAGAAAATAAAAGCATAATTTATGCCCTAATTTGGTTGGTTGTTGGTGTTGTTTTTTTTGGAGGGTTTTTTTGTAATCTACCTTTTGCTTATCTTGTAACCATGGTATTCTTTTGCCAAAAGTGAGGGTATATTAATAAATAAATGTAGGTGCTGCCATCTTTTAGTAAAAAAAAAAAAAAAAAATGTAGTTAGACAGTATGCCTAGTGATATCTATGAAGTCTCTATGCATTTTCTACTATTTCAATAAAAAATACTCTATAATTTTAACATGAGGCTTTAAGCATGCATATGAAAACTCCAAAAAGCCATCATACATATAATGATACTACACCCCTATCTCAAAAGATTGTACAAAACCACATAAAGAGGGAAAAAAGAGGCTGTTAGCAAGAACAACAATATACATACCTTCTATGAATTAACGAATGTGATCCATATGTGTATGAATATCTATTTTGTATGAAATAACTCATGTGATGCATGTGAGAATCAAATTTAATGAGCTATCACATGTGATCGACCTTGTAAATATGTACAATTTATATAATAAGCCCTTTGAGAGGGGAGAATACACATGTTCATTTATTCAATTTAAAAAAAAAAAAAAATTATATTTAGGTGACACAAGGTTTTGCAAGTGGAGGACTCAATGATCCTTTAAGGCCCCTTGCACTTAGTTTGAAAATCTCCCACTCCTAATAGACTTTTAATGGGTAAGTCCTTCTAAATATGAATCATAATTTAATTAATAAATTTGATTATTAGACATGCCATTAAGACCACTTATTTTTAGAGGTTAGAAGCTAGTAACAAATTGTTGGTTAAAAGACACCGACCTACCTTAAAGTTTGACGAAGAGATAAAAATCTTTCTTGAGGTTTCAAAAGTACCATTGACCTCTCTTAGGATTTCAAAAATGTTATAGACCTCTCCTGATATTTGATTTTTGAGGCACTTACATCCTTTAAAAGACTAATTTTTTTTGGGGGTAAAATATAAGGTGAAATTTATATCTTTTTTGAAAAACCTTAGAAGAGGTTATTGGAATTCTTGAAACCTCAAGGGAGATCAGCGTCTTTTTGTCAAATCTTAAGAAAAGTCAATGTTTTTTGCCTTAAATCTTTTAAGTATAAAAAGTACCTAATTCTCTAACAGTTGTTCAAATGGGTCTTACCACCACACCTTACGTGATTCGGATTGCATTCCACATGTCTCTAAATCGATCCTACCTCTTATATCCCGACTCTATTCGGGATTCATCTACCAAGTCTAAATGATTCTTATTAGCCTTGGTCACACACTTGGCCATCTGACTGTGAGCATGTCAGGATAATTAGTTTCACACATCGACTTTACGTTGTCGCTAGTTAGTTCAAAGTTATAAACCATCGACTTTGATATCAAATCCAAAGGTGGATTTGATACACATGAGTGAACACCAATTTGACTCAAAAACTTAAGTCTATCATGTTTTAAACCTAACCATGTATATAAACATTTATCTTTTACTTACTTTTTTTAATGTGTGACAAGCTTACAAATAAAATTCTTAATAGCTTCTTCAAAATTTAACTTTAATTATTGAAATAAAAAATATTTTGCAAATCTATTCTAATTCTTTCAGGCCTCTTCCTTCTTCTTTATATACAATTTAAAAAACTTAGTTGAAGTGCGTGGGTGAAGGGAATGAGATACCCATTGATGGAATATTGAGAAGAGGTAGTCTACATCTGATTAGACAAAAAGTGCCGCCCATCACCCCATTTTCCGGTGGACAAGACAAAAGGAAAGACCCCATTAAAAAAAACAAAAAAAAAGTTTTCCGGCTGCTCTTAGCCTACTTAATGTGTTTTGCTTTGGGATATGATATGATATGATATGACATGATATGCAATTAGCATGTAAATATATAAACATAGCACTAGAAAGAGCTAAGTACACACGAGGGATATGATATTATGATCTATCCATGTGGTATATTTCTCATTGGGCAGTTGAAGTAGTTGTTTTCTTTTTTTGTAATTATTTATTTATTTTTTTACGGGCTCATGACCTTACAAGTTAATGTGAAATTTAACTTTATGAGAGAGAGAGAGAGAGAGAGAGAGAGAGAGAGAGAGAGAGAGAGAAATGAAATATACACTATCTTAATTTTTGTTGTATAATCAAAGTACAATGAGTCTCTAATGGGAGAAATACTAGGCACAAAATTTGATGTATGCATCAGATGTAATATGATTTCGTTATGTACATAAAAAATACGCATACATAATAGTTATACACATCACAAGATCATAATAAATTCAGTGTATGCACCAGGCATACCTAAAAAATTTATCCCTTGTAGCCACAAAAGCCTTAAATTTTAATATTATTATGTTGGTTAGGTTAGGTGAAACTCCTTTTGAGTTATATGCGCATATGTGTGTGTTGTATCCCTCTTTTAATTGATACCCTATTCAAAAAAGAAATTTAATGAAGAAAGAAAGTAGTTGTGCTGTCTATCTATGGCATTGTTAATTCCTTAATATGGAGTTTGGTTCATCCAATGACTCTTGGGAATACTTATTTGTTTTCAAGTAAAAGTATATTTAGTTTACATTTAATAATAGAGAATCTCATTCATGAGATCTAGTACAAATTCTTACAAAGTTCTTTAATATTGACATCCTTATTCGCATTAAAAAGTTAGGAATGTGGATATTCCCAATGTATATGAAGGAATCACAAATGTTTAGAAAGTGACAATGACAACCAGAGTCATATTTTGAAAATTCAAAAATATATAGCTTTACTTATTTTAAAAAACAGTTGCACTATTTAATTAACCTTTGAATTCTACAGTAATTTACCAACTTAATTAATTATTGGTTTTAGTTTTGTGATTTCAACAATTTAGGTAATTTTCTAGTATTTTATTTTATTTATTGAAATTTTTTGAAATACATAAGTAAATTACAATAACTTCTCCGGAAGTTTAGCAAATATATAAGGACTTCAAAAATTCCGTAGGCTTCTTTTATGATTTGACAAAAAGATGCGAGCCTTCTTGAAAATTTTATAATCCCAGGGGTCTCGCCTGAGGTTTGAAAAAAAGATCCAAGCCTCCTTGAGATTTTTATAATCCCAAAGACGTCACCTAAGGTTTGACAGAGAGATATAAATGTTCTCTAATATTTGTAAAATGATAAACTTAGGATTCCCCCGGAGGAGGGGAGAGAATATATGTGTTTCAAAAATCAAAATTTAAGAGAGGTTCATGGAAATATTAAAAACCTACCTGAGCACTCCATATTTTTCCTAATTAAACCTTAGAAGAGGTGTGAAACTTATGAAAATGTAAGGGAGGTCCTATCTTTTAGGTAGGGTTAGCATTTTTGCCCAAAATATAATGCATGGGCATTTTTTTTTTTGGGTTGAAGTATTGCTTGTCCAATTTAAGGATGTTATGGAAAGAAAATTATTTGATCATCATTCTCAAGAATAAACAAAGATGTTTGGAAATACCACTTGCCCAAAAATCTATCAATAATATGCTTCCAAAAAAAAAATGGAAATCATATATTTTCTCTATAGGAGGCTATAAGCCCCTTCCTTTCTTGATGGCAATTTTCATAAAGGATAAAAAGAAGGGGAAAAAAAAAAGGATGTTGAAAATTTATGTTTGAAGGTGTTTGCACAATCAACTTGCGAGTAATGATTAAATGGTTTTTTTTTTTTTTGGATTGATCTTGAAATTTTATGATGTGCTTGTGACTTGTTTGATAGAGTTGGTTTTATGACTAGGATAATAACCTTTGTTTTAAGAGGAGATCATTCCATATTTCACTCAAGTTTGATTTCACCTAAATTATATATCGGTCATCATGATTTGTAATTTATTAGGTGTCAATAACTTATTATTCTTGATGATTTATTGTGAACGTATGCATCTAGCTAGTTCTGACGGGAAAAGCTCATTATAACCCTACTATTTTTTTGAAAGATCATTATAACCCTATTATTAAATAGTGGAACACTGAAGTTAGGTTTTGATCTTTTGATTTTCCTATCTAAATCCTTATGTCGATTTATTGGGTATGGGAGTAATTTTATGGTGATTGAATACTCTATTTAGTATTAATTTAAATGAGGGAAAGATTATCTTTAACTCCATACCCCTCCCTTTCCTGATAAAGATCCTCCAAAATTAGTGTTTGTAGAATTTTGTAAAACTGAAAAATAAATAAATAAAAATATAGTACTCTTTCTTTCTTACAAATAAACCAGCAAATGACATCAAAATTATTGAAATATAATTGAATAGTTCATGTTTAATAAATTCTGAGTAGAACAACTCTACATATATGTTTTCCATGTGAAGCAATTATTGAAAGTAAAATTTGAGGAGTAGCTTAGGGATGATTTATTAACATACTTGATGGCACAACATATATTTTTAATTAGAAATAGTTTTCAAGATAAACAATATTTATGTTTGCAAAAATAATTCACACTATTGGAAATTTCGTATATAATATACATAATGGGTCATAATAAACAGGAAACTGGACAAAGGGAAAGAAAGCCAAGTGAAGAAAGCCTTTTTAATCGTACCAATTAAGTTTTGGGCTGAAAGTGCAATCAACTTGCTATGACTTGAGTTCTAAGGTATCTTATTTCCTTTTTAATTGAATTATGTTGTTTAGTTAATTTTTGGTTTTGGTTTGATGGCTTATTGCCCCTGGGAATGCCCAGGTTTGATGTAATAGTGATAAACTTTTGATGAAAGTCTTATTTTGCTTCATTCCTCTCGGGTATGCCCAGAGTTTCTGTACATATCCATTTGATCAATATAATTTATCATTTACTGATAAAAAAATAAATTATTGAATACATTGTTTTTTTTTGTCTTGAGTCGAAACTTTAACAAGCGTGCTTGTGGCAAGTCTAGCATTTGAAACTTTCTGGAATTGGTTTTGTAACTAGGATAGTGGCCTTTATTTTAGGGGAGATCTCTCCATACTTGTTAGATGCCAAGAACTTGTTATTCTTGATAGTTTATGGTTGAGATATGCCTTCGATTTTGACTAGTGGAATATTGAAAACGGGCTTCAATCTTGTGATTTTTCCCTTAACATCAAAGTTTTTCCCATAAATCTTATGTCTCCTTTTTGTGTATTTGAGTGATCTGTGGTGACTGAGTATCCGATTTAGTGTTATTCTGAATAAAAGAAAGATCATCTTGGACTATTGTGTTTCAACCATAACATCCATACCTCCCTTTTCCAACAAAATGCTCCAAAATTATTGCCTTGTAGAATTTAAAAAAAATGAAAAGAATGTATTACTCTCTCTTTATAGATCGTTGGATATATAGTTCTGAGTGGAGTAACTCCACATGTATGTTTCCTTCATTGGAAGCAATTATTGATTGCTGAGGAATTACTTTTTTACAGCTTGCACTTCTCCAAAATTTATCTAAGGAATTGTTGATCATCACTTATTCTTTAATGCTATAATTTTCATCAATATTTATCAAATACAAAATAAAGCACAACTACTATTATTAGTTGTCACTTCTACAAAATATTTAATCGAATACGACAATATTGTTTTTTTTTTGAAGTGATTTATTGAACAAATAATTTTAGTTTAGAAATATTTTATCTTGCCTTTTAGAAAAAGAATATTTATGTTTGCAAAAATAATGCACACTACTATTTGAAAATTTTGCATATAATTTAAATAGTGGGTCACAAATAAACAACAAAACCAAACAAAGGGAAGGAAAACCAAGTGAAGAAAACCTTTCTATTACTCACAGACATATACTTTGCAGCACTGATCCAATTCCAAAACCTACTTAATTTACCGTACCAATGAAACGTGAAAACCACATTGGATTCAAAGATGAGAGAGATGTCCACTGCATGCTATATAGAGCAAGAGCAGAAAGGGATAGGCTGAGGCATCTCCACAAAAGTGGTAAGGTGGCTTCTAATAAACTAAGATGGGGTAGTACTTAAAACATAATGCAAATATTAATAAAAGACTTGTGGAAGTCTTCCATGAGGTAGCTAGCTTAGTGTCCTCACCACTTAATTGTAGCTCCAATGCATTTTTTTTTTTTTAAAAAGTAATATTAGTTCAGTGTTGTATTAATGGATTCCCTCTATTAGCTAGACTTTCTCAAAGTCTTTAGGGTATTTCTTGTCTCTTTCATGGGTCAAGTACCTCTAACTGGCCACTTGTCAAAATGCATTTACTTCTTTAATGCAATAGTTCCTGTAAATGATGGATTCCCTTTGAGAGTCCAATCATATGCACAGTGAGAATTTTCTTTCTTAGTTTTGTCTTCTAGCTGGGGAGATGCAGTGTATGATTATATAGGTTATGGGATTTTTTCATTTTCTCGATAAAATATCTTAATAATTAAAGTTAGAAACTTCACTTTGAGAGGAAATGAAAAGAGTATGGAGTACAAGATGAAAATTATTCCAAATTGTATAATTCAAGTCTAGGGGGAAAAATGAGTTTGACATTTTCATATTTGATGTCTTTAAGTTTTCTAATTTTAGAAATCGGAATGGTAACTATATTTTTTTTTTGTTAGGTGGAATGGTGGCTATTCGACATTATATATACAATTATACAAAAGAGTAGATAAAAACAAGTGTAATATTTGAGCTATAAGTATTTTAGCTCTACCATTTTGGGAAAAAGGGTGGAAAAAAAAAATTTTGCGGACAAGGAATGGGATGGAATTGAAGCCAAGTGAACTTTCTGTTGGCCTAACATGGTATTCGAATCTTATTTTGATGATAGCAAGTAAAAGTTAATTTAACATGTTATGATTTAAGTGATGATATTTCAAGAAACCTAGTATGTGAAGTTCAAAAGGTTTAAGAATTAATAGTCCAATATCACAAAGTGCTATGAAAGCTTATACTTCAACAACAAGGTGATCAAAAGAAAGCTCAAGAGATCAAAGATGGTCAAAACATTTGGAAGCTTAAAGGGTATTGAAGCTCAAGACAAAATGGACTCAAAGCAAAGATATACATGAAGACGTCCAGTTTAGAAAGTTTTTAAGTCTTTAAGAAGTCTTATGTAAGCACTTCATTTAAAAATCAAAATGAATGCTTTGAAACTCATTAGAGTTTATTATGGACTTAAAAACCTTATTTTGAAAACTCAAAAAATATTCTTATCAAAGCAAGTTGGCTAAGATATTTGGAAATAAACTTTAAAAACAATGTTTTTAATTGTTCAGGCGACAAACCCTTGTCTGGTCAGGCGACTGGCATTTTTGTTGAATAAAATTTGACAAATAGTGTAGGATCAGGCGACTGATCCCTCATACCTCAAGTGACTAACCCTGTTCTGAATTGGAAAGCACATTGTAGTTAAAGATCAGGCAACTGACCCCGATGGGTTCAGGCGACTGACCTTTGTAACGATTAGTTTTTAAACAACGTTGTAAAGTTTTTAAATTGAGTTTCTTGCCCCCCAAACTTTGTAAAGACTTGGGAAAATCTCAAAGTAACTTAGGCAACACAAAAATATACTTTTTTGACCCTATAAATAAATGATTTCTCAAACCAAATTGAATACCAAGAATTGAAAATCCGATTTTAAGCTACATTGCTCATACTCTCTCAAAGCCTTCTTGCACACATGTACTTGCTGAGATTTTCTGAGATCTACTGAGTCATTAATCACTGATCTCTGTGCATAACCTTTGAGTTTTGATCCAATCAAAGGAAGAATCCCGGTGGCATACTCTTTGAGCTTTAATTTCATTCTTCATTGATATTTACTTTGAAGTATTGATTAGCTTTGCTTAATCTTGAACTAACCAGCTCTATTTGAGAGTAATTCTTGTACACAAGAAATTATTCTTTCTTTCTTGTTTTCTTGACGATTCAGGGTTGTTGAATCGTTGTACCAAGTATAGGGAATCGTTTGGAGAGGTGTACTCTAGCCTATTGAAGGAGGGATTATAAGGTTACTCCGACCCGTAAAGAAGTGTTATAGTGGAATCCTTAGGTGGTGTTGCCTAAGGTGAGGACATATGCGGGTATAGCTGAATCTCATAAAAACTTGGTCTCACTCTCTTCCCTTACTCTTTAAATTTCTGCATACATATAAATTTCATGGATGTTTATTTAAGTGTAGGGAATTATTTTGATATTGAGATTGAGAAAATTTTAATTAAAGGCAGTACGTTAATAGATCTTTTGTGGAAACTTTAAAGGGAGTACGTTGATTAAACTTGATTAAAAAAAAAGGTGCATTAATCAAGAAACCTAATTGTCAACAAAGTTTGAATCTTGGAAGTGTTGCAGCAATTCACATATTGGTTAAGTAATTTATGGATTGTGTTGACTTATTTATTGATTGATTGATTGGGTGTTGATTGTCTTTGCTGCATGATCAAGTTGATTTACTCATTCTTAAAGTTTTAGAAGTGAATATTAAATCCTAGATGATATTATAATTCAAATCATCTTTGTGATTAATAAACTTACAAAGGTTGTGAATTTGTAAAAAGAGTTAAAGGAAACTTTTAAAATCCAGTTCACCACTCTTTTGGGACTACACCTTAGTTTTCAATTTCCAATAAACCTGAACAAATTCCCCGTCCCACCCCTTTCTCTTTCTTGGTTCTATTTGATTGAAAAGAAAAAAAATAGTGAAAAATTAAATTTACATATAATATTTTTCAAAAAAAATTGTAATCTCCCTTTAATATTCAATAATTATTTGGAGGAAAAAATTACTTCCTAGTTTTCCTTGAGGGACTTTTTGTTTTTGTTTTTTTTTTTGTTTTGTTTTTTGTTTATATATCTATAAAGAAGATGTTACAATATGTTTTCCTTTTATGTATATGTGGTACTAATTAACTAGCAGCTCATAATTGCATCTTGCTTGAAAATAAATAATAAGGAATTTTTTCCTAAATCTTTTTATTAATCTTTTTCAAATAGTATATGAAATGAATGACAAAAAATATGATAGTATCTTTGTGTGCATCTTATATTCAAGTTTTCATATAATGTAATATTAATTACTTCTTGGATTCACATGTATGTGCTTGTGATGAGCGATGCTTTATGCATTCTGGACCTATGGCCATCACGGAACTATGTAGTGTAGGAAGAGGAGGAGATCGAGTTGGAGGAGTACACACACTCTCCTCCTCTCCTTATGCACCACATGGGCCCGTGACAGTCACATTTTTTACATGTAATGCAAAGCTTCCAAAATTAAAATTAAACTTGTATTTTTAATCAATCACCTTTTAGTGTTAATTTTTTTTGAAAAGGTAATATTATTAATAAAGGAGATACCAAGAAAGATGCTTAGAAACTCCGAAAGGATGAACAGAAAAAGGCGAGGAAAAGAACCTCCCAGAACAAAAAAAAGAACATAGGAAATTCCCAAACTGCAGAAGAATCGTCATAACCCTGCAAGTAGACATATAGATCTTCCAAACAAACTGTAAATAAGTCTAAATTGTGGGTTTATTCAGGTTAAAAAAGTACAGACTAAAGCGAGGAGAAAACCATGGGAAATAGGAAGGAAATTGATTCTTTGATCCCCCCACAATATGAGTCCCCAACTACAAAATAGTCAGTAATATACACTAAGCATATTTTTCATCATATGCATGGTTGGCTCACGAAAAGCAAATACTAATTTATAATCTGATCATACCTCTAATCAAATGTTTCACTACACCTTTTCAAATTAATGAATAGACGTTTGAGTGATTTTCACAAACAACTGATTAAATTTGGGGATGGTGCAGTGATAATGATCATGACATATAAATCAACTTGCATCAATAATTAACGTGTTTAATTCGTAGTGGATGAATGACGTCACTATTCCTCATAAAAATTTTCTCATGTCACCACTATACATAGTGAATCATTTCACTTAAACTTTTGTTCACAAAACTTAATTTAAAACTTTAGGTTTAGAACTCTTAAAATAAACGTCTAACTACACAGAAATACATACAGTGTATTCTGATTTATACAATTTCTTAACCAATACTAAATCAATGTCCACTTCAACTATCTACTTGAGCATCATTTCCCTTTCCTTATGCTCCTTTAATTTCCAAGACTCAACAATATATATAATATTGTTGTTAGCATCCAAAGACTAAACCCTGCCATCATAGCTCGCTAGTCTCAAATGTGTACTATATCATGTGCATAGTACAGTCAAACACACAAAATATATATATAGCAAAAACCAAAGTAGTAGGTCATACAATCACATGCACTATTGTCCCTATTTAATAATAAATAAATCAATTAAGCAGTAGTTTTAGGTCTTGATCAGCTGTGCTTTGGTTGTCACAGAGCACACGTGCATAGATCTAGTCCACAAGTTCAAATTGGCACCATTATTTTAAACATGCTTAGTCCAAACTTATTGAGAGCATTAAAGATTAAAGCCCAACTGGGGTCTATAATTGTTCATTTGAGTCCCTTTCTCAAGCATTTTAGGTTTAGAATATTACTCCCTAAATCAAAAGTCTCTAAGCTCCCACTGTTACGCCTAATTAAAAAAAAAAGGAGCCTAGCTAGCTACCCCATGCCATCAATGGAAACTTGCCTTCCACTGTGTCCTCCAACAAATTTGAGGTGGTCGTGTTCGACGGGCCACGTCATGTGTCATAGAACATTTACGGTGAGTGCGCATCTCTATATATATGCGTGTATGTGTATGTGTGTATGTATATATATAAATATATAAGCAACAGACAGCGATGGAGAAAGAAATTGAGATTGGGACGTGTCTTTGTTTGACAGGATATTAGTTCAACTAAGTTTTTCTCTTTATAGAGATGGGTGATAACACTGCAGGAAGCAGTAGTACTAGTGGTGGTGCCTCAAGAGAAGTGGGAGATGGGATGATCAAGGAGCAAGACCGGCTGCTACCGATAGCGAATGTGGGAAGAATCATGAAGCAGATCCTTCCTCCGAATGCAAAAATCTCAAAAGAAGCTAAAGAGACAATGCAGGAGTGTGTGTCTGAATTCATCAGCTTCGTCACCGGGGAAGCGTCAGACAAGTGTCAAAAGGAGAAGCGAAAGACGGTGAATGGGGACGACATTTGCTGGGCGCTGGGAACGCTAGGGTTTGACGACTACGCTGAGCCATTGAAAAGGTATCTGCATATATATAGGGAGTTAGATGGGGAGAGAGCTAACCAAAACAAGGGTTTCAGCAATCAATGAAATATTAGTTAAGAATTACTCGGATATTGGACTAACAACACATAAGTTTAATTATGTATGTGCAGGGTGAACCATGAACTAATTAATTAATGAGGACTTAGACCTATGTATGCGGTTTGCCCTAGCTAGTCCATTAATTAATTGGCAGTTCTATGACTTCCATCCCTCTCTATGAAAACATGTATGTGTTGTAATGTTGACGATGATGCTGTTTAAATGATGATAAGCAAGGTTTACTCCTTTTCTATGGCTTGACTTAATTTCTCTTTCGACCCTTTTTCCTTTTGAGAGAGTTTCGTTGGGAATTATGTGGGCTTATCAGATCTGGTTTTTATTTGTGTAGCTTATCAATTTTACAGATATATATATATATATATATATATATATATATATATATATATTGTCTGTTGTTATGAACTCGAGCCATGGGGAAAGATGACTTGATTCTCAGTTCAATTTTCATCCTCAGTTTTGGGATTTGTTTATACCTATGTTGGTGTTTGTGTGTGTGCGTGTCTGGTAATCTTACCAAATAATGGTTCTTGAGTTTATATATGGTAGCTGCAAAATTAGCAGCAGAAACAAAAACCCAGATTTCTGTTGAGTTTTTTCGATCTGTATATCATATCATAATTAAGATCATGACTTTTGTTTTCGTGGTCAGGATCTTGCTTATTAATTTACTTGATTTCTAGCTTTCTTCTGAAGGATTTTGTTCTGGGTTTAATTTTATTTGCTTTTCAAGAGCTTGTTCATCAGTACGGCTACTTGATAGAAAAGCGCTTACATAATTGAATGAGTATAAAAAGAACAATTTTAGCTGGAAGTTGAAAGCAGAAAATTACATATCGTTTTAATTTGGGAGATAGACCATATGGGGGTTTGCAATTCAAATCGTTTTTTGCGACTTTTGTTGCTCTTCCCTTAATATGATATTGTCAACTATATATAATTAAAGTTCTCATGCTCTAGCTAGGAAGTGATTTCAAAGTTTCAGGCTTGCATATAATATAATTTAGATCTGATTCAAATGGATTGGATGCTGATGATGAGAAACTCATTAAACTCATCAGATATATATATATATATATATATATATATATATATCACCTTAATCAGTATTGTCAAAGTCAATTCAATCTTTTGTTTCGCTCTGGTATGTTGCAGATCATAGGTGCTGATAATATTGACGATGCTGTCAAAGTGGAATTCTTAACGTGCACGACCTATTATGACTTTTCTTTGAGTTCTATCTGCATCTCTCTCTCTCTCTCTCTCTCTCTCTCTCTCTCTCTGCCTGAGGGTAGTGGTAAGTGGTTCATGACGTTTGTTCAAATTACAACAAATGAGAACAGTATTAACTACAGCACAAAAGTTCAGATGGGGAAGCCATCATTGAATTAGGTGATGGGTGGGATCCATTTTGGCCAAAGCAAATCTGCATTCGTCATCAATGGTATATATATGTGATTAAGTTGACCAAAATTTACAATATATGCATAGCTAGTTAGGTCTGGGGATGATTAGGTTTAACTTAGTTCTTATATATAAAAGAGAGAAATCTGTGTGTGTGTGTGTGGGGGTGGGGGGGTACCACAGGTCAGCCCTCAGTGGTTCAATCTCCGTATAACACTTGATATAGCAGCCTCCATCCATCATCTCCATCATGCAGACATTTTCCATTTTCTTCTTAATTCAATTCCCGCAACTAAGGACCACCACATAGTACTCCAGTCTCCAACTCACTAATTTCACTTTTTGTACTGCAGATCCTTACCAACAAAAACAACAATTGCATGTTAATTTTCAGTGTTAATGCATGTGTGTGTATTGCGTGAAAAAAAAAAAAAAAAAGGTGTATGTTTTGTGATAGTGATACTCTAGCTAGTTCCTAAGTGTACTTTGATTTAAAAGTTTAAACTAATTAGGTCTTGGCTCCAACTATTAATTTTTTCGATATAGGACATTTCAACCTCATTTTTGAATCTCTATAATGTTTCCTTGAGCACAAACCATCTCTCTTTCAAGATTAATAAAATTCTCCAACAATTACTCAAGTGGGCTTATCACTATTTTTTTTTTCTTTTACGTATCTTGGATTGTATTCCACATGTCTTCAAACTCTTACGACATCCGAACACTTTACTTTTACACCTAGATGATCCTTATTAGTTAACAAAGATGATCTTTATAAATTTGCAGGTCTAGAGGATCCTTATTGGTCTCAATTATATACTTAATCCTTTAACTGTTAATATGTTATCAAAATTTGCTCTTACATCTTGATTTTGATTGCCTGGGCTCACAAACCATCATCAATTTTGACACTACTTGTCAACATCAAGGACTCTTCATGCCAGATTGATATGTACATGGATGAACACCAACTTGATCCAAATGTGTCAAGTTGGCCACCATGATTCATATATATAGTGTCACATACATAAGACTCCTAAAATACCTAGGGTTCCTACATACACAAAACTAAATATGGTAACCAATATAATAAATAAAGTAGGCCACTTGATCTGTTCTTGTATATAGTTTTTGTTAAATCAAGTTCTTTAAAAGTACTAATCATGCTTATTAATTTTTTGAGTTTCAGAGAAGTGTTCACTTTAAGCGACTTCATAAAAATATCTACAAATTAATCTTCTAACACACAAATATTAAATTAAAACTTCTTTGTCATGCACCAACTTTCAAATATATTGATACTTAATGTTGATATGCTTGCTTCGACCATGAAAAATAGGATTATTTGTCAAAACAATAATAGATTTATTATCACAAAAAAAAAAAAAAAAATTTCTATATAAGATTATCTTGGTGATGTTTCCATATAAAACAAGTATCCACACAATCAAACTACTAAGTAACACTATATAGCAATTGCAATATACTCTGCCTCCACTTTAGAAGATCAAATAAAATTCAAGCAAGATTAAGTCAAAGTAGTCTTATGGGATTCAAAGTCTCTAGTTCTACATTGTACCAACAAGCTCCACTTTGTTAATAAAAGATAAAAACTTCATAAGATTGTGTACCTTAAATGTGTCTTAAGATATGCTTACCTGTTTGCGTTATGTGATTGATGCAATAACTCTAAATCTACTAATATAATCAACTCTAGCTACATATGATATATACTAGGTCTAATGGAAGTTTCATATTCCAAACTACATACTAAACTTTTGACATTAGTAGTGAAAGTGAGTGGTGTGCTCGGATACTACTTGTCGGCCCGGGAGTATATAGAGTCAGAGGGGGAGGGGGTGAATGGACTCTCTTGCGTATTTTGGGTTTTCTCTACAAAATAAAATTCTTACTAAGATTTAAGCAGTTATATCACAATATATGAAATGTAAATCATGCATAAGACAAATAATAAAGAGTAGGGTAGAGAAGCTTAATATCGATATTTTAACATTGTTCGGTACCAAGCCTACGTCTACGCCTTGAGACCAACTCAAGGATTTCACAATCCACTAAGGAGCTCCTTCACCGGCGGAGAAGCCTTACAACATGGGAAAAAATCCATCAACACTTACTGCCAAGAGCCACAAGGATCACCAAGATGCCTTGCAAGTCGGTTCACCAAGAACCTTTAACAACGGTTCACCAAGAATGTTCAATTCAGGAACCAATCCCTTTACAACAAGAATATGATTACAAGATGATGCTCCTTTAACTTAAGATGATATCAAATACAATCAACCTCACACTATTCTCTCAAGGAATGAATCAAACACAATTTAGAGAGTAAGAGAGAATTGAGCACTTGAAATGATAAACTAAATGCAAAGTGCTTAGGTTTTGTATTTAAAGATTTTTTTCACTAAAATTGTGTAAAAATAATTAAAACCATTCTTAATCAGGTCCAAGAACTTGTATTTATAGCCAAAAAGTCAAGCTAGCCGTTATCCAACCGTTGGGAGCAAATCCCAAATGATTTGCTTGAGAACTAACCATTTTCTAGCCGTTAGTGTTTAGGTCTCGATGTTAATCATCAATGAGTCACCCCAAGTCGTCAACGAATTATGCCTTTTCGTCGACGAGTCACCTAGGCTGAAAACTCGTTTTGGCTACTGGAAAGATTCGTTGATGAATCAAACCCATTCATCAACGATTCAACATCATTTGTCGACGTTTGACTTGGGTAGAAACTTAATAAGCCTATTGACGAAGACACCCTATTAGTTAACGATTGCCCTATTTTTTCATACCAATATGTCTTTTAATGACTTAAAACATTCTTGGACAAAAGTATATTAAAGATATTAAGTCTAATGGAGATTAACACTTGTTCAAATGAGTTTCCCTTTGAATATAAGATATCTTGTTTATGAAAATACATTTGAAAGCTTATTTTGATATCTTATATGCTAATATGTTCTTTATAAAAATATACTTGACTTTCTTGAGTCTTTAGTATATAAAACATGTTTTGACAAAACCAGGACTAAGTATGTAAAAGTTCATAATACCATGATGTTTGAAAACTTGTCCCTTTAGAAAACATATTTGAGTATAGGATGCTTTTGAAAAACTCTTTGTTTTAACTTTGAAAATTATGAATGTTGAGTTTGTAGCTTAGTGAAATCCTATTACTCTTGTTTCCTAGTTTGCATGTGCAATTTGCTAAACTTTTACTCATAAATCACGTATGAAACAAAACCGCAAGAGTTACAAAATATACTACCTCAAACACTCCTTATTACATACAATTCTACATTAAGCTTCCCTGGATTGTGTTTGAGTTCTTCTAGGTGTGTGTCCATATGATCTTTCCTTATTCGAATGCCAACTCGGTCCTATCTTTGCCTTTGATCCAGTATTTCATGTATTTGTCACTTGTACCTGTACTAAACATGATCTGCAAAGATGGAATACACTAGAAACAACAAATAGGTTAATATCATCAAAACATATAAAACATGATTATGCAGCCACCAAGGCTAATTATCTCCCTCTTTTGATGATGTCTAACCTATTAAGAATTTATTTAATCTTTGCATTTGAGTTTGACTTACCATAGCTTATTATGCAAAGATAAGTTTCCCTAAAACCACTAATGAGTTGTTATCATCAAAACAAGACAATTAAGCTCATGTAGCCACCAAAGCTAACAACCTCCCCCTTTTTTATGATGACAAACCATTGGTGTTCTTTATATGGTATAATTCAAAGCTCCCCCTCAATTTATGCACATTCTTAAATGGGACTAAAATATGCTTCCCCTTACTTTATGCATATAAGTCATAATAAAGACATTCATATCTATTGGAGCTTTAACATGCAATTCATAAAGTTGAAAGTTTATTCAAGATAGAACAATAAGCAAATTGAACTTTCATACTACCACATGCAATTTACCCCACACACATTTCTCCTTAACACCACAAAACTTCTCCCCCTTTGATCATCATCAAAAAGAGAGGTGCAATTCATTTATTTAAAATAATTTCTCCCCCTTAAGATTAGTTTCCATGGTGGTGAGGTGAGTATGTACTAAACACATATGCCAATTGATGGTGCTAAACCATAGCATTTGACAAGCCTAGATTAACTTTCTTACTAACTCATGAATGATGATCTTAAAGATACCATTTGTTGGATCAAACATTCAATGCTAATTTTCCGATTGTTGTTATGATTAGCTTCACTAAAACTCAACTCCATGTATGGGATAGGTTATGCTATGCTTAGATATTTTTACTATGTATTCAAATTTAAGCATATATCATCAAAACAAATTATATAACTAAGGAATATATCTCTTTTCCATAAGAGATGGATTAACCTATCATAATATGCTTTTGAACCTTTATTCATTCAAGGTTTTTCAATTTACTACTCATAAATTTTATTCCTAAAGAATAAACTTTGAGCAAATGCTATTTCATCCCATAAACAATAGGCAATTCATTTCAACAAGAAATAAACCAATTAATAAGGACAAATACAATTAAATCATCATATTGGTTTTATAATTTGAATTCATCAATATTGGCTTCATCTTCAAAAATTCTCAGCATAGAAATCAAACGGTTATCATGCAAAACTGAGATTTTTACACTTTGATCTCTATCCACAAAAATTTTAATAAGTGTTTTTAATTTAGCACTATATAAATTCACTTAGTCAACACTTATTCCATTTCACCCATGTTTGGTTAAATCTACCTAAATCTTATTTCCTAATCCTAGGTTCTAAGGAAGTAATAGTTCAAAAATCATGTGTTTCCTTTTGATATCCATTCTTCCTTGGGTGCCGAGGGTTATTTCTTCTTTACTACCCTTTCAAGCTTCCTTTCATTGCCTCTAGCTCCTCTTTAAGGACAAAAATATCGTATGTGACCATTTCTTTCACAATATAAACAAATTTTATTTGTGTGTAAGGGTTTTGACTTATTGGCATTATTTTTGCTAGTTGAAGTATAACCATGTGATTTATAAGAGGATTTAAAAATATTTTTGGAAACAATATTTCTTTTAACTCCAAAAGATTTATTTGAGTTTTCTTTTCCTCTTATGATTTTACCATGATCTTTATTTTTCTTTTTCAAAATAGTATTCTCTTTCAAAACATTTGCAATTTGATTTTTCAAATTTCCTACTTCTTCTTGAAAAATTTCATGGTTTTTTTGAGCTTTTTTAATAAGCTCCTCATTTTCCTTTTTAAGGAAAATATTTTCCTCTTTCAAGGTTGAACAAAAGTAAGGTTCCTTTCCTTTGCATTTTGACAATTTAATCTCCAAAGAACAATTTTCTTCTTTTAATGAGGATTCACTTGATTTAACCATAACAAGCTCTTTCACAATATTTTTGCTCTTCCTTTTTACTAAGATTAATTCATCAAAAAATTTAGTACAATTATTCACTACTTCATCATAAGAAGGAATATATTCATCATCATCCGAACTAATTTCCTCTTGTTTGTTGGCCATGAAGTAAGAATGTGCTTCTCCTAATGTTTGTTGGTGAGTAGTGCTAGATGAATCTAAGGAAAAACCTATTTCTTTCTTAGGCTCTTCATAGGTGTTTTGAAGCAATTCCCACATTTCTTTTGTAGTTTCACATCCGCAAACACGATTGTATTTAGCATCATTTAAAGCACAAAAAATGAAATGTCTAGTTTTAAAATTTAGTTCAACTAACCTCTTTTCATTTTTCAAAAGCTCCATCAAGGTCTTTGGAATATCCTCATTCTTGTCATTCTTCTTTGTGAATAAGAATTCTCCTTTGGAGATGATCTCCCACAAATTCAAGTCGTGTGCTTGAATGAAGACAACCATTTGATTTTTCCACGCGAGGTAGTTAGTGCCTTCAAACATGGGTGGTTGATAAAAGTATTGTCCTAGGGAAGAGGCGGTGTTCATCGAATACGCCATTTGATCTTTACGTGCTATATTTTACCCCAAAAAATTCAAGTGCCTCACTCTGATATCAAATGAAAGTGGGTAGTATGTTGGGATACCACTTGTCAGCCCGGGAGTATATAGAGTCGGAGGGGGGGGGGGTGAATGAACTCTTTGGCGTATTTTGGGTTTTCTCTACAAAATAAAATTCTTGCCAAGATTCAAGCAATTATATCACAATATATGAAATGTAAATCATGCACAAGAGAAATAATAAAGAGTAGGGTAGAAAAGCTTAATACTGGTATTTTAACATAGTTCGACACCAAGCCTACATCCACACCTTGAGACCAACTCAAGGATTCCACAATCCACTAAGGAAATTCTTCACCGGCAGAGAAGCCTTACAACACGGGAACAAATCCCTCAATACTCACCACCAAGAGCCACAAGGATCATCAAGGTGCCTAGCAAGTTGGTTCACTAAGAACCTTCAACAACGGTTCACCAAGAACCTTCAATTCGAGAACCAATCCCTTTACAACAAGAAGACAATTACAAGATAATGCTCCTTTAACTTGAACCAATATCAAATACAATCAACCTCACACTATTCTCTCAAGGAATGAATCAAACACAATTTAGAGAGTAAAAGAGAATTGAGCACATGAAATGATAAATTATATGCAAAGTTCTTTCGTTTTGTATTCAAAGATGTTTTTCACTAAAATTGTGTAAAAATAATCAAAACCATTCTTAATAAAGTATAAGAAATTGAATTTATAGCCAAAAAGCCGAGCTAGCCATTATCTAACCATTGGGAGCAAATCCCAAATGATTTGCTTGAGAACTAGCCGTTTTTTAATTGTTGAAGTTCATGTTTCGATGTTAATCGTCGACGAGTCACTCCGAGTCGTCGACGAATCATGCCTTTTCGTCGATGAGTCACCTAGGCTAAAAACTTGTTTTGGCTACTGGAAAAATTCGTTGACGAGTCAAACCTATTTGTTGACGAGTTCCTGCCATTTGTCGACACTTGACCTGGGCAGAAACTCAATAAGGCTACTGGTTTTATTAGTTGATGAAAATACCCAATTAGTCGATGATTGCCTTATTTTTTCATAGCAATAAGCCCTTTTGTAACACCCCGAACCTGTCAAGTGGGGCCCGAAGGTTACGTGTTTCATTCACCTATTTCTGATACCATAACTACAATCATGTAGTAGAAATAAAATAAACAACCTTAAACTAAATACTAGAGTCTGTCTATAAACCCTTGAAAGTAACAACATTTATCTGTTTATATTACAACCCAATATTTGAAAACGTATATAAACTATATATAAACTGTTCTTATAGTCGCCCCAAAATTTAACAAAATAACATACTACCTTGCCCGGAGCTCTAAGCTCGATCTCCTGATGGACATGAAAATATCATTATCCACTAGGGTGAGACACATCTCAGTAAGGAAGAATAAATCATAACAGTGTGTGGTAGAAAGTTTAATTAAATACATAATATATATTCATTTATGTTTCACTATCAACAATAGTTGAGGAAACATATCATTAACAACAATACTGTCATCTGATATTAAACACGCATTCATAAATATTTTTAATAATAATACCTGAGAATAGGGAAGATTACCCACCCATACAAGTAGCTTCCTTTTGTTCTAATACTAATATCAGGGCACTAACCTTACTCAGTATGCCCTCGGGTTATCTATAAAGGCAAAGTCTCCAAGAATAGGGAAAGATACGCGCCTATACAAGTAGCTTCCGTCTACTCTGATACCAAATCGAAAATACTAGGGCACTCGTTTTTCTCAGCAAGCTCTAGGCAGAGAGTTTTACCTTACCATAAATATATATATAATTAAATTAACATACCACTTATCTTATTAGATCACGTTCCACACAAACTAATCACCTAGAAGAACACCGTTTGCACCAAACTCCCATTCATACAAAATACATGGTCCACACAGGACTATCCACACAGGACACACGGTCCACACAAGACTGGTCCACATAGGACAAACATTTTCATAAAATACATGGTCCACGCAAGACTGGTCCACACATGACTAACATCTTCACATAATACACGGTCCACACAGAACTCACACCCACATAGGAGACATGGCTCACATAGGACTGGTCCACACAGGACAAACATCTTCACAAAATACACGCTCCACACAGGACTGGTCCACATAAGACTAACAACTTCATAGAATACATGGTCCATACAGGACTGGTCCACACAGGACTAATATCTTCACAGAATGCACGGTCCACACAGGACTGGTCCACACAGGACTAACATCACCCAGAAGTATATCGTAGCCCACACAGGCACCATTAACCACCAGTACCAATCCCCATGACCTACCTGTAATATATCAGTAGAATAACCTCCTCAGGCCTGCCAATGCCCTACCCCAATATATAATGACAATATATGAACTCCTCAGGCTTGCCAACTTATATCGTGATTACATCTAGGTAATATAACGAACTCCTTAGGCCTGCCAATGTTATATTGTGATACACATGAATAATCACACAAAATGACCCATATACACACATCACATTATTTGTCACATAGCAATCTTAAGCAACAATATTCACAAACAATCATTATTCACTAATAATTGTACTCACAACTAACCAATGTTCAGAATCCAACAGTATATTTCATCATTCTGTACTCACAACAACCAATTAAATTGTGAAAGTTGTATTCTTGCCACACAATTTCTTTTCTATATATATATATTTTGTATACTCAAATTAACAGTTTTAAAATTTAATAAAAACCTACTATAATTAATTCCCCTCACCTAGTTTTTCTAGACTACACCTGCGGAAACCTCGAAACAACGCCTACGGCACTCACCCGAACCCTAATTCAAAAACTTGAGCTTATCAACTCAAATCTTAATAAAGCGCTATTTTATAATTCCTTAGGCCCTATACACTCCATATTAATCATTAAACCAATATTTAATACTCTTACCTCAACTTTGGGATGGTACCCCAAAACCCCAAACTAAAAATCTGCTCCGCATAGGTTGCAGAGAATCCAGGAACCCCGTGGTGGTTCCCGATTGTTGAAATGAGGCTTAACAAAGTCGGAATCGACAGTGGAATGTTGGAGGGTCATGGGTTTACATGAGGGAGAGAAGAGAGGTTTTTGTTTTGATTTTTCAAATGGCTCTCGATTGTTTATAGTTTCAGCTCTGCTAATAAAAACCGTCGTCAGTTTTCTTGGTCTCTTAGAAAACCGTTGTCGGTTTTACCCTTAAACAACCTAAAAACTTCTTTCTCCCATTTCTTTTATTATTTTATTTTCCTAGGTCCTTACATTCTCCCCTCCTTATAAAATTTCATCCTCGAAATTTGTTAATCCATCATTTTTTCACAATTCAAAAGCTAGCTAATCATATTCGTACGATTTAATTTTATTCAAGCATATGTAGCATCAAATCACTTAAAATCAAACAAAACTATCACTTATGCAATCATAAATATATTACTTGCGCCTTTAGCGTTGTCTCCCTTAATTTTATCATGCATATAGACACGTACCGGGTCGCCGCCGTTGTGAGGTATCAAGTTGTTTCTTTTATTTTGATCAGAAGCAGGTGCACTTCCTAGTGGAGCACGATAATCACGAGCTATGTGGCCCTGCTTGCCACACCTATAGCATATGGTATTCCTGCCCTGACATTCCCTCTAATGCCTTCGATTACATCTGGCATAAAGGGCGAGGAATGAGTTCTCCCGGTAGTCTCGAATTGTCCTATCTGACCTCTGACCCCCAGCATCTCGATCTCCCCTCCAGGAATCCTGTCAAACATCAGTATGTGAGATGAAAAGTATGGATCTCTTCTTCTGTTTTACTTTTGCCTCACTTTCTTGTATGCTGGCCTCAACTGCCATGGCCCAGTCTACCAGCTCAGAGAAACTCTAAGTCAATAATGCCACCACCTGAGCACGTATCCCCTGCCTCAATCCTCTCTCAAACATTCAAGCTTTCAGCGGTTTGTTCGGAACCATATGTGGAGTGAAACGAGATAACTCCACAAATTTGGCCACATATTGCTGCACGGTCATGGACCCCTAGGTCAAATGTAAAAACTCCTCTAGTTTAGATGCTCGGGTAATGACAGGGAAATACCAGTCAAAGAACACTTCCTTAAAGCGACTTTAGGTGATGACCACAGGTCCCAATCACTGCTCTTCTATCAACTTCACCATACTCCATGACCTTTTTGCTTCCCCCACCAACTTGAAGGGGGTGTATTATACCTTCTGCTCCTCAGTATAGTGCAGAACAATCAGAAGTTCATCCTTCTCCTAAATCTAGTCCTCGGCTACGATCGGATCTGCACCCCCTACAAAAGCCGGCGGACTCGTCCAGGTGAACTGCTGAAATGTGCAGCCCCCAACTGCCAGTGGCTGACCCTGCTCTCTCCGAGCTTCCAATTCCTAGCATGACGTGTTATGCTACGCCGTACCACCGAGACATCAACGTCATCCTCACTGGAGGTATCCTCATGTACATCTCCCCCAGTATTTAGGTATTTCCCCCTAGGATCTACCCCGAAGATATAATAAAAATAAGCTTATAATCCTTCATTTTTCATAACTAAAACAAGTTTAATATGAAAAGTTACTATAACATATAAGTTCTAATCACAATTCATTCATACTGTCTTACTACAGAATCGTAACACCAACACGATGATGTGCTCAACCGACCTAACGTTCCAACTTATGTGCCCAAGTTCCAGTCTCTCAACCTAAAAAAAAAATCATTAATGGATTTACCGTAGTTTTCCATAAATCGTCACCCTTGGAAAAATACAGAAGACCACCAAAGGATCTCTGCCTCCAAGTTTCTAGACCACTATTCCTCCTAACCTACCCACTCTTATCCTTATCCTAACTCGAACCTATGCTCTGGTATTAATTATCCTTAAAGTATGCAAGACTATTAGGCTGTGGAACCAATTGTAACGCCCCAAACTCGCCAAGTGGGGCTTGAAGGTTATGTGTTTCATTCACCTATTTCTGATACCATAACTACAATCATGCAATGAAAATAAAATAAACAACCTCAAATTAAAGACAAGCGTTTGTCTATAATCCCTTGAAAGCAACAACATTTATCTATTTATATTACAACCCAGTATTTGAAAACATAAACTATGCATAAACTATTCTTATAGTTGCTCTAAATTTTACCAAAATAACATACTGCCCTACCCGGAGCTCTAAGCTCGATCTCCAGATGGACCTGAAAATATAATCATCCACTAGGGTGAGACACTCCTCAGTAAGGAAGAATAAATCATAGCAGTGTGTGGCAGAGATTTTAAATAAATAAAAAATATATATATTCATTTATGTTTCACTATCAACAGCAACTGATGAAACATATCATTAACAACAATACTGTCATCTGATATAAAGCACGTATTCATAAATATTTTTAATAATAATACCCGAGAATAGGGAATATTACCCACCCATACAAGTAGCTTCTTTATGCTCTAATACTAATATCAGAGCACTCACCTTACTCAGTAAGCCCTCGGGCTATTTATAAAGGAAAAGTCTCCAAGAGTAGGGAAGGATACCCGCCCATACAAGTAACTTACCTCTACTCTGGTACAAAATTGAAAATACCAGGGCACTCGCATTTCTCAGCAAGCTTTTGGCAGAAAGTTTTTCCTTGCCATAAATATACGTATAATTAAATCAACATACCATTTATCTTATCAGATCACATTCCACACAAACTAATCACATAGAAAAACACCGTCCACACCGAACTCTCATTCATACAAAATACACGGTTGATACAGGACTATCCACACAGGACACATACCCACACAAGAGACACGATCCACACAGGACTAGTCCACACAAGATAAACATCTTCATAGAATGCATGGTCCACACAAGACTAACATCTTCCCAGAAGGAGACATGGTCCACATGGGACTGGCTGGTCCACACAGGATAAATCTTCATAGAATACACGGTCCACATAGGACTAATATCTTCACAGAATACACAGTCCACACAGGATTGGTCCACACAAGACTAGCATCTTCACATAATACATAGTCCATATAGGACTAACTTCACGCAGAAGTATATCGTGGCTCACATAGGCACCACTAACCACCAATACCAATCCCCATGACCTACCCATAGTATATCAGTAGAACAACCTCCTCAGGCCCGCCAATGCTCAACCCCAATATATAATGACAATATACGAATTCTTCAAGCCTGCCAATGTATATCGTGATTACATCTAGGCAATATAACGAACTCCTCAAGCCTGCCAACGTTATATTGTGATACACACGAATAACCACACAAAATGACATATATACACATATCACATTATTTGCCACGCAACAATCTCAAGCAGCAGTATTCACAAACAATCATTATTCACCAATAAATGTACTCATAGCTAACCAATGTTCACAATCCAACAGTATATTTCATCATTCTGTACTCACTTTAGCCAATTAAATTGTGAAAGTTATATTCCTGCCACATAATTTCTTATCTCAAGTCAATATTTTCCCAAATGCTCAGCTATTCAAATAAATCATACCTAAACATATATATATATATATATATATATATATATATATATATATATTGTATACTCAAATTAACCAGTTTAAAATTTAATAAAAACCTACTATAATTAATTACCCTTACCTGGTTTTTCTAGATTATGCCCACGAAAACCCCGAAACAACGCATGTGGCACTCACCTGAGCCCTAATTCCAAACCCAAGTTTATCAACTCAAATCTTAATAACACGCTATTTTATCATTCCCTAGGCCCTATACACTCCATATTAATCATTAAACAAATATTTAATACCCTTACCTTAGTTTTGGGATGGTGCCACTCCATATTAATCATTAAACAAATATTTAATACCCTTACCTTAGTTTTGGGATGGTGCTTCAAAACCCCAAACCGAAAATCTGCTTTGCGTAGGTTGCAGAGAATCTTCCCAGGAACCCTGTGGTGGTTCTTGATTGTTGAAATGAGGCTTAACAGAGCCAGAATCAACAGTGGAAGGTTGGAGGGTCATGGGTTTACATGAGGGAGAGAAGAGAGATTTTTGTTTTGATTTTTCAAATGGCTCCTGGTTGTTTATCGTTTTAGCTTTGCTAACAAAAACCATCACAGGTTTTCTATTTAACTGGCTCAGTTCTTACCGTTTATCCTTTACCGACCTGCGGTAAAAACCCCAAATTGTCGTCGATTTTCTATTTCCTCCAGAAAACCGTCGCTGATTTTCTCCTTAACCAACCTAAAAACTTCTTTTTCGCATTTCTTTTATTATTTTATTTTCCCTGGTCCTTACACTTTTAATGACTTAAAACATTCTTGAATAAAAGTATATTAAAGATATTAAGTCTAATGAAGATTAATACTTGCCCAAATGAGTTTCCCTTTGAATATAAAATATATTGTTTATAAAAACACATTTGAAAGCTTATTTTGATATCTTATATGCTAGTATGTCGTTTATAAAAATATACTTGACTTTCTTGAGTCTTTAGGACATAAAACATGTTTTGACAAAACTGAGACTATGTAAAAGTTCATAATACCAAAATGTTTGAAAACTTGTCCCTTTAGAAAATATATTTGAGTATAGGATGCTTTTGACAAGCTCTTTGTTTTAACTTTAAAAATTATGAATGTTGAGTTTATGACTTAGTGAAATCCTATTACACTTGTTTCCTAGTATGCATGTGCATTTTGCTCAACTTTTGCTCAGAAATCATGTATGAAACAAATCCGCAAGAGTTACACAATATACTACCTCAAACACTCCTTTTTTTTTTTTTTTTTTAAAGAAGGGCGGTACCTCCATTTATTTATTGATAACCCCTCACTTTTGGCAGATGAATACCGTGGTTACAAGACAATCAATGAGAGATAACAAAAGACAAACGTTAAAAATCTCCCAAAGAATAACACCAACATCCAGCCAAAACCGGGTTACAAGTCCAAACAAAACAAAACAAATCAGGACCTACAAAACAAACCTCACACAACAAAACAAAACAAAAGATAAATAGTAAAAAACATAAGCAAAAACCAAAAGGAAATCAGTTAAACATACCTCATATAAGCCATGCCCATCTTCTCCAATTTATACAAACCATTGCTAACTCTAGGGAGTTGACTACTATTTGTAAACAAACTATTCCTCCCCATAGCACCTTGTCGAGTCAAGGCATCTGCTACTTTGTTCCCTTCTCTATACGAATGATTTATCGAAAAATCCATTCCCTCCAATAAATACCTCAAACACTCCTTATTACATACAATTCTACATTAAGCTTCCTTGGGTTGTGCTTGAGTTCTTTCGAGCATGTGTCCATCTGATCTTTCCTTATTTGAATGCCAACTCAGTCCTATCTTTTCCTTTGATCCAGTACTTGTATTTGTTACTTGTACCTTTACTAAACATGATCTGCAAATATGGAATACACTAGGAACAACAAATAGGTTAATATCATCAAAACGTATAAAACAAGATTATGTAGCCACCAAGGCTAACAAGTAGCATTAACAAAATTATTAGGACCATTTTTGACAAGTTTTAATTTGTCTTCAAGTGAAGTCAAAATTGGTTTATAGGATTCCATTTGAAATTTTTTTAAAATATCGTTAGGCTCATATTTTTCCTTTTAGGAAATAAATATGCCATTATTTGTTTGGACAACTTTAGTACCAAGAAAATAAGCCATTAAAATCATACTCGCCATCTCAAAATTAATGATGAATCAGACCCTCCCTAAAATCTGCAATCATCTTTAGATTACCTCGAGTGAAAATTAGATCATACACATATAAGCATATAATAATAATATCCTGCAAATAAGTTTTAGCATATAAAATATGCTCATGAGGACATTTTGAAATCCATGATCTTGGAATTATTAGAATCAATGTATGTATGTCAAACTCTTTGAGTTCGTTTCAATCCATAAAAAACCATTTTAAGCCTGTAAACTTTATCCGCTTAACCTTTTTTCATATAATATGCAAGTTGCTTAACATATACTTCCTCTTCAAGATCACAATTCAAATATGCAAATTTCACATTCATTTGAATTTTTTTTTGAAGAATTAAGAGCAACTGGAGATAATCATATGCATAGTATCAAGGTGGAAAATAGGCACATCACCTCAAATAATCAAATATATGCTTTTTGTTTGTATACTTCTATTATTGAATGTGCTTTGAAACAATATTCTACCTCTCTTTTAGGGGTGTACTTCATCTTATATAATCATTTAACACCAATACTCTAACTTGACTGACCATATTTATTACAATTATGACAATGAATCTAAGATTCCTCTCACTTTTGGGTATACCATCATTATGTACTTCCCAAACATGATATGTAATTTTCTTTTTTCCGTCATTGCAAAGTTGATTTCTCTAAATGATTTGAATTTTCATGAGACTCATCCTTCTCACCTTTTATATTTTACTAACTTTGTACAACTTTTTTACACCAACTTACAAATTTTCATTTAACTGTTGTTCATACATCTATCACTACAAAAAATAAGAGTATTAGTGATGGATCAAAACCGTTACTAATAATCAAAAAACTGTCATTAATAGTATTAGTGATGGTTTGACCAGTATTAGTGACTGTTTTGAATTAGTAACTATTCTTGCCGTGACTTATTAGTGACGAATCTTAAAAGCGTCACTAATAATAGAGTATTAGTGACGGATTATAACCGTCACTAAAATCATGAGACCGTCACTATAAATTCTACATTGGCTCGACTCAAAATCGTCACTAATAGTATAGTATAAATGATGAATTTCGTAACCGTCACTAATAGTAGAGTATTAGTGATGAATTTCAAAACCATCACTAATACTCTACTATTAGTGATGGTTTTGAAACCTTCACTAATACTTAAAAAATGGACAATTATTAGTGACAGTTTTAAAACCGTCACTAATAATTTAAAATTTTAAATTTTTTAATCATTAAATCCCTTAAAAATCTGTAATTACATTTTCTCATACATAATATTAAACCATAATTACTAAAAAATTCATAAATTATTACAAATTCAAATTCAAATTCAAATACATTACAAATTCAAATTCAAATACAAATACATTATACAAATTCAAATTAAAATACATAAATTTCATCTATTCGGATAACAGAAAAAAAAAAAAATCAAAAGTTGCATCCGACTGTAGTGCATGGTATCGTGCTGATATTGTGGCAGCTGCAAACCTTACAAATTAAGAATCATAAAAAAAAAATTAGTATACAATTTTTGAACATATATATATATATACATACTATAAGTATCAATGATTTGATAGCAAAATAATCGGACTTTTGGACAGTTAAAAAAAAATTATACAATTTTAAATAGCTAAGTTTTATCTGTTTAGAAAAATTTTGGCAACTAAATAGGACATTTTCCATAGATATATGCTCCAAATCTGGGTGTTTACAATAAACAATTCACAATAATCCAACCAGTAATGAATTTTATGAGTGCACAAAAACTTCATATAATAAGCATTAAATAATGTAATGTGTTTATACATCCCACAAACAATCTATATCATAATATAGTTCTATGAAAAGATAGAATGTGATGTTCATGGTTTACATGACTTCCTTAGGACTCAAAAAAAAACTATAATGATCAAATAATGTAAATAAGTCCATGATTGATAGAATTTTCATTTAGCATATGCACAAGTAAATTTAGAGATGAAATTCAAAATTCATTTGAATTTCACTCATCTTTTCAAAAATGTTTTAACATTTAGCACACTATAATAATTTTCAAAAATATGATATATGATTTTGATTATTTTGGGAAAAATTTAATAAATATTTGGCAACATGCCATCTGTAAATAGAATATTTCCCAAACCTGTAAATCACAAAAGCATATAATTCACAAGATTTTTGCATCATACAGATGCTCAATGTGCTCAAGACAACCTTAGGACTCAAAAATAAAGACAATGATATGCATGAAAGTCCATAGGATTACGTTTTCCAAAATTATAGAAGTTTAGAAAAATTTTGGTAGCATTTCGTCTGTAAATAGGACACTTTTTATAGAGATATGTTCTAAACCTGGTTGTTTATAATAAACATTTCACAATAATCTAGCCACTAATGAATTTTATGAATGCACAAGAGCTTCATATTAGCAGATAATGAAGATAATGAAAAACACACACAACATACAGCTAAGGATGCTGCGTAGCCTAACTGAGAGGAAGAGTGTCCCTAAACAATTCTCAAACCAAATAGAAAACAAATTTCAGAGCCAACGAAGGAAAGATAAGAGGAAAAATTAGTTATGTGTTTGGTCAAGTGGATAGTGTGAAGGTCTCTTCTAGGTATGATGATAGGAAAAAGAAAAAGAAAAAAGAAATTGAAAGGGCTTGCAAAAGATGAATTCATCTATTAATTATATGGTTAAGAAGGGTAGGGGGAAGGCTGGGGTGGGAGTGGGTTTTAGTTTATAGTTTTTTAAAGAGGATTCCTAGTTATTGTAGGGAAGATTAGCCACATTATCCAAATTTTCCAATGGATACATAGTTGAACTGCTAAAAAGAACCTATTTTCCTTTTTTATACATGAAAATGAAATGCCTTTGTAAAACCACAACCAACACAACAAAACTAATTGAAAAAAAAAAAAAACGAAATTAAGAGATTACTACAGCTAACTTCAAAATTCTCTTCCCTCACCAAACATGCCCATTTGGATATGTGTACCAAAACACGAACATTTCCAACATATTACATATGTAGTGTAGATATTTATATTTATATACAGATTAAGCAAAGTGCCTAAAATCATAACCACCATAACTTGTACATCAAAATGTACAAAAACTTTAATCAGTCCCTAGTCGAGCACCATGCATAATCATATTGATAATAGACAATGGGGAAAAAAAAATTTAACTCTTACAAATAATCATGAACATAGAAGAGCAGCTTACCTATCTTCGCCTGAAGTAGAGTTTTCACTTCCAAGAACAAGCCCAACAACCCCCTGCACAATAATTAGTAACTTGATCACATATTAATACAACATATAAAGCATAAAGTCGTAAATGTAACGTCTCATAAAATGATATACTTGGGAGTATAAAAAAATAAATAAAATAAATAAATAATTAAATATTATTAAATTTAATTAATTAAATAAATAATATAATAAGATATATATATATATATATATATATACATATATATATATATATATAATATTGATATAATATAATAAAGTATATATATAAAATCAACTTCCTGAAGAATCAAGAAGTTGACTTCAATTGAAATCAGAGCAGTGCCCCCCCAAAATTCACGTCTCTCTCTCTCTCTCTCTCTCCTCTCCAACCCCTCAGTCGATCAAAAAACATAAAATACTACTGGGTTCCATTCTCCTCCACCAACATTCCTACCAGAGTGGATTTGTCATAGAAGCAACGTAGGCACCACTCCTGGGGTAAGGTAAACCCTTTTCATTTCCTTAGTTTTTCTTTAGATCTTTAGCCAAATTGACGATCGGACACCACCATGGAGTCCTAGCCTTGATCATCGTCATTTTAACTGGAGTGTATTTTCAATTTGGGTTTCCTAGGCACCACTACAAGGCTAGAGTAAGATTTAGGGAATTTATAAAATTTGCTATTTTTGAGAATCTAATTATTTATTTGGAGTTTATAGGATTAGGAAATGTTAAAATAGTTATTAGGAATTTTGTGAGCCTAGGAATATTATGGAAATTATAATTTTGGAGTTGAACGCCGAGGAGCATAGAATTTGGGTATTTTAGCGAGATCTTAGTAAGTTAAGTAAGGGGAATAAATTATAGCAGTCTTTTCTGAAAATTATTGGTTGGGAAATATGAGAAATTGAAATATGATAGTTTACTTAAAATTATTATAATATAAATATCTAATTAAAACTGTGTGGCATATGATTTATATTGAAATGTATTTGAAATTGGGTTAAATGATTTACATTGAGAATAATGAGGTTATGAAATGTATATCAAAATATGAGATTAGAAATGTGAAAAATAATGAAAAATTGAGCATAGATCTGTATGTTGGAAAATGGAAGAAATATGAAATGTTGATATTATTTTACTAAGATATGTGGAAAAATGTAAAATGAAATATATATATATATATATATATATATATATATATGTTATTATGAAATGAAATGTGTGTTGAAATGATGAAAATATCATTGATATGATAGGATGAATTGTGAATGTAGAAAATGAAAATAGTGCAATGTAAATCTCGAAATGTGAATATTGAGATGGGGAATACTGAATTTGTGAATACTGGAAATGTGAAAACTGTAAGGAGAATTCTGCACTGTGAATATTGAAATGTGAGTATGAAAATGTGAATACTAGAATTGTGAATATAGGGATGTTAAAAATTGTGATGTGAATAATGCAATTGTGAATACTGGAATGTGAATGAGAAATATGAAATGATGAAATGTGGAGAGAAATAACCTCAACCATGGGGTGAAGCATGGTGTAGAGAATATTTTCAGGAGACCATAACCTCGACCATGGGGAGAAACATGGCGTAGAGAATATATTCAGGGCAGTATAACCTCAACCATGGGGTGAAGCATGGCATGGAAAAATATTTTCAGAGCAGTATAACCTCGACCATAGAGAGAAGCATGGTGTAGAGAATATTTTCAAGTGAGCATAACCTTGACTATGGGGAGAAGCATGACATATAGAATATTTTCAGGGTAGTATAACCTCAACCATGGGGTGAAACATGGCATGATAAATATCTTCAGGGTAGCATAACCTCAACCATGGGATGAAACATGATGTACAAAGAATATTCTTAGGGCTGTGTGCTAGATGATGAAATGAAATTGAAAGTGGAAAGAACGTGCGTGAGTGTAATAACATAGATAAATAAGGTGAAGCAAAACTCTCTACCTTACTGAGTAAGGTGAGTGCTCTGATAAGTATCAGTTGTAACTGTACTCTAGTTAATCGGGTAGGATTACAAATAATATCAGAGCAGAGGGGAGCTACATGTATGGGCGTGTAATCTCCCCTATCCTTAAAAAAATTTCGTTGGTAAATATGGGTTGTATGAGAATGAGATGAAAGATGGGAATAAAACATATAAAAAGATTATATTTTATATTTATATGATTGTGAAAATGACTGGTGTATTTTCATAGATGGTGTTATCATTGAAATGTATATGTATATTATGATATAATGAATCTCATACTACCACAAACTGTAAATAATTTATTCCATATTACTAAGATGTGTCTCACCCAAATATTTAAAATAATTTAGGGAACCGTGACAGGCCTGGAGATAGAGCTCTGAGATAGAGGGGATGTTAGAACCTGACTCGAGATATGTAGATTGACAAAATAAAGAAAAGGTAAAAAGGTAAATTTTGCAGGCTCTGTCGATGAAGCCATTGTTCTCGTGGATGAAGGCCCTTATACTCTTCGTCGCCGAAATTCAGAGCCTCATCGGCGAAGTGGTACTGAATGTGTTATAAAATATCGGAATAGGGTTTGTTTCTAAAGGAGCTGGTTCGTCAATGAAACGTGTGGATGACTCGTCGACAAAGGCACCGTTTCGTCAATGAGGTTGGCTGGGCCAAAGGGGTTATAAATATCTGTTTCACTTGCTTCATTGCTAAGGAAGCTAAAACACACACTCTCTCTCTAGAACTCGAAACTTCTCTCTCTCTCTCTCTCTCTCTAGGATTTCAAGTCGTTAGTTATTGAAATAAATGATCTGACATTTCCACATGGATCAGGAGGAGAAGCTCTACGTTTTTAGTAGATCAGAAGTTCATTTCGAGGATTTTTGGGTTTTAACCCAAAAATGAGGTAAGGGTTCGATTTAAATTTCGTTTTTGAATATGTGTAGTAGTAAGAATTATAGTGAAGTATAGTTCTTAGATGTTTAGGTTTGGTGTGTCAGTTCGTACTTTTGGAGCCGTAGAGACCGTATTTTGGTATTCAGGAAAAGGTAAGGGGATTCTATATATATTAGTTATTTTTAAAGTCAGAACTGGTAAACCTGTAGATTACGGTCGTATGTATATTTTGGCTACTTATTTGGAAAAGTCTATCTGGTAAAAATGTAGGATTTTTGGGTTAAAATTTTTAGGGAAATTAGGGGTTTTGGGTATCATCTCTGTTTCTGTTTGGAGAACCGTATGTTATATAAAACTATAGTATTAAAAATGATATGATTTGTTGTATACTCAAATAAGTGTGGAATGAAATGTTGTATGTAAAACGTTCCAGGGATTTGTAAAATAGTTAGGGGCGGCTAATTACTATACGCTGATAAGTATAAGAACACTAGTTCCAATTGTTCCAGGTTTTGTAAATTAGCTAGGGGCGGCTAATTATTGTACATTGAATCAATTAAGGGCGGCTAATTACTGTACTCTGATGTCATGTCTCGCTAATTACTGTGGGCGAGAGTGTCCGACTCTATATCCGAGGGTGTGAAATATAGCCTATGCTTTTCGGCTGGTCACTGATGGGTGTGAGTGGATACTGTACTGGCATGATATTGCTATGAGGCTTCAGTTATTTTAGGGTATCGTTTGCTTGAGTGTGATGACACTGACCGTATGTTTGGTATCGTATGCACTAGAACTAAATTGTGAAAATACTGGAACTGTATTATGTTATGTTTTATGTTGAAATAACATTTGTATACGACACACTGATATAACCTGCTTTCTTCCTTACTGAGAGGTGTCTCACCCTGAATATACAAATGTTTTTCAGGTCCTTCGGTTAGCCGAAACTAGAATCCTAGCATCCAGAAGCGTGAGTGTCGTTAGCTACTTTTAGGACTTGTGTAGGTACAGGTTTTGTAACTGGGTTGTCAGTATTGGGTTTTTGTAGACACTTGGAGTATGTATTGTATTTTGGGATATATATTTCCAGTTATGTATAGACTCTGGTATAGTATGATTTATGTACAGAAAGAACATTTCATTGCGTATTAGATGTGTATAGGCATGTATGTAATTGTGTACAAGGTTTACGTGTACCCCACGGGGTCGAATCCTCATTCAGTATAGTATCATGTATGTTTTAAATGGTACAGAGACATGTTAGGTTACTAAAATCACACTTGGGACCTATCTGTAGATTCAGGGTGTGATAGCTTGGTATTAGAGCTAAACCAGGTTGTTAGGTCTTGTAGACTTGGTTAGGCATAACTATGTGTACATACCAAAGTATAGGATGTAGGAAATGGATAGAGTAGGTTGAGAGTTGTCTTTTTGCTAGACGGGGACTCATTGGCGGTGTTCTGTATTTTTCATAGAATGACGATTTTTGTAAAAATCATGGTAAATCATTGATGGCTTCGTGTCGATGTGGTAGGTCAGACCTGGACCCATGAGAGTTATGGTTGACATGATTAGTATTCAATGATTGTGTTAACTGTGTAGGATATAGGAAGTCTAACCAATTCCTATCCTATTTTCAGAATGGAGCCCAAGGGTAACAACTTGGATAGTAGTTTCGAGGGCACTCCGAGTGATGGGTCTCCTTTTATGCCTCGGGGTTTGACGAGGTGGATAATGCGGGAGATTGGGCAGAGTGCTAGGAGATGTGAGCACTCTCCTACTACTGCATGTTGTACCATAGAGAGGTTCAGCCACATGCACCCTCCGACATTTATGGAAGGACCTGATCCGATTGTGGCAGAGAATTGGGTGCAGAAAACCGAGAAGATATTGAAAGTTCTGCACTGCACTGACCAGCAGAAGTTCTCTATTCTACCTTTCAGCTGGTAGGAGAAGCGGAAAGATGGTGGACGACTGTGAGTCTGCTTGAGAAGCATAGAGCTGGTCCATCTGATATGACTTGGAGTCGTTTCAAGGAGGTATTCTTCGAGAGATACTTCTCGACTTCCACTCTTGATACGAAGGCTGATGAGTTCTCGAGCTTCACTCAGGGAACCTTGACGGTGCAGAGATATGCTATCATATATATTGAGCTCTCTTATTTCGCACCGTATTTGGTCTCGAACTAGTATGAGAAGGCTCGGAGGTTCGAGAGGGGTTTGAGGAAGGACATCCATATGCTTACGGGAATGATGCAGATTCGAGAGTTTTCTGTGCTGGTGTATAAAGCCACCATCATCGAGGCTGACTTCCAGGGGGATGAGGTAGTACAAAAATAGAAGAAGAGACTGATATCTTCTGGTTCTCAAACTGGTCCTTGACAAAGACAGTGGAAGAAGAAGAAGAACTATAGTTCGGGTTATCGTCAGAATACTGAACGACAGAGTTCTCAGGGGGATCTATCCTCCGCACCATCCGCCAAGTGCCGTAAATGACATACTGGTGAATGCCAGCTGTTTTAGGGTAATTGTTACAACTATGGCAAACCGGGCCACATATCCCGAAACTATCAGGCACCGAGGAGCGATATGCCTGCACAGAGCTAGAACCATGGGAGTAATCAGATGCCTTGAGGAAACTATCAGGAAAACACGACTCTGACAAGAGTGTACTCTCTTACTCTAGAAGATGCGAAATACACTTGGAACGTGGTGACAGGTACCATGTTATTGCTTTTGAATAGAGCTATTTTTTTATTGTATTCAAGAGCAACCCATTCGTTTATATCTTCTAGTTTTGTCAAACTATTTGGGGTTGAAACTCAAGTGAAGGATGAGTGGTTGTCTATGGCTATACTGACTGGGAGTGTAATGATCTGTAGTAAGATGTTGGGAAACTGCCCAGTGGTTATTCAGGGAAGGTTGCTATTAGGAAACCTAGTAGTGTACGACATGTGTGGATTTGACGTCATACTGGGGATGGATTGGTTATTCTCTAGTTATGCGGTGATTGATTGTCATAGGAAGGTAGTAGTATTCAGACCTCTTAGGGAGTAGGAGTATGAGTTCATGGGATCGTGTGTGCGTTCGATGCCATAGATTTTATCAACTATACAGGCGAGAAGGTTACTTTTGGAAGGTCATTAGGGGTACTTAGCTTGTGTGAAGGAACCACCTCGGGGTGATTTGAAACTTAAAGATATCTAAGTGGTTAATTAATTTTTGGATGTATTCTCAGAAGACTTGCCCGGTTTACCTCTTCTCTATTGATTTGCTACTAGGTAGGGCGCCGATTTCTAAAGTTCCATACCGAATGGTTTCAGCTGAACTTAGAGATTTAAAGGAGCAGTTACAGGAATTACTGGACAAGGGCTTTATTTGACCTAGTGTTTCACCTTGGGGAGCTCGAGTATTGTTTGTGAAGAAGAAAGGCGGGTCGATGTGAATGTGCATTGATTACCGCATGATTGGGGTTATATTTTATACTCTCCATTCTCTTCCATTCATTATTTTGAAAATCTTTTTGAAGAGAACATTTTATTTGGGCATTTATTTGATTGTCTTAGATCATTTACTCTCATTTATACATTCATCTTGAAAATCATTTTTGGAGTGTAAAGATTATGTTTCTTCATATAATTTCTTTTGATAAATATTTTTGAAGAAACAATCAATCTTATTTGAATCTTTGAGTACCTATCATATGTATACCTTTTAACTCAAAGATTATCATTTTTATTATTTGCAAAGAGTCTTTGAAAACAAAACCCTAGGTTTTCCTAGTACTGAAAATATTTTTGGAGAAGTATTTTTTTAGGATTCAAATCTTTGATGTATTTTATCATATATATCTTTCGTCAAATATTGGAAGATTTGTTTTACACCTTTTCTCTACTGAGTATAAATCATATCATAAGAGAGTACATATATTTGAACTTAAACGCGTACATCTTTGCTTGTATTTTAGAACCATTTTATCATGTATAAAAATATTTTTATTGTATCGGTTGGGTTCAGCCCGAATTTGAACTGAGGAGTCTCGGCCCCGTAAGTGAGATCGGTTTGGTTTAGTTCAGAAATTGAATTGGGGAGTCTCCGCCCCGTAAGGGAGACAAGTTGGGCTCAATCTTGTAATTGAGCAAGGGTTTGCCTTACCCCGTAAGAAGTGGTTGTAATAGCTTTTGCTCTACCCGTTTAAGTGAGTAGGGATAGTGGAATCTTTGGGGGGTATGTCCAAGGTGGGGACGTAGGCTGGTTTGGCCGAACCTTGATAACAAATATTGTGTGTGTCTCTTTATCTTATTTAATTTCTTGTACTTTAAATACCGCATGTGTATTTTTTTTTTTAACTAAAGAAGGGTGGTACCTCAATTTATTTATTAATATACCCTTACTTTTGGCGGAGGAATATTGTGGTTACAAGATAAGTATTGAGAGATTATAGATAGGAAAAATTAAAGGTCTCCCAAAAAACATCATCAATATCCAACCAAAATAGGACTACAAATCCAAACAAAGCTAATCAAGAAACATACTAACCTATAAAACACACCACACATCAAACTAAACCAAAAAAGAAAAACAAACATATACTAATACCAAAAGGAAACGAATTAAACATACCTTATATAAGTCATACCAATCTTATCCAATTTATGCAAACCTTTGATCACTCTAGGAAGTTGATTACTATTTGTAAACAAACTATTCCTCCCCATAGCACCTCGTCGAGTCAAAGCATCTACCACTTTATTCCCTTCTCTATATAAATGATTTATAGAAAAGTCTATTCCCTCTAATAAACTAATAAGTTGCTCCCAAAAATCCTACAAATACCATAAGGAGCATTTACTGGATCTTGTCCAATTTATTACAATATTTGAATCATATTCAATGTCAATACTAGAATGACCCAATTGTTTGCAAAACTTTATTCCTTCCATCACTACTTTCAATTCTGTTTCATTATTTGAACAAGTGCCAAAATATTTTGAAAAACCAAAAATAAAAGAACTTGTAGAATCTTTAAGGATACCACCGCTACCCGTTGACCTTGGGTTCCCCAAGCTGCTCCCATCCAAATTTAGTTTCAACCTCCCTTACCTCGGTTTTATCCATCCACACTTTGCATAGTTTTATTCCTTTTATTCACAATTTGCACTTCCAGATTCTACAAAATCCGAACATCAACATCTTTTAACTGAGTCATAACTGTCATGTTTTTGCTCAAAACCCCCACCTAATACTTAATGGACAGTCACACATCTGTATTACTCTCCAATTTCCTCTCCATTTTAGCCACACATCTCCTTCTCCACAACCTCCAAACTACTAAACAAGAAATCAAACCCATCAATGTTCCTAATTGAGAGTATCGGGAAGCTCTATTAAACCATATTTGGACTTTTTTTTTTTTTTTTAGCTTTGGTGCCTAAGGAAAGGTACACCTATCTCCACCGAAACCTTCCTTCATACATCAGCCGCAATATCTCCCTTATTTAAAACATGCTCCACATTTTCTGATTGCCTCATCTCACAACAATCACAAGCCGAAACAAGTGATACCCCCACCCTTCTCACTTTTTCATCAACATTTGTGTATGAATTCTTTCATTTATAGTTATAATTATTTGCATGCACACCTCTATTTCAAATGAGATATGTTCTACGTACATGTCTATATTTATCGCTTTATTAATTTACATATACGTTTGTATTATGAATGAGATATGAATTGTGATAAATCGGTGCAAATGTTTAAATTAGTCGAAATATTTTTAAAACCCAATTCATCCCCCTCTTGGGATCATACCAATTCCAACACGCGAGTTTTTTAATGAGAGACTATTAGTGACGAATCCTCTCAACTATGACTAATAGTGTTAAATAAATTATTTTTATTATTTTTTAAATAAAAAAACTAGTAGTGACGGTTTTATAAACCGTCACTAATAACTGATTATTAGTAACGAATCCTCTAAACCGTCACTAATAACAGACTATTAGTGACGAATACTATAAACTGTAACTAATAGTGTTAAATAAATTATTTTTATATTTTTTAAATTAAAAAAACTAGTAGTGACATTTTCATAAACCGTCATTAATAATGGACTATTAGTGACGAATCCTCTAAACCATCACTAATAGTGTTAAATAATTTATTTTTATATTTTTAAATTAAAAAACTATTAGTGACGATTTAAAAAATCATTACTAATAATTTGCTATTAGTGACGAATTTTCTAAACCATCACTAATAGTGTTAAATAAAATATTTTTATATTTTTTAAAACTAGCTATTAGTGATGAATCCTCTAAACCATGACTAATAGTGTTAAATAAATTATTTTTATATTATTTTAAAATAAAAAAAAAAAACTAGTAGTAATGATTTCATAAACTATCACTAATAACTGACTATTAGTGACGAATCCTCTAAACTATCACTAACAGTACTAAATAAATTATTTTTATATTTTTAAAATTAAAAAAACTAGTAGTGACGGTTTTATAAACCGTTACTAATAACTGGCTATTAGCAACGAATCCTCTAAACCATTACTAATAGTGTTAAATAAATTATTTTTATAATTTTTAAATAAAAAAACTATTAGTGACAGTTTAAAAAACCGTCACTAATAACTGGCTATTAGTAACGAATCCTATGAATCGTCACTAGTAGCGTTAAATAAATTATTTTTATTTATTTTTTAAATAAAAAAACTAACAGTGACGGTTTATAACTAACTATTAGTGACGAATCCTCTCAACTATCACTAATAGTGTTAAATAAATTATTTTTATATTTTTAAAATTAAAAAACTATTAGTGACGGTTTAAAAAATCGTCACTACAACCTGACTATTAGTGACGAATTTTCTAAACTGTCATTAATAGTGTTAAATAAATTATTTTTATTTATTAATAAATACTAGTAGTGACGGTTACTTAATCGTCACTAATAAGTGACTTTTAGTAACAAATTCAATTCGTCATTAATAGCCCAAGAATCGTTGTTAATATTTTCTCAGGATAATTTTTACGTGAAAAATGATTTTTCGTGATAGTTTGAGCGGAAAAATCGGTTTTTAGTGATGAAAGTATTAGTGACGGTTCGTAAACTGTCACTAATGCTTGCACTATTAGTGACGGTTTTAAAAATCGTTACTAATACTGCACTTTTAGTGACGAAATTAAATCCGTCACTAATATTTTCGTTACTAAAAATCAGATTTTTTGTAATTTGTAATGATGTTACTAATTTTTTCCAACATGATTGCAGTCAAATCCTTACATCTTCAATTGCAATCACAATATATTTATATAAGATTGTAAGAGTTTGTAGGACTTTCTCCATAGTTTGAACATCTTTTATTTCCTCACCATTAGCTCTCACTTGATTGATAATAGCTAATGTTCGTGAAAATAATTAAAAATTATTTTTGGTTCTCCATTGTACTTAAAAGCTTATAATGATGATGTGAAGTTTCCAACTGCACCTTCATTAGTTTGTAATATTTATGTTCATGAAAATAATTAAAAATTATTTTTGGTTCAATATGTATCCCATCCCTACTTTGTGGTTTTTATGTGAGCAACCTTCGCAAAAAATAATGTATCAATTTCATGAAAATATTAGTCACATGTATACATTTTTTTGTCTAATTGTAATCAACACTTTCTTCTGAATGGATATCAGGTTCACATCATCCAATGAATTTCTAAAACTTTGCACTAAGACATCCCAAATATCTTAAAATTCAAAGAATAGTAGTGCTCAAAAATTACTTTCCCATTAAATCTCAGGATTGTAGTTTGAAGTGACGCCATCTTGATCACTAGGCTCTAGTAGAAATGTGTATTTGAAAATTTTAATTAATCAAGAATGAATATTTCATCAAATAATTAGGACCAATACAATTATTGTTTGCTTCCGTTACATAGATGAAGAATGGTTTAAGTGGTAGTGGGGGATGAGTACGAAAAATTTAAGCATTTGACCTTCCTCGACTTTTATCCTTTTGCAACTCCCTTATATTTATTCATTTCAACCTTTCCAGAAGATTTTAATTCGTTTCGACTAGTTGTCTCTGAAACTTAATGCAAGGAGAAATATTTGTGAAAAATAATTTTTACATGTAAGATTTAAAATCCACGATCACAAATATTGTGTTGATAGTTGGATCCACTAAAGTGGTGTGGGATCTGCATTATTGGGATCCACATGAACTCATACCTCTCACTTGTAATGATATATATAAAAACGTTGACATCTTACAATTAATAATTTCTAAATCTTACTATATGGAGGGATCGTCCCTCACGAGTTTTTCTCTAATCTAAGTCATCCACCTTTAAAGATTTTATTTATTTATTATTATTTACATACTCAGCTCCTATATCATAACTATCATCTTAAGTATAACCATACATGAACTATCTCTCAAAAGAATCAGTACTCATAATATCAAATGCAACGACTTTAAAAGATGTCTCTAGACTTACTTATAGCATCCTTAACCACCTCAATAACGATTGAAAAGTAAATAAAAATAATGACAACAATAGTAAACAAAAATTGTTCCTCCTCAATAATAGTAGATAGGGATTTCTCATTTGGCTTGTAAATGCGCATGTGCAAGGGGTTACCCACATAACTTGCAATGTGGTTAAGACCTGAATTGGATTAGGAGACTAAAGGTATGACACATAGAATCTTAACCAAATAGCCATACAATCCATTTTATAGTTTCTCTTTTATAGCATTTGAAGACCAATGTGATGGGAAAACTAATGCATGGAACCTAGAATTTCAATAAACCACAGTCAAGCATCCAATCCCTATCTTCAGTGCTTTTGAGTTTGAAGATGAAGGAACTAGTGGATGCAGAGAAGATCTCTACAATGCCCAGTTTCATCCAAATTTTATCTTTACATTTTCTACGCAAGAATAAGGCCGGGTTTTGCCTATAAACTGACCAAGAAAAATGCTTTTCCATTTCTTAGAGTGGGTTGGAATTTTAAAAAAATGTGATGAAGAGGAAAGAAAAATAGGATAAATTTTTGTTTTTCATATTTCATTATCAAGGAAATTAAAATTAGAACAAAAAATATGCTAAGTCACAAAACAAAACAAAAAAAAATTGATTTTACACATTATTAACATATAATTTTTCTTAATTTTTAATATATTAGAATAAATATTTCTTATTTTTAGTATTGTTTTTTATATAAAAAAAAATATAGGGAAAAATTAAATTTTTTTTTTAATTTTTCTTTGCTTTCCTTTTTTCGTCAAAATTCTTGATCCAAGTAAATCCTAAAGATTTCCATTGAAAGATTATCTAAAATCTTACCATCTATCTCGATAAGTTCAAAAGATTGCATATCAGATTAATTATTGCTCTAATTCAAAACTAATTGCTCCATATCTTGGTAGGGTTGTCACAGATTCTCCCCTCTAGGGTTCAAATGCAAAGAAGAAAGTTTACTTTATCCCATTTTCTAAATATAAATTTAAATGTCAAGCCATTAATCTTACATCCAGTTAATTTTTCAATCTTTAAATAGAACTTTTGGAAAAGAAATCCATTTATTAGAGGCTAATCTTCATATTAGAGAAATCTATTGGGAAACAACAATGGTTAGGGATTAAGGAGTGATCAATCTTCATGAATCAAAATCAATTAAAGTAATTTGTATGTTTTACTAAAAATTAGTCATTTAATTTATTAAAACATAATTTAAAATGACATAGTTTACTATCAAATTAAGAGTTTGTCAAAGTTAAAACATTGCTTGATTCAAATGGAATGGAATTTCTTATGACACATTCGAGGCATAACCACGCCAATTTTGATGGGCAGATGTGTTTGAATTACTCTCCCGATTTTGAAAAGGAAAAAGAAAAAATGAAATGACCTATCCAACATGATTGGCCATATATTTGTCACATTAAATAAAGACTGAGAATAGAAATTATATTCTTAAAACAAACTACACGTAACCAGAAAGTACTTGGAACAGAAACCATGACCTTTACTGGCAAACCATATATATCAAACAATAATACACTGCCTCTAATATGTTGCTCTGCAGTCTGCAATTATTTAGACATTCTCAATAGAACTATCATATTTATTTGATCCTCTAAAGCTCATAGGTTACTCCCACCTTCAACATTCTCTTGTGTGGAATATCAAACACCTTCTCAGTTTGCCTCAAGTTCCTCTTCAAGAAATTGTAAGCATAATTTATTAGAATCCTCTTTGCCATCCTAGCTCCTTTTCCTGCAATCACCTCACTCTCGCCAATTAGGTGAACGATACCCGCTTGCCGCGCTTTCTCCACCTCAAAAATTTCTCTATCCAACGTCTCTCGTCGCTTCTCGTCCTCCCCTTGTGTGGCTTCCTCTTTCACATTATCATCATTAGACAACCCATCATCCAATTCTTCATTTTTTACAGTATTGCCTCTGCCATCGCCAGACTCTGAAAGCATCAAAACATTGTCCCTTATGAATTCCTTCAGTCTCTCAACCAACAATATTTCAAAAGGCTCTTCCTCATTTTGCACATCTGTATATCCATATCGTACAACACAGCGAAACACATTGAGCTCATTTGGATCCAATCGGTGGAAAAGAAACCTCTCTTCCATTGGCACCTTGCTTACGGGCAGTGATTTAATTGAGACAAAAACAACGACAGAGTGTAGTGCCGGTACATTTTCCATATAGTGCTCAAAGATGGGAGGGATTCCATGAACAAGCTCAGAGTAAAAGATGGCGAGTCCCGGCATCCTGCAAAAGCTAGTGTTGGTGACCATCTCCTTCAGCTTTTCTAGAGAAACCTTGTGATTGAGCTCGTAATAGTATTTTCTCCGGTACACATCATTCCAAATGTACATTATAGCCATTAGGAACAAGGCGACGGCCAAGGGTAAATACCCTCCTTGGTCAAATTTATAAAGGACTGAGCTCAAGTACACGAGCTCAATACTGCAAATGACAAGAACATAAGCCATTATGAGAAGTATGTTGGTCTTCCATATCATGATCATGATGAGTACCAGAAACCATGACGTGAGCGTCATGACAAACACCACTGCAATACCTGTAATATCAAATATGATTCATAGTTCCAAATGAGAAAACTTCCCAATTTATCAATCTACACATTATGCCTCTATGAAACAAATAAACATGCAATGAATTGACTCCAAATCTAACATAATTGTACAAGTTTGATTACCATATGCATTCCCAATTTTTGCGGTAGTCTTGAATCCAGCAGTGACCACAACACATGCCAACATAAGAAGGTAGTTGACTTCAGGTATATAAACTTGTCCTTCATACTTTGTTGAGGTATGCACAATCTTCACACGTGGGAAACAACCTAGAGAGAGGGATTGCTGGATTATAGAAAATGCCCCTGAGATCATGGCTTGGCTTGCTATGATTGACGCTAGAACCGCCACAATGAACATTGGCCAATATAGTGGGCCTGCACCATACAATATGTTACATGAACAGATAGTACTAAAATGAAATGGAAATAAGTGGCTGAAACATCATCCAGGTGCCATACATTCAAATAATTTGGTTGTAAATTCTCCCAACACCTACCAGGAATAGACTTATAGAAAGCATCTGAAACATCATCTAGGTGTTGGTGAAGATAAGAGGCTTGTCCAGTGTATGCAAGTACAATAGCCGGGTATGTCACAGCACACATGCTTACTTGTATGGATCGAACGCTGAAGTGACCGAGGTCCGCAAACATAGCTTCAGTTCCTGCATTCATGCCACAAATTCAAGATTAATCATTTTACATTTTTATCTATATAAGAGGAAAATTAAGCAAGGGAGATAGAAAATCAACTCTAACCTGTTATGGAAAGGATAGTTCCACCCAAGGAAATCCATGCTTGCTTCTTGTTTCTCTTGAAATACTCTATAATGTATTGTGGATTTAATGCTTTAATGACGACTGGATCAAATTTGAAGTAATTGTAGATGCCAATACCACCAATCATTGTGAACCAAATGAATATTATGGGAGCAAAACTGTAGCCTACTTTGTCTGTTCCAAATCTTTGTATTGAAAATAGAAAGACCAAGATTGCAACTGATATCCAAACAATCTTCCCTGCATATATTGGTACATAGACAACGGAGGAGGTGATATGAACAACATATATGTTAATTTGTCAGCAAAGATCATTTGTGCACGTGCATAGCACTTCTTGAAGCTAAAGCACCATTAGAGGAAATTCGTAAAATTTAAAAAAAGGAGGTGATGTCATTCAACTATTTAGCCTTCTAGTTGATTTTTGAAGGTAAAACCTAGGTAATTTTCAAACCATTTTTTACAAATTCCATAATTAACTCATTAAAATATAAGCAAATTATAGAAGCAAAAAGTCAAAACATTTCAGGGGAGTGATCTAGTAAGCTAATTCCCATCTGGGGTTTGATTAGATCAAGTGACAAAATCTAACATGAACAAGGCGTCATCTTCAAACTACATATGCTACAATTCTTGAATTATTTGACATTTTTGTGTCCGTAGGATTGCGCAGTTGCAAAAGTCTTCTAGGTTAGAGATTAGGGCTCGAGTGGTCAGGATTTGGCTTCTTGATTGAGACAGGGCCTACATATTTAACTGAAGAGGAAGAAATGGATGGCCCATTATCCCAATAGAATACATATTATTAAAAAGAATTAAATAATTAGCCCCAGAGCCATGCATATATATATATATATATATATAGGAAAGTCAATGCTGAGCATATTTAAAAACTTTTTACAGCCTGCCCACGTGTGTATGTATAGAAAATGAAATGACAAAAATACCCTTGCTGTAGTGATGTGAGGGATATGAATTGGAGGAGAATACTGTATTTTTGAAGTGCAGGTATTATACTTCAGATTAATATGTCAATAATTCAAGGCATTCAATTATAATTATTTCGTAGAAGGGGAACGAGGATTCCTTTCAAGCTTATGATCAGTCAAAAAATAAAAATAAAAAAGTCACCGTATTCCACACACATCTGTCAGCAAAAATTGTGTATATTATGATGATGAAAGAAATGCAAGCATGGGAATTGAAGAAGTGTGATGGATATATATATATATATATATATATATATATATATACCTTCCGTGATGGAAGATTCAGCAAGCTTGATCCCGTTCACAGCTGACAAAACTGCCCACCCAAGTTGGAACCAAAAGTCACATGCATGTGGTCAGCAGTCTCTGTGTGTGTGTGAGAGAGAGAAAGAGACTGAAGATAATGATATATACCAGAGATGCAAGGGGTGAGGACACCGTCTCCGATGACCATGGAAGTGCCGAGCATGGTGGCGTAGAGCAGAGAGAATTTGGCGAAAGGGCTATTCTCCAGCATTGTCTTCAGGATGGTTGCTCTCCGCAGCTTATTGCTCGGCATTTCCAGCTTGTAATTTGACACTGCTCTGTCTTCCGCCTGCACACTCGGGATCAACCCCACTTTCGCATACCGGCATACCAGGGAGTACAGAGCAAATGTCCCTCCTGAACCAGTGCATTCCCATTTTTTATATTCTTCTCTAATGTAATTAACTTGGTAAATCTATAATTAGATTGGATGCAAAATTATCCACGATGACGAAAGGATAGGGGTTATAAGACGAGCTCTCAATTTCAAGTGCGTTATTTAATTTAATGAGAAATAAATGTGGCACGAAAACAGAGGAACCGCCCCTGCATAGGCAGTGACCATAGGCCACGTTAATTTCCACTACGCCGAGATTCAATTAACAGAGCCAACAAAAAAATTAATGGAATAATGAGTAAAAAAATGAAGTAAACTACTGAACTAAAAAAAGTAATTTCATCAGAACGCGTCTGGTGCAGTGTACATATGGACCGGCTCCTTGATTGACTCACCAAATTAATTAACTTTTTATTGCCATCACCAAAGTATATTCCAAGATGAAATATATAGGAAGAGAAATGTTCAAGATAGGCCCTTTTTAGGAATTATCATCCGAGTGGTTATACGTAAAATTTTGTTAAATGTACGAATTGGTGATGCGAGATTAATTAACTTGCATCATTAAATCAACAGAGAGCATAAGTTTCAGTAACTGTATGAATGCGATAAAGATGTTAGGATATGTACCGTCGCCGTTGTCATTAGCGTGCAAGACGATGAAGACGTACTTGAGGAGGGTGAGGAGGGTAATTGTGTAGAAGATGATAGAGAGAACTCCAATGATGTCGTCGCTGTGGTTGACGCCGTCGGGAAAGGTGCTGGCGAACACGTAGAGCGGTGACGTGCCAATGTCCCCGTACACCACCCCTATGCTCTGGAATGCCAATTGCATTATCACCCACCATGACCCCCCCTGCTTCAATTTTTAATTTTGAACACCCAAATATTACACTCATCATTATCATCATCATCCTCATCATCATCATCATCATCATCATCATCATCATAGAGGGAAAGAAGACAGAGGAGGAAATTAATTAATGAATGAAAACCAAACCTTGGAGGGATGATGATGATGATGGTGGTGGTGGGACGTGGGGAGCTTCGCGGATTCCATATCAAGAGAATCGTGTCGCTTCAGCTTCCTCCATGCAGCTATAGATTGTGCATCATCAGTTCTACTCTGTTCGCTGTCTTCTACTGCTGCATCTCCACTCATTTCCATTCTCAATCGATACACATCACAGGACAGCTCAATCCTTCATAAACCAAAACGGCACAACACCCCTCTCTCTCTCTCTCTCTCTCTCTCTCTCTCTCTCTCTCGCCCTTTATATATATATATGAATCTGGCCGTCGTGATGCAATTAATTATGGTCTCTGCATCTCCCCTGTTTTCAACACGTAGCAAGAAAAGTGTATACGTGTGTTCCCAAGTGGCGGGAAGGAAGTAGCAGGGAGGGTGTGAATTTAAAATAGAATATTTGTAAGAATTGACTACTTAAATATAGTCAATTGAAAATTTTAAAATATTAATAATTATGAAAATAATTTAATTAATTTAAATGTACATATTATCAATTTAAAATTACTATAAATATAATGATATTGTTGATTATTTTGAAAATGATATGGGTGGATGGACTAATTTTAATAATTTTTTAAAAAATAAAATGGAATGCAAGCAAATAACTATTCTACAGATTGTTTAGAATATGGTGCGGTTAGGTTGAATTATTTAATAATTTTTATAAATAAAATGAAATATAAATTATAATTAGTTAACCTGACTAATTGTTTAAAATACAATACAATAAAATTTGTGAAAGATTTTTTTAAATTAATAATCTTATATATTATAAATTATAATTACTCAATTCTTTAAAAAAATATATTTTTTAAATATAATATATTTAGTATTTATAAATAAATATATTCATAAAATTTCTTTTAGAACATATATGTATTGATTGTCTTGAGTCACTTGGTCAAATTTTTTTTTATACATCTGCTATTTGTTTTTTTTTTTTTTTTTCCAGTAATTTATTACATTTTACTCAAAAAGTGAGTTTTACATATTCACACATTTGGTGATCTAATATAATTTTAAAAATTTTCCCAATGAAAATTAAGAAAAAATATTAGATAAATTGGGAAAATATTAAAAATATTAAAAGTGGTGATCTAATATAATTTAAAAAATACATTTTCAAACATAATATTTTTTATTATTTATAAATAAATATATTCATAAATAAATATGTTCCCTCATTAAGATAAAACATACTATTCAACAATGATTTTTTCGTACATAGCTAAAGGTATTATAATATTTTTATACAACCAAAGTTCAAACATCAATCATAGTTTATGTGTTCTCTTTGTAAATATAAATTTTAATTTGTTTGATTTTTGACAAATTGGATCATACCATTTTGTAGTGTGTTTTGCAAAAAGTTATACAAACTATATTTCATATATAATTTGTAATAAACCAAGAAATTATTCAGGATCTCATCGACGAACACAGGGGATTCATCGACGAGGGCACATAAGGATCTCGTCCACGAGGACCCGTCTCGTCGACGAGAAGATACCGAGATGAGATTTTTAGCAGTCTGAAATTTGTCGACGAGGGGTTCATGTTCATCGACGAACTTTCTTCAAGGATTCGTCGACGAATTCGGGGCTATAAATAGATAAAATTCATATTTGTGGCAGAAATTGGCATAGGAATTTTCCCTCTCTCTCTCTCTAAACATCCCTATCTCCTTCTCTCTTTGATTCCGGCCCCGTTTCTCACCGGATTGACGATCTGAGTTCACCATGACGCTCACGGAAAAGTTTTCTACAAATCTACCGGAGTGGATCATTGGTGGGAGTGATTCGAATTCCATTCCAATTTCAATATAAGGCATTTTATTCCGTATTTTCCTTTCCCATAGTTATATAAAATGTTGTACATAGAAAAATAATGATATTTTATTATAAGAGATGTTGTTTTTAGGATGTTGAGTAGGGAACCCTGCGGGTATAGGACCAGGTACAGTGGAGAACTTTTGTAGAAATCAAGTAAGGGAAATATGCTATGCTAGGAGTTTTAACAATGTTATCAAAAAATTTTATATATATATATATATATATATATATACCAGTTTATTATCCAGTTTTTACAGATTAAGAAGTTTTTAATGTGGCATGAGTAGATATTTACCAGATAGAGAATTTATATAGCTTTTTCTAGCAAATCATGATTTACAGTATGTACAGATATAGATAGAATTTATCAGACAAGTATTATATATTTTATTCAGATTAGTATATTATAGTATTTACAGAATGTCATGCTTCCTAATACCATAACACTTAGTTTATATAGACAGATTATACAAACAGATTATACAGACATATTATACAAACAGATATACAGTTATAGCATCCAAATGCTACAGTTATATTATTCAGTTATACAGTTTTTCCAGTACAAAATTATAGTGTGACGACCTGCTACATATTAAGCATTATTTTTTTTTTCAGAATATAATAAATGTCATCTGTCTGAATACTGATAATAACATTTCAGGCCCAAAAAGCACAAAGGAAACTCTGTCTGTCATACATAACTAAGTAGCGGTACATAAAACTGGTAACTGCTAAATACAATACAATACCTGAAAACTATAGAACTCTGAAATATATTTACAATACAAAATATCCAGTGACGTCACTATAATTTGAAAACTATCCCAAAACACTGTTATCTCAAAAATACCTACTCTTCCCATAAGGACAGCTTAAGTCAACCTCTACCCGTGAGCTTGATCTATTTGCCTAACTGGATCTCTTGAAAAATGATAAGTCACTGAGATGAGACAACTCTCAGTAAGTGGAAATATGCTATTACTAGTGTGTGGCGGCTGAGTTACATATTTAAAATACTGAAATATGAGAAAACTGATAAACTATATAGAATATATCTATCTATTATGTAATCTTTAAAATATGATTGTGTATCTGAGTTTGCTATATGAGGGTGTTGCTAGTATAATAATATAAATTGCCGCTGTGTGATATATCTGTACATAGGAACTTCAGCTATTCCCTAAGATCTGTATATCATGATATAACCCCTCATGATAGGGTTGTGCGGCCCGTAAGCTAGACTTCCTCTAGTTGGCCTACCAAGCAAGTCAATCTATATCTGTAAATCCGTCAATGTAGCCCACTATAATCTCTCCGAGCAATCTCCAAACTCTAACATTGTCTAATCAACCACCTCAACCCAGCTAGCTGGGGAGACTACAATCTCTTCTAGTTTGGTTAGACGGAATCCACATACTATCTGAGTTATGTGGTTGCACTTTATTCTGTACTAGCAACGGTACCATGCATTGCTGTAATTATATCTATCTGTAATTTCCACAGGGATCTGATATCGTGTAATACTGTATACATATATAAATATATACTCATTTTGCTGCTTTTAACATGATTTCAAAAACAACTATAACATTATAGTTCTAAACTGTATTCATAATATCTATTTGTATCATCTGTGATTTCTGTCTGTACTATCTGTAACAGCTGTATATAATATCTGTGTATAATATTTGTAATCCTTGTATAATCTGGTTATAGCATCTTGATGCTATAACTGAATAATCTGTCTAAGTGTTAAGGTGTAGAAATCATGTTATTCTAAGAAATACCGGAAGTCTCATTCATTGCTAATGATCTGAAATATCCGAATATCTGTAATACTGAAAAATCTACATACTATACTGTAAAAAACTCATGCCACACTTTTGAGTAAACATATTCTTATGCTCAATTTCTATAATTCTTCTATAAAGATAATATTCATAATTCTCTAGGAAAAATAATTTGATTTGCATGCTTGTATATACATATTCATAATATTCTGTATACATAATAAAAATTGCTAGCATAACATATTTCTCTTACCTTAAATCTGAAAAACCCCTATAAAATTCTGACTCTATACCCATAGGGTTCCTAACTCAACATCCTGAAAACAATATCCCCCAGAACAAAATATCAGTATTTCCTTACCTACAACATTTTTTACAACTACAAGGAAGTCATAATCTGAATGAAATGTCTTACCCTGGATTTGGGATAAATTTCAAATCAACTTTCCCCATGATCTGCTTCGGTTGACTTGCAGATAACCTCGCTAGGAGCGTTGTCGTGGCTTCAGATTTTCAATCCGGTGAGAAATGGGGCCAGGATAGAAGAGAGAAAGGAAAGGGATCGTAGGGGAGAGAGAGAGAGAGAGAGAGAGAGAGAGAGAGAGAGAGAGAGAGAGAGAAGAGGGTTCTGCGTTGAATATTTTGATTAAAAATCCGAGTTTCAAATATTTATAGGACTGGATTCATCGACGAGACACATCACCTCGTCGACAAGTCCTGTAGAAAATTCGTCGACAAACCCTACACCCTCGTCGACGAGTTTCAGTCTGCTTTAAACCCTCTCTCGATAACTTCTCGTTGACGAGATGGGTCTTTGTCGACGAGTTCTTGAAGATCCCTTGTCGACGAAACCCCTATGTTCGTCGATGAGTCTTGTAGAAATTTCTTGGGTTATTACATATAGTGTTATGGTTATTTTGGAAACATGATGAAATTAGTAAAGATAATTATAGTATATATATTTATATAGTGTCAGATCCCTCAGAAAATAATACAGAAAAATACAATTTATAGAGCACGATACCGTTGCTATTTACAGAATAGAGTGCAACCACATATCTCAGATAGTGTGTGGGTACCGTCAACCGCGCTCAGAGTGGATGTAGCTCCCCAGTTGCTGGGTTAAGGGGGCCCGGTTTGATGAGGTAGCAATCCAGTTCCATGCCGAAGAGAGGATGTAGTTTGGTCGGACTGAGGAAGGGTAGAGTATAGTAACTTACTTGGTGGGTCAACCAGAGTTAAGTCCCATCTACGGGCCGCACAACCCAGTCATGAGCTGTCAATTCATGACATACAGACTTTTAGGGAAAAAACACAGTTATGTATATGTATATAGTTTTACAACATTTTATAAATATAATATGATATTAGTAGTATGAAAAATAGAAAATTCAGATGATACCGTTATATTTTAAGCTACGATAAATGTAAGATATATCTTTACTAATTTGCTAGCTTATACATTTTCAAATATTATTATTATAGTTATGCAACTTGGTCGTTACACACTTGTAATAGCATATTTCCACTTACTGAGCATCGACTCATCCCATTACGTTAACATTTTTCAAGTGAACCAGTTAGGTGAGCAGATCATGCTGGCGGATAGAGTGTTTTCTTGATTGCCCTGCCAATAGGGTAAGTGTGTTCAGAGGATTGTGTTTTTGGGTATATGGTATAGATGTGAGATGTAACTATGGTTGAGAACAGAAAATTCTGTTATTGTGTATATATATGGATGTAAGATTTTACGTTTCCACTGTATAGGTGTTTTTATTATGTACAGGAATACCTTAGTGCCCATATGAGGCTTGAGATGCTCTAGCTAGGGTATCAGAGTAATTTACTTATTAGTTGAAAAAAAAATGGAAAAATAATTGAGTCGTTACAGTTTGGTATCAGAGCATAGGTTGCTAGGTTATTTAGACTCTAGAGTGCAGCGGAAAACAATACCAGACTTTAGAAATGGAATTTTAAGAAAAGTGGTATAATGAATCAGTGAAAGTGATGTTGGGGAAAGTAGGATGAGAATTTAGGGTTTTGTTCTGTGGTTTGGAAGTAGAGTTTCAGGACGGTTTCTATGAGTTTCCTAGGGTGACCATTCTAGGAGAATCATAGTAAATTGTCGATGACTTCTATTTTCATACTGTAGGGCTTGACCTTAAATTAGTAATGAGAGAGCAGGAGTATTTAAGCTAGTATAGTATTGTAAGATTTGAATACTCAGATAATTTGGTAATATTGCATGATGGACCCAAGAGGTAGTAGCGCTCACGCTAGTGGTGATGACGGAGCGGGTCCTTCTAGCGCAGGAGGCGGGGATTCAGATGCTGTGCTATGCAGTGTGGCTTAACAAGTTATGACTGAGATAGCCGGAGTTCTAGAGAGCATGGAGGTCTATCTCCAACTCAGGGATGTACTGTAGAGAAATTAATGAAGGTGAACCTGTCGACATTTTCAAGAGCGGTTGACCTTGTAGTTGCGGAGAATTGGATGCAAGAGGTAGAAAAGATTTTGATAGTACTTCATTGCACTGATGAGCAAAGGGTCCTATATGCTATGTATAGATTGGCAAGGGAGGCTAAGAGATGGTGGATGGTCACTAGACTGTTAAAGGAGTAGAGGACGATTCGAGTGCCGATGATGTGGGCCCGATTCAGGAACGTATTCTTTGATAGATATTATCCTGCCTCAGTTAGAGAGGCTTGAGTACAAGAATTTTTAAGCTTGTGCCAGGGATCATTGACCATTCAGCAATACGCAGAGAAATTTATCGAGCTATCGCATTTCTGCCCTTATATCGTTCCAAATGAACTTAAGAAGGTTAGAATGTTCGAGAGAAACCTGAGGCGTGATATTTACAGATAGGTGGCAGTATTGAGAATACAAGATTTTTCAAAACTGGTTGACTGAGCCATAATAGCAGAGGAGAATTTGCCGAGAGAGACTGAGATACAGAACCAAAAGAAAAGGATCGCACCCTCGAGTTTTCAGGTAGGGTCCAACCAAGATTCGTGGAGAGGACGTAGATCTGGCGGGGGTCAGAGGCAGATGGTAGAGCATGGTGGATTTTAGGGTGGAAAGCCTTTTGCCACATGTCCCAAATATGGACGGAGACACCCAGGTGAGTGTCGGCTGGGAAAGAATGTTTGCTATCGCTGTGAGAGACTCGGCCATATGGCTCGATCATGCCAAATGCTGTCAAATTAGGTACCAGCTTCCAGACCATTTCGAGGTGGATACCAGGAGCCCCACGGAGGTCAATAAAGGAATAATGCACTGGCGAGAGTCTATGCATTGATGCCGAGTGATGCCGAGATGGCCAGAGATGTAGTCACAGGTACCCTTATTGCTTTACCATATAAAGTTATTGTTTTATTTGATACATGTGCCACCCATTCTTTTATATTGGCGGGATATGTAAGAATAACTGGGGTAGAGACATAGCTATTAGATGTAGAACTGTTTTTGGGATGCCGATGGGATCTGTAGTAAGATGCAAGAAGGTGCTTTGGAATTTCCTAGTAAGTATTCAGGAGAGAGTAATGCCAGCTGATCTTGTGGTCTTAGATATGAAAGGGTTTGATGTGATACTGGGTATGAATTTGCCAACTACTCATCACTCAAACATAGATTGTCATTAGAAAGAAGTTATTTTCAGACCCTCAGGTGAGCAAAAATACCGATTTGTAGGTTCACGTGTGCGTGCCTCGCTAGAGATGGTGTCCGCTATTCCGGTGACAAGACTGTTACATAGTGGTTGCCAGGAGTATGTTGCATGCATAAACAAATTTCCAAAATAGGAACTAAAACATGCTGATATATCAGTAGTGCATGAATTTCTAGATGTTTTTTTCAGTTGAATTTCTTGGCTTACAACTAGACCAAGAGATTGAGTTTATTGTAGATATGTTGTTCGGGTTAGCACCAGTATATAAAGCACCAAACTGTATGGCTCCAATCGAATTGAAAGAATTGAAAGATTAGTTATAGGAATTGTTGGGCAAGGGGTTTATCAGGCCCAGTGTGTCGCCCTGGGGAGCGCCAGTTCTGTTCGTGAAAAAGAAAAGACGAGACCATGAGATTGTGTATCGATTATAGGGAGATAAAAAAACTAATAGTTAACAATAAATATCCTCTCCCTAGGATCGATGATTTGTTTGATAAGCTCCAGGGGACCCAAGTTTATTCTAAAATTGAATTGCATTCGGAATATCACCACGTGAAAGTTAGAGTAGAAGATATTTCAAAAATTGCATTCCGGACCAGATATGAGCATTACGAGTTTTTGGTGATGCCATTTGGGTTGTTTAAAGCACCAGCAGTATTCATGGATTTAATGAATTGGGTGTTCCATCAGTACTTGGACCACTTTGTGGTTGTATTCATTGATGATATACTGGTTTACTCGAGAAGTTTTGAGGAGCATGAACATCATTTAAGGCTGGTGTTACAGATATTGAAAGAGAGAAAATTGTATGCAAAATTCAAGAAATGTGAGTTCTAGTTAAGGCATGTTTCTTTTCTTGGTCATGTGAACTCTAAAGCAGGTGTCCGAGTAAAATAGAGGCAGTGGTGTGTTGGGGAAGACCAGGAAATGTCCAAGAGGTTAGGAGTTTTCTGGGTTTGGCGGGCTACTACCGATGTTTCATAGATGGTTTCTCCAGATTATCGGGCCCTTTAACACGACTTATGAGAAAAAATGTGATGTTTGATTGGACCAGTGATTGTGAATAGAGTTTTCAGGAGTTAAAGCGACGGTTGGTTTTAGCCCCAGTACTAGTTATTCCATCAGGTGAGGAAAGATTTGTGATATATAATGATGCCTTTTTTAAGGGTTTTGGATGTGTGTTAACACAACAGGGAAGAGTCATTGCATATGCTTCTAGACAGCTTAAAGAATGTGAGAAAAAATATCCTGTGCATGATTTGGAGCAAGTTGTAGTGGTGTACGCTCTCAAGATCTAGAGGCATTATTTATATGGTAGGAAGTGTGAAATCTTCACAAATCATAAAAGTTTAAAATATTTCTTTACTCAGAAAGAACTGAATATGAGGCAAAGAAAGTGGTTGGAACTCATTAAGGACTATGACTGCACTATTAGTTACCACCTAAGGAAAGCGAATGTGGTAGCAGATGCTCTAAGCAAGAAATTAGTGGGATTAGCACTAGCAGCAATGGAAGTTCAACATCTGATCCTGATGGATTTGGAGAGACTTGGTGTGGAATTGCTAGAGGATAATCCTCAGGCATTTATCGCCAGCTTGGTTGTGCATCCTACATTATATGAAAAGATTAAAACCGCTTAGAGTCGGCAGAAAAGCTACACAGACACTTGCTGTCAAGAATTAGAATTTGATGTGGGAGATCGAGTATTCTTGAAGATAGCTCCCCTGAAAGGAGTTATAAGGTTTGGGAAGGATGGCAAGTTGAACCCTAGGTGTATTAGCCTTTTTGAGATACTAGAGAGAGTGGGGTCAGTTCCCTATAGGCAAGCTTTGCTGGTAGCTCTGTCTAGAATTCATGATGTGTTTCATGTTGCTATATTAAGAAAATACATCCCAGACCCATCCCACATAATCAGCTATGCAGAGATAGAGCTTAAAGATTGACTAGCTTATGAGAAAGCACCAATACAGATCTTGGACCGAAAGACACAGGAACTGGGCACCAAGGAAATTCAGCTAGCGAAAGTTTTGTGGAGAAACCATGCTATTGAAGAAAACTTCATGGGAACTTGAAGATGACATTAGACAGAAATTCCTACATTTTTTTAGTGGAATATAGTAGTGGTTTGTAAAGTTAAAAAATTATAGTTTTATATTGTTTAGTATAGGATAGATAGTATTTTGGTTTTGAGAGAATTTTCTTTTATAGTTGTAATCTCCCAAGACTTTGAATGTAACCACGTTATTACTCCGCCATAGGTGAGGATAAGTAATAAAATAAGTAGACCATTTATCTTTATGGGATGATAGATTGTAAGGATAATTTTCAACATAGATAGCAAATTTCGAGGACAAAATTTTATAAGGAGAGGAGAATGTAATAACCTAAGAAATTAATCAAGATCTCGTTGACGAACACAAGAGATTCGTTAACGAGGGTACATGAGGATCTTTTTGATGAGGACACTTCTCATCGACGAGAAAATACCAAGAGGGTGTTTTTAGTAGTTTGAAATTCATCAACGAGGGGTTCATGTTCATCGACAAACTTTCTTCAGGGACTTGTCAACAAGATGACGTGTCTCGTCTGTCACGACGTCCCGGTGGCGCGTGTGCCCTGGGCGGCAAAATAAAAATGTTTTTAAAAATTTTCAATTAAAAATAAGAAATGTCGGAGTCACCACTAACCTTTAGTGTGGTTAGAACACATGATTACTACCCCGTTAGGGGTAGAATGGGCCTACGTTACCAGAGTTGGGGTCGGGAGTTTAGTTACGTGAGGGGAAGGTATGAGTACCCCCTATGCGCCCGTTCTTACGAACGGTACCTAATTAATTTAAAATTATCCCTAAGTTAATTTAAAAAGTCTTTAAGTTACTCATTTTATGAGTTTATAGATACATGTGAAAAATAAATAAATGTAATATATACATATATATTCCCTCAGAGCTTAAGGTACGTGAAGCTCGAAAGCTAATACCCTAGCATTAAAGTCATAGGGATAATAATTAAGAAAATACACTCCAAAAATTGGAAATTATATATAAAATTTTATAGGAATATACTAGTATGGGAGGTTTTAATATATATTAATAAGATAATAAACTAAGAAATTAAATTACTATAATACATGTAATAATAATAGGGATACATATATGCTAAAATATTATAAATATCAAAGTAAGTAATGAAATACCATGATACTATATATATTAAGACACTAAAGATAAAAAAATAATAATAATTAATATTGAATATATTGAGATATTAAAAATAATTAATACTAAATATATTAAGATACAAAAAATAATTAACACAAATATATTAAGATACTAAAAATAATTACTACTAAATATATTCAGATACCGAAGATAACTAATATTAAGTACATTAAGATACCAAAAATAATTAATATTAAATATATTAAGATATTAAAAAAAAATAATTAGTACTAAATATTTTAAGATAAATATATATATATATATATATATATATATCACAATAAATTACTATAACACCATAATAGTTACATGTAATAAGGGAAACCCTAAAAATACCTAAAACAATGTAAACTGATCAAAATCCTAAAATATATACATCATCAACATGACAATAGTGAAGGCTCAAAATATACAATATCGATATAACCATAATGATAATAAAAAACAAAAAAACTATATTAATATGATAATGATGAAAACCATATAACTATATAATAAGATCACCTAAATATTACATGATAACTATAACAATAATAAACAATAATATCACTTGAATACATAATAGACAATAATATTACGTAAATATATATACATGAACTTAACATTCAATAGTAAAATATATATTTATATCTATATATATTCGTGCAAAAATAAACCAATATTACAATATCTCCCAATACCCTTGGATATTATCAATTAAACAAATGTTACAGTATTAGAAATACTACAATGCGTATTAAAACACAACGATATCAACAAGGAAAATATTGCATGGATATTAAATGTTAAAACACATATTACAATAATAAAACCCAACAATAATAATATTATTTAATATGTACAATAAATTTAGACATAAATAAAAACCCTTAAATATAGCACATGCAAAAACACATAGGCAATAAACATACAATAAACCTACAAAAATTAATACCATAAGATAATAACAAACATGTATTGAATGATAAAATATGTACCCAACAAATATAGAAAACACATAGACTATAATATTATATATCAATATAAAATAATGAAAATAGTAAACCAAGCCACTGCATATATATTGAATAATAGCCCAGAATCATGATAGAAACAATAATAAATCTAAATATATATATATATATATATATATATATATATAATAACAATTAACATACATCCTAATAATCACATAAAAATTTTACCTTTATGAAGAAGGTGACCGGAGCAGGGCACGGTGACGGCGAACGGCGGCAGGGCAGAGAGAGTTTGTGGCGGCGATGGAGACGACGGTGACGATTAAGTTGACGGGCTGTGGCGCTGTGGAGCAATGCTGTTGTGGAGTGGTTGTTGGAGGTTGCTCGATGGTGGCTCGCGATTGCCGTGGAGTTTCCTAAACTAGGTGGAGGCTGGTCCAGGACAGAGGAGAGTGACGATGAAGCTGGAAGTGGTGGTTCTGCCGTCGGGACCCTTAGCCGGAGTTACAGGCGAGAACGGAGAGGGGGATTCGTGACCGAGGTTGCTGTTCGTCGGAGATGACGGTGGTCTGTGAAGGGTGCTGGTTCTGCTGCGGAGGGGAGCTTCACGGGAAGCTGGCGGTGATGGTGTTGCCGGAGCTGGAGAAAGGCTCGGATGAAGGCTCGGGTCTGCGGGGCTCCTCGAGTCTGGTTTGGTTTGCTACAGAGACTTGGTTTCGCCGGAGAGATGAAGAACGTGTTGGTGTCGAAGCTGTGGGAGGTGGCCAGAGCTGTGGATGGCGGCGGCCGGAACTGGAACAAGATGGAGAGAAACGAGAATGAAGGAGGAAGAAGAGGGAGCCGGAGAGAGAGAGTTAGTGTAAGCAGGATGGATTTTTTTTTGCTCTGTTTTCCTGCCCCCCTGGCTATCTTTTTTTTTGTGTGAGTTCCCTGCCTATACAGGCAAAAATAACGGATGGAGGGGCTAGGTTTCCGCCTCCATCCTCTTATCTTTTCCTTTTTATTTAATTATTATACCAAATAACAATAATGGTAATATTAATAAAATAAAATAATAATATTAAAAATAATAATAGTGATATTAAAAATAATAGTAGTAATAATGATAATACTAAAATAAAAATAAAAATAATAAAAATAATAATAGCAATAAATAAATAAATAAATAAAATAAGAAAATAATAATAATAATAGTAAAAATAAATAATAATGAAAATAATTATAGTAAAGTAAAGATAATAAAAGTACTAATGATAACAATCAAATAATAGTAATAATAAAAACAAAAATAATAATAATCATAATAATAATAACAATATAAAGATAATACTTAGAGAAAATAATAATAATAATAATAATAATAATAATAATAATAATAATAATAATAATAAAGGTAAAGTAATAAATAATAATAATAATGATAAGAATACTAATAGTAATAATAATAATAAAATAATAATAATATGTAAAAATAATAATTTTCGTTATATTAGGCTTGGGACAAAATGGGGTGTCTACATCGTCGACGAATCCGGGGCTATAAATAGCTAAAACCTGAATTTTTTGCAGAAACTGGAATAGGAATTTTCCCTCTCACTCTCTCTCTAAACGTTCCTCTCTTATTCTCCCTTCGATTCCAACCCGGTTTCTCATTGAATCGACGATCTAAGTTCACTATGATACTCTTGGGAAAGTTCTTTGCAAATCTACCAGAGTGGATCATTTGTAGCGACCTCAATTTTCTAAATATAAAATATCACACAATAGATAAAATGATCAACCCGAACCCATGGGTAGCGGGGATATCTGTCAAACACAGCGGAAAACCTAGCAGCAGTAAACATAAAATCTCAACGTCCAATCAAAAAACATAATACTAGAAACATAATACCAGAGGTTGCTACATCTCCTAATACTGTACATATATACAACCCTTAAAATATCAAAATGACACTAGGACCATATAACAAAAATCTACTGATCCTAGTACATAGCTTGCCCTTCTATTAGGGAAGCACCAATCACTCAACGGCAGCCCTGACTCATCGGTCTTTCTGGGTTTCCTGAAAATCATTTAGTGTTTGGGGTGAGACACTTCTTAGTAAGGGAAAATAAACTAAATACAACTGTGTGACAACATGAACATTTAAAGTGCTTATACATAGACAGTACATTTCATAACTCTGGAAATAATCATAATATCATACTAGATAATCATGTACTTCCATATTTGTTAATAAATTATAACATACATAAGCATCCGTTATAACTGTAATACTGAAAATATACCTAGGATGAATAGTTAGCTAGTGTCATGTATTACCCCCCATGACGGGGTTAAGCAACCCGAAGGCGGGATCCGATAATGGCTGGCCGACCACTGCCGAATCAAATATGTCTGTAAGCACGATGGGTCCGCCACACTCTGGTCCAGATTGCCCGGTGAACATCCACACTCTACTGAAAGCCACATCGACTATCCATCTCCCATCCTCTCGTGGAATGGTTAGCACTAGTCTGACGTAGATATCTGATCTACAATGTATAGCTACGGTACCGAGCCCTGAATTGAACTAAACCAACATCCTGGTTGTAATAACATATAATACATGAACATACATTACATCATCATGGTCTCGTGCCAATAGCATAAATACATAGCCTCGTGCCAAAATCGTAAATACGGCCTCGTGCCGATAATATAAATACATGGCCTCACGCCAACATTGTAAATACGACCTTGTGCCGATAATATAAATATGGCCTCGCGCCAGATACATTTCAGGTATTTACATTCTGAAAATAACTTATTTATCATATATTCGTCAAACTCAGTATAGCATAACTTGTCTTTCAAAATACTTGAAAATATGTTTTGATCGTAAAATCCTTCATATCATGATTCACTTCACATAAAAATAATGTTCATGCCACATATATGCTGTTTAAAGTCATGCTTCATATTCTAAAATCATCATTTCTGACATCTCATACATACATATACATTTTCATCATAATAGCAGTATTTTCCAAACATACATTTCATATGTAATATACAAAGATAGCATAGGCGTTTCTGAAAATAAATGTGCTCATAATTAATAATAACATGCATGGAAAATAACTGCTTTAGTTTATTCCCTTACCTGATTACTAAGAAAGCTCTTAGAATATCCTAGCCTAACCCCCGTATGATTTCCTGATCAATACCCTGAAACTCAAAACTCCCAGTATTAAAAATCAGTATTTTCATGCGTACATCAATTTCTATAACTACCATAAAGTCTAATTGGGTTTAAAAAAGCCTTACCTCAACTTAGGGATGATTTTCAACTCGCTTTACCCAATGATCCGTTCCGGCAAACTTGTAGAGAACTACGCCAGGAGCATCGTGGTAGCTTTGGATTGTCGATCCGGCAACTGGTGGGGCTGGAATCGAAGAGAGAAGGGAGAGGATTCGTAGAGAGGGAGAGATGAGCGAGAGTGGAGTGCTGAAAATGATTAAAAATCCTGATTTTTATATATTTATATGGCCAGATTTGTTGACGAGACACGTCACCTCGTTGACGAGTCTTTCATTAAATTCGTCGACAAGTCCCTGTATTCATCGACGAAATTCAGGCTGCTCCATACCTCTCGGTATTTTCTCGTCGACGAAGCCCTGTGTTCGTCGACGAAATCCTTAAAGCCTTCGTCGACAAAACCCTGTGTTCATCGATGAAGCTTGGCAGCCTCCCTTCTGTTTCTATTTTCATTTTTCCTCTCTCTTTATTTTCTAAATTCCATTTTATTCGGGTCGTTACATCATTGGTGGGAGTGATTCAAATTCCATCCGAATTTCAGGGTAGGAAATTTTATTCAGTATTTGCCTTTCCCATAGTTACATAGAATATTGTACATAGAAAAATAATGATATTTTATTCTGAGAGATGTTGTTTTCAGGGTGTTGAGTGGGAAACCCTGTGGGTGTAGGACTAGGCACAGTGGGGGCTTTTGCAGAAATCAAGTAAGGTAAATGTGCTATACTAGGAGTTTTAACAATATATATATATATATATATATATACCATTTTATTATCCAATTTTTATAGATTAAGAAGTTTTTAATGTTTGTGTGGCCTGAGTATTTACCTGATAGAGAATTTATACAACTTTTTCCAGAAAATCATGATTTACAGTATGTACATATATAGACAGAAATAAACAGATATTTATCAGACAAGTATTACAAATTTTATTCATATCAATATATTACAGTATTTACAGAATGTCATGCTTCCTAATACCATAACACTCAGTTTATACAGACAGATTATATAGACAAATTATATAGACAGATATACAGTTATAACATCCAGATGCTACAATTATATTATTTATTTATACAGTATTTCTAGTACAAAATTATATTGTTATGGTTATTTTGGAACCATGATGAAAATAGTAAAGATAATTATAGTATATATACTTATATAGTATCAAATCCCTGAGAAAATAGTACAGACAGATACAGTTTATAGAGTACTGTACTGTTGCTATTTACATAATAGAGTGCAACCACATATCTCAGATAGTGTGTGGGTACCATCAACTGCGCTCTGAGTGGATGCAGCTACCTAGTTTTTGGGTTGAGGGGGCCCTGTTTGACGAGATAGTAGTCTACTTCCATGCCTAGAAGAGGAAGGGTAGAGTACAGTTACTTATCTGGTGGGCCAACCAGAGTTACGTTTTGCCTATAGGCCTCACAACCCTGTCATAAGGGATCAAATCATGACATACATACTTCTAGGGAAAAAGCACAGTTATGTATATGTATACAGTTTTACAGTATTTTATAAATATAGTATAAAATTAGCAGTATGAAAAATAGAAAATTTAGATGATACAGTTATATTTTAAGCTACGATAAATGTAAGATATGTCTTTACTGATTTGCCAGCTTATACAATTTCAAATGTTATTATTATAGTTATGCAACTTGGTCACCACACACTAGTAATAACATATTTCCACTTACTGAGCGTGGACTCATCCCATTACTTTAACATTTTTCAGGTGAACCAGTTAGGCGAGATGATCAAGCTCACGGATAGAGTGTTTTCTCGATTGCCCTGCCAATAGGGTAAGTGTGTTTAGAGGATTGTGTTTTTGGGTAGATGGTATAGATGTGAGATGTAACTATGGTTGAGAACACTGAATTTTGGTATTGTGTGTATATATAGATGTAAGATTTTATGTTTTCACTGTATAGGTGTGTTTATTATGTACAGGAATACCTTAGTGCCCATCTAAGGCTTGAGATGCTCTAGCAGGGGTATCAGAGTAATTTATTTATTAGTTGAAAAAAAATAGAGAAATAGTTGGGCCATTACATAATTTCAAATTTTTTAAGATAAGGTATAACATTTTTCCATTATGAATTATACATGTTGACCTTTTTGAGCCCGATCTCTGTTTTGATGCTGACAAAATACTAGTATCTTAAGTGTGGTTAAATACATGAATAGGTCTAAATTTCAACACACATAAGATCAAGGCAATTGGAAGTCAGAAGAAATTCCAAGATCATATGAATCTGGTGCATTGCACAAAGACATATGAGCAAGAAGATTTAAGGCATTTAATTTTATTGTAAATGCATTCTTGTTTTTAATTATGGTGGGTAATATTTGCATATCATGCGTAACAGGTATGTACGCTCAAGAGGCTTTAGAATGACCATAGGAACGATCACCCTTCAAACTTAAATGTCATATGCTTGTTCACATAGGGTTGATGAGGCATAGAGGCCAAACAGGACTTAAATGCATAATTTTAAGTGGTCTCGGTGGACTGAACATGTTAGGGTTCAACAGTTTGACTAGACCTCAGCCGATCGAACATGATTTGAACACATACTCCACAGTTGACCAAACCTTAGATGTGACCATCTCCACCGTCCTTAGGACTAAACTGTTAGTTCAAATTGACCTTGGTTGACCGAAGTTCAAGACTCGGAAAATTGAACCTCTCACCGGGCGACCGAAACTACATAACCTTGGAAAATCGCCTGACTCAGCCGACTGAGTATGTCCACGGTCAAATGAACCTGAAAAGTAGCTTTGAATTTGTGTGAGTGATCAAGCGACCGAACCTATTCATCAGTTGACCGAACCTCTCGAGTTGGAAAAATTTTACCATGGATAAACAAGGTTAATTTTCATTAATCCCTATTAATCTTTCTCTAAAAAGACCTCTATGTCCCCAATGACTATATTTTCATGGATTTCTATATATACTCTCTCATTTTTATTAATTAAAAAAAGATTAGAAAATATCATTAGCAAAAATTCTCTAAATTTTTTGAACTCATTTTGCTCATATTCTTTCAATCTTCCAAACAGATTACTCATTCTCCTTTCACTTTGATTTGAAAAATTATTTTTTAAGGAGAATCATTTGTTATATTCCTTCTTCTTTTTTTTTTTTTTGGAAAGAGCCGGAAGCCATCCATATAAAGGTCTAATCCCAAATTTATTAACAACCCTCACTTATGGTGGAGGAATACTGTGGAAATAAAAGGACACTTGAGGCTTACATAATAACCAATAATACACCCTGTGCATCAAACCAAACAAAATAAGAAAACAAACCTATACTAATACCAAAAGGAAACCAACTAAACATACCTCATTTCATACTCCTTGGTTGCAAACTAATTGCAATTTGAAAAGGAGTTTGTTTTTTTTATTGTTGTGCACATTCCATACATCTTCTTGAAGCTTATAACTCTCTCATTTTGCATTATTTGAAATTGATTTTTTAGAGAGTAAATTGATGGGTGGAGAGGACTCACTCAATCACTGGTTGTGGGTGGAATTCAGTGAGGATTGCTCACAAATGCAAAACCAATTAATTTTAATCTGAAAAAATACAGAGACGAATTCAAGATACAAATTTCTCTCTTCTCACTGGTTATTCACCCTCTTTACACCACATTACATTACACATACACACATCTATTTATAGCAAAGCATCTGAAGATTATAATCAATAATGGTAGGTTGGTTGGTGAAGTTGGTGGCTAACTCTCCATTACAATTCAACAACAGTGGGCTGGGGTTGGTGGAGCTACCGCTGTCAAATTTTGCTGCCACCGTCCTACTATTCAAGTTTAATCTTCAACATCCACCGCTTAAACTTGACTCTCCTGACTTTATCATTCCAAGCATTGTCTTCATTCTTGCAAAAATATCATGCCTGAGTGGCTTCATGAAAATGTCAATAATCTGGTCATATGTTCGACAAGATATCAACTCCACTTCTTTATTCTTGACATGCTCCCTGATAAAATGATATCGAGTATCAATATATTTGCTTCTTTTATGGTAAACTAGATTTTTTGCAAGTGCAATCGTTGATCGATTGTCGATGTAGACTTTTGTGGGGTTATCTTGAAAAAATCTCAGATAGTTCAGTATATTCCTGATCCATATACCATGACAAACAACTGAGCTAGCAACAACATACTCAGCTTCACATGATGACAATGTTACAATGGATTGCTTCTTCGATGACCATGTAAATGCTATATCTTGCATTAAGAATGTGAATCCAGTCATGCTTTTTCTTTCATCAAGATCTCTTCCCCAATCACTATCTAAATAGTTGATAAGTTTGCAATCACCTCTTGATGAATAGAACATACCATCAGTGAAGGTACCCTTGACATAGCAAAGTATCCTTTTCACTGCATTCAAGTGGGACTGGTCAGGAGTATCCATGTACCTGCTGATAAGTCCAACTCCATAGAGTATGTCTGGTCTAGTGCACGTTAAATACCTCAAGCCTTCAACTAGACTCTTGAAATATGTGGGGTTAACATCTCCTTGCTTATTCTTTCTTAATACCAATCCTGTTTCAACTGGAGTTGTCACAGGATTGCATTTGTCCATCCCAAACTTCTTCAGTACTTTTTTTGCATGGTGACTTTGGGATATGAAGATTCCATTCTTACTTTGCATGACTTCTATGCCAAGAAAATGAGACATCTGGCCAATATCTGTCATTTTGAACTCTTTGACCATGCTCCTTTTGAAAGCGGCAAACATCTCTGAATTGTTGCTGGTGAAAATTACATCATCAATATATAGGCAGGCAATCAACATGCTTCCGTCTATCTCCATATTCATGTATAGAGCATGATCATAGGGATACTTCTCAAATCCATTCTTCTGGAAATAGTCATCAATCCTCATGTTCCATGCACGAGGTGCCCGCTTTAAGCCATAAAGTACTTTCTTCAGCTTGTACACTCTATCTTCTTTTCTTTTCTACACATATCCAGGTGGTTGATCGATATAGATCTCTTTTTCCAGAAAACCGTTTAGAAACGCTGATTTCATGTCCATTTGATAAAATTTCCATCCATTTTGTGTTGATAGTGAAATTAGTAATCTGATGGTTTCAAGCCTGAAAACCGGGGCAAAGATTTCTCTATAATTAATCCCTTCTTTCTGCTTGTAGCCTTTGGAGATAAGTCTTGCTTTGTATCTTTGAACTTCTCCTTGAGCGTTCTTCTTGGTCTTGTAGACCGATTTCACACTAATAGTTTTGCGGCCCATCGAAAGATTTGTCAACTCCCAAGTCTTGTTCTTCTCGATGGATTAAATCTCCTCATCCATCGGTTTTCTCCATTTGTCTTCTTCGTTAGCCTCCTTAAAGCTAACCGGGTTACTAATCAACAACAGATAGTATAGAGTAACATATTCTTCTATAGGTTCTGTAGTTTCATACAAATCAGCTAGATTACGGGCTTCTCTAGGCCTCATGCCTTCGATTTCACAGACAATTAGTGATGGAGATTCATTCCTCTGTGGTGAACCATGTGGAGGTGTCTGTAGCTCAGGAACTTGTGACTCGACATCCACTTCTCTTGTTTATGTGGGTTCTTCTCCTTCAAGCATCAATTCCACATCTTTGGAAGATTCAGCCTGATTCGACTTCCAGGATTCATTTTCTTCAAAAATGACATCCCTACTGTGAATAACTTTCTTGTTGATGGGATTGTATAATCGATATCCTATGGTGTTGTCGCCATATCCAACAAGGATATATTTCTCTTATTTATCGTCCAATTTTTCCCTTCTTGCATTTGGGATCTTGTTTTAGGCAATGGAACCAAACACTCTAAGATGACTCACGCTGGGCTTCTGAGTACTCTAGGCTTCATGCTATGTTTTTGTATCAAGACTCTTCATAGAACACCTGTTAAGTAGATAAACTGTACATGATACTACTTTGGCCCAAAAACTCTTGGGCACATTCTTATCCTTTAACATGCTCTTCTTGGCCATGTTAAGGATTGTGCGGTTCTTCCTCTCAGCTACATTGTTCAACTGAGGAGTGTAAGTCGGTGTGAATTATTTTTGAGTCCCTTGTTGCCTAAGGAATTCCAGGAAAGCTTCATCCTTGTACTCTCCTCCTTGGTCTGATCGCAGTGACTTGATGCAATAGCCACTCTGTTTCTCCACAAGAGTTTTGAACTCTTTGAACTTGTTGAACACCTCTAACTTCCTCTCTAGGAAGTAGACCCGAGTCTTCCTGCTGTAATCATTGATGAAGGTGAAGAAGTATCGGCTCTATCCATTTGAAAATGGCCTCAATGGACCACACACATCTGTGTGAACTAGTTGGAGCGGCATGGTAGATCTTCAGTTAGCTTGCTTTCCAAAGCTGTTTTTATGTTGCTTGCTCAAAACATAGCTTTCACATATCTCATTTGGGTAGTGGATGTTAGGTAATCCTTTCACCATCTTCTTGCTTCCCAATTGTTTCAAACTTTCAAAGTTAAGATGTCCGTACCTGAGATGCCATAATCTTTGTTTTTTATGATAACGCTTAAACACCTTGGCGTATCATGTTGAAAGGCAAGCGAAAACATTTGATTCTTTGCCATTTGTACTCAAGTAACAAGCTTACCTCAAGCATTTGTTATCACCATTTGTGTTAGCTTTGGTGTAATCCTAAGAGGAGGGGTGAATTGGAGATTTAAAAAATTTTCCCTAGATCAACCAGTCTAACAACAGTAACACACAACCTAGGGTTAGTCAATGCAATTATAAATAAAGCATACATGTGTAGTAATATAAATTGCGGAATTATAAAAAGTGCACACACGATATGTTATCGGGGTTCAGCCAACTATGCCTATGTCCCCGCCTGACTCACCAGCACAAGGATTCCACTATAAGCACACTTCACGGGTGGAGCGACACCGTTTACAACCAGGTCAATTAGCGGGACTGACCTCAACCTACACCCTACCAGGATGGTGTACCTAGCTTTCCTAACCGGGTCTAAGCCAATCCGGGACTATTTAATAGGGCTAGTCTCCCTCTTCAGGCCCATGCCTGGAATACAACAAATATGAACTTTTGCAAACAAATGCTTCTTACACAAGCATATATGTACCACTATAATCAATACACTATAGTATGATAGGAAATGATAATTTCAGTGTAGTTTTAAAGTCTACTCTCAAAGATTAAGGCAAATATGACAATTAGTTCGTGAGAGTGTATGTGAAAAGATCTGTGTCAAAATAACATTATCAATCACAACGTAGTAACAAATATCTCAAGCACACTTCAAATATCCTCAACAAATATTTTTTTACAAAATAAATCACAAGAGATATTTAAAAAAGGTTTGTAAAAAAATATTTGACCTTTGTGTCAAGATGATAATATCAATCAAGAGATATAGAAATAAAGATCTTCACAACACAAGAAAATATCCCAAAAGTATTTTTCTCAAAATAAGCACAAGTGATATTTGAAAACAGTTTGTAAAAAATTTATTTCACAAACAAAAAGTAATATGAACTCTTGAGTATTGCAATGATGATGCAAAACTCACAAGCTCTACGAAGTTTTCCTACGAAAGACTTATTAATGAAGTCTCCTAGAAAAACTCAAACTTACTCTTGGATAAAAATATATCTTAATCAAAAAGAACTAACGAGAGTGTAAGCTTAACTAGAAACTCTTAATAACACTCTTACTTAGTAAGGTTTGCAATGAGGATGAGTAAGAATGAAGGAATGAAGCTTGAATGTGAGAAATAGAGCTTTTGAAAATTAGAGAAAATTCGATAATTATTTTTGCTAATCTTGCACTAATCTTTGCAAATGAGTGAGTATATATAGACTTCCCCAAAATTATAACCGTTTAGGACATATTGGTCATTTTAGAAAAAGTAAAAGTGAGGTTAATAAAACTTTAATAATGCTTTTACCTCAGTGAAATTCGCTAACCCAAGAGCACCGGTCGACTGAACTTAAGGTTCGGCTGACCAAGTGTCCCAAATCAGTTGACTAGGAGTATTTTGAACTAGAAAGATGGTCGACCAAGTGGAAGGCGATTTTCCAAATTCACGCGGTTTGGTCGACCGAATCATTTTGAACTAGGAGGTTCAGTCGACCGAGTGGTTGGGGCTTCTCTTGAGGATGTTCGGTTGATCAGAGCGTTGAAGTTCATTTTTTGGTCGGTCAGCCGAAGGGTCAACTTTTGACCCCAGGGAGGTTCGATCGACTAAGCTATATAAGCTTGACTAAGTTCGGTCGACCGTATTGTAGTTAAACCATTGACCACTGACTAGTTCAGTCGACCAAGCTAAATAAGTTCGGTTGGGTTTGGTTGACAGAACATGCCTATTTTGGGTATTTCAATATTTTTCTCTTTATAATGTTGTCCTTATTCATATGATGATTATTTTCAAGACTACGGGGGACATTTTTATGCAATATTTAGGGTTCTAAAGACAATCTATGGTCTTTGTGAGATAAACCCAAAAATTTGGCAAAACCCAAAAATTTGGCATCGGTCAACCGAAGGGGATCCCTAAGGTCATTCAATAATCCTTTGAGCTTATATACCCTATCATGCATGTCATGCATTCATTATTTTAGACCATTTCCTATTTACTATTACAGACCCAAAATGATAAATATAAATTACAATAAACAAATATGCGGGGGTCTTCAATTTTATTCAAGTTGTTGCATGCCATCAATATAGTCCAGTTAGTATGATCCTGCACACCAACTTGAATGCCATAAAATACAAAGGTATTTGTCATTATCAAAACCGGGTATGACCCATAGGGTCAACAATCTGCTTATCACTAAGACTAATTTGGTAGCCTTTCTCCACAAGCTGTCCGAGACTAAGTATATTAGTCTTCATAGCTGACACATTGTACACATTGGAGATAAAAGCATGGTCTCCATCCTTCGTCTTGATTAGGACATTTCCCCTTCCTCAAACTGAGACTTTAGAGAGATCACCAAATGATATCTCTCCCTAAACTTTCTCATCAAGTTCATTAAACAGGTTCTTTCTTCCAGTCATATGATTGCTGGCTCCAAAGTCAAGGTACTAAACATTTTGGTCCTGGTGGGTTGACCTATGTGCCATTAGCATCAACGATTCTTCTTCATCTTTCTCCTTTTCTGTAAAGTTAGCATTTTCATTTACTTCGTGATTTTGGGGATTACCTTTACACTCATTACTGTAGTGTCCGTATTTGTGGCAGTTGTAGCACTGAACGTTTCTTTTGTTTACGTTTGGGCAGTTATTGTATCCCCCTCTTGTTTATTGTTTGCCTCACGGAACATAGTTTTTTTGATTGCGTCATTCTCTAGTGGGACCTCTACTGCCTCTACCACCTTTTCTAGAGTCAAAACTTCTATAATTTCTTCCACGAGATCCTCGGCCTCGTCATTTTCCTCGCTGTGATGTCCCCCCTTTGTCATATCTATCTGTAGTAAAGGACAACTTCGTTTGGAGAGCTTGCTTCAGTGTTTTATCATCACTCCTTCTGTTGACTTCCTGCTCATGGGCTTGGAGTGAGCCCACAAGTTCTTCTACGGACATGGTTTCCAAATCTTTTGTTTCTTCCATGGTCACAACTATATAATCATATGTTGGATCCAAAGATTGCAAAATTTTCTAACAAATTCTCTCATCATTGAAAGTTTTTCCATTTATTCTCAATTGATTTGATACTACCATAACTTGTGTATAGTAATCAACAATAGATTCAATAAATTTCATTCTTAAGGATTCAAAATCACCTTGCAATGTTTGAAGACAAATCTTTTTCACTTTGTCTGCACCTTTGTGTGTTCGATGGAGAGAGTCCCAAACTTCTTTATACGTCTTAGCGGAGGCGATGATTTTAAACGTGGCCTCATTAAGGCCTCGGTAGATTATGGACTTCGTCTTACAATCCTTCTTTCGATCGACTCGCAAGATCGTTCTTTAAGCGTCAGACATAGTTGCTTCGACTTTTTTTGATGGGCTTTCTCTGTACCCATATTCAACGATGTCCATGACATCCTGAGCACCTAGAAGGGTTCTTATTTGAATAGACTATTTGTCATAATTCTCCCGTGCCAACTTTGGAATAACCGCTTGGGTAGCACCGTTCGCATTGAATTTAATATATATAAGAGTGATGGGGATTGATTTTGGAAAATATTATGCCACCAATGTGTTTAGGAGGTAGAAAAACCTTCGGAACTGGTTTTAGATTGCAAAGAACCGGTTTAAAAATCACTGAACCGGCTAAAAGAAGTTCTGGACCGATTTTTTTAAAAATGGTTTGACTTAATGGAGATAACGACGTCAATATTGACCATTATGCCACGTGGCGGCATCTGGGGGTGCTGCGTGTTGGCAATAGGATGTGGGTCCATTAGTCGAGTTGGGTCATCAATGCGAGTCTGGAGTCGGGTTGCTAGTTGCTGGGCCGGGTCGCGGATTGGGTTTTCGAGTCAAATCTCACCTGCCGAGCGAGGAAGACGCGTGTGGGTGCGTGGAGCGCATAACGCGGGTGGTGTCCTTGCCGGCACGTGTGGCGCATGTAGAAGACGTTGTTTTGTCTGTCGGCACGTGAAGGCGTGTATGGGGGCTCTTAGACTCCATTTAAAGCATGTTTTTCACCTTTGGAATCGTCTCGACACAAATTTCACAATGGTCTACTCAATATTGGATTTTGAGCAACTTCAAATATAGAAAAAAAAAAAAAAAAAAAAAAAAAAAACGAATTTCCCCCTATTCGCCTTTGTTTGGCGAATTTCAGCAAACCTAGACACTCTGATACCGTTGATGGGTGGAGGAGACTCACTCAATCACTAGTGGTGACTAAAACTCAGTGAGGATAGCAAATACAAAAACAATTAATTTCAATCCGAAAAAATATAGAGACGAATTCAAGATACAAATTTCTCTCTTCTCACTGGTTATTCACCCTCTCTACACCACATTACATTATACACACACCCACACACACACACATCTATTTATAGCAAAGCGTTTGAAGATTATAATCAACAATGGTAGGCTGGTTGGTGAGTTGGTGGCCGACTCTCCACTACAATTCAACAACAGTGGGCTGGGGTTAGTGGAGCTACTGTCGTCAGATTTTGCTGCTACCATCTCTTTGTTCAAGTTTAATCCTCAACATAAGCCAAAGTTATTCCTGTTCTATTCTATTGATAAATATTATTTGGGAAGAACTCATTCTTGCTTCTGAGTCTTGGCATCTTTATTTCCAAATTCGAGGGATTTCTTGTGCCATTAGATATAATATATTTTTGCAAGCTTGAATCCCTAATATTCTCGACTGTGCTTAATCTTTGAAAAATATTTACTGATATATTTGCATAGAAGTTCAAGGTCCTTTGATTATTTTTAAGTTGAGTATATTATCTTAAATCAAAGGTATTGCTCTCACGTATATACAATATATACACATTGGTTGAGAGTTGACATATAGCTTGAATAAGATATATTTTTTATACACATTTGTGTTATTCTTAAAAATATTGGTTTTAATGGCATAAATTCATTGTTTTATTTTCTGTGATGTGTGGTTAGGTAGAATAAGATAGATGTGGATGGTTTAAAGAGAGAAAGAAGGTGGAGATACTTATTTTTATGCCATGACGAATCGAAGAGAGAGAGGAAGAGAAAGGGTTCTCAAAAATAAAAATTTTACTTGCATGAATTCCTAAAAAGGTAGGAAATAGACAAAAGAATGTCTAGAGGTTCAAAATGGATGAAGAAACAAGTCAAATGGGTCCTAGAAGGCCTAGAATTGTGCTATCACCATTATCACCGACGATAGGTGACCATGTTGGTTACAATGGTTTTTTTTTTTTTCAAAAGGTTTAGGGTTGTGATTTTGGTCAAAGAAGGATCGTTGAAGTGAGAATGATTGAAGGGTGGTGACAGCACTAAATTTCGACATTGGAGGAGGTTAAAACAAAGGGAAGAAGGTTTTAGGGTTCTAATGTTTCTTAGGTGAATCGCCAGAGAAGAAAACTGGGATAGTACTTTTTATGCCCCTTTTTGCATGTGTCGCATCCACGTGCCATTTAAAAAAAAACAATCAATTGGTTTGGTTGGCTTGTATTGCCCAAGACCTCCACGTGGGGCCCGGAGTATTATGAGACAAACACGCGTCTTTGATACCACTCACACAATGGAAATAATTTAAATAACCTCAAACATAATACCAGAGTTCTATAAATGCATAAGCAAACCCAAAAAGTACATCAACATTCACCATATTACATGACCATAATAATTAAACATAAAACTATACATATTTGTTCTTTTTATTTACTTACAAAACTACCCCGCCCTAGAGCATTCTAAGCTCAATCAATTGGTAAATTTGAAAAGATTGATAAATCGACGGGGTGAGACACCTCTCAGTAAGGAAGAAATAATTTACAACAGTATGTGGCTAAAGTGTTTAATATATAATTAAAATATCCATACAATCGCATTTCACCACCAATAGCAACCAAGATAACGCATTCATATCATGTGGTCAACTTCTCTGTCATCCAATCACATGCCCATATACATAATTATTTCTTATACTGATGATTCCTGAGAATAGGGAAGTCTACTCGCCCATACAAATAGATCCCCTCTGCTCTAGTGCTAACACCAGGACACTCACCTTTCTCAATAAGCCCTCGAGTTATGTATCCAGGTAAAGTCTATGAGAATAGAGAAGGTCACCCGCCCAAACAAGTGACTTCCCTCTACCTTGGTATCTACAAATAATTACCAAGGTACTCGCCTTCCTCAGTAAGCGTTCAGGTGGAGTAATCTACTTTACCATAAATACTTATTTAATTAAAGTCACACACAACCAATAAAAATCATTTCACAGAACTCCACACATATATGCATACCACAATCAATCCACACAAGATAATCTACACAATCTTCAATCATACCCACATAAGGTCCATAACAATACAAAATACAACGTCAACACAAGACTGGTCCACACAGGACTACCAACACATAGATTACAGCACAAACCACCTTGTTCATGGTAACTAGGTAAACAAACTTCTTATACCACTGCCAACATTTACCTCCAATATAAATGCCCATATAACGACCTCCTCATACCACTGTCAACATTATATGACGATTATACTAGGTACAATATAACAAACTCCTCATACCACTGCCAATGTTATATCGCAATTTACATGAACCACAACACAAATAAATAACAAATACGACCACTCAAACACACCCACACAATTACCATAGTATACACAAACAACCAGTATTTTCAACGAACTAGAATTCACAACTCAAAAATATTCGCAATCACAATGATTCATCATTCCACAGTACTCACAACCATTTAATTAGTAAAGTTGGTTTCATGCCACACAGTTTTTCCCAATATAATTTATAATCAAAACCATATTTTCATTTCCTGCACCGTTCAGTATAATTTACCTAAACATATAAAATTTTATACCAAAAAATTATCCAATTAAAAGTTAGTAAAAATCTGTTATATCGCGATGTCCCGGACCCGGCCCAGAGAACCAATCTCTGGTTAAAAATGGGTTCGGCTTGTGAACTGGGAAAAATGAATGTGAATTTTCGTGGAAAATGATGTGTGTTGGAGTCGCCACTAACCTTTTGAAGTGTGGTTAGAATACTTGATTGATACCCCGTTAGGGGTAGAATCGGTCTGCAACACCAAAGTCGGGCTCGGGAGTATGGGTACACAAGGGGAAGGTCTTAGCACCCCCTACACGCCCGTTCTTACGAACGGTACCAGATTAATAAAGAGTTTTCCCGAAATAAATGTAATAAGCCTTTAAAGATTACTCCCTTTCAAAAGTAAAAAAAAAATGAAAATACTATATAGGTATTCTCTCAGAACCGAGGCAATCCAATACCCCAAAAAGCCAATGCTCTTGGTCGCAATCATTGGGAAGGAAAATTGAAAATAGGATACAAAATACGCTCCCGGGGATTTTGAAATCTATAGGTGTTTTCTTAAAGTATCAAAAATACTATTCCAGGAGGTTTTTGAAATTTGTTCGGGGTTGGAATGATTTTTTCTTGTGCCTAAAAAGATATTTTTGTGATTTTTCCTAAGTGTGAAAATGATTTTTGTGATTTTTCCCGAACTTTCAAAATAACACAAATGAAATCAATTGAAATCAAAATGTGAAAATATTTCTGGAATTTTTGAAAATTTCATCATTTTTGTGAATTTTATGAATACAACAATAATATACAAGCGAAATGGAGAAAATCGGGGTGAACCAGTTCGGGAATGGTGAGCCGGTCAAATGTTGACCAGTTTGGGGGAAAAACCAGTTTAAGGTCTTGGTCGAGACCAATGATTTTTCGGGGTTTTCCAATGTTCTTCCGAATACAACAGAATTTTAGACAACAATCATGAAAGTCATAGTTTTAAAGACATGACTTTAGAATGTATTTTTGAAAATTTTGAATGTAAAGAAACAGATCTAACCTTTGCCAAACATGTTGGAAACTTTCTTGGATTTTCTTCAAAAATTTTCAAATGTAAATAAGTTTCAAAGCCTCAAAAATTTTTGAATTTTCTTTGACAATTTTTTTTGAATTTTTGTGTCTTTTATGAAATTTCTTTTTATTTTTATTTTTTATGAGTTAAAAAGAAGTCATTTAAAATAAAATAAGAAATGAAATAGAATCAAATAAACCAGCAAAGGTCGGTTCGGGAAAGGGGGGCGGAGATGTAACATAGGAAGAGAAAGTTCATTGGTTTTACCTATCGTCTTTTTCTCCTCCGGTCTTCTTCTCCTATTTGTGAATCCGCAGGGGTTAGTCTACAGCACCTTCTCGAGGGTTGTTCTTGAGCTCTGACTTGAGGCATTAGGGAGTACCTTCTTCAAATGAAGTGACCCGGCACCGGTAGGAAAAGGGATCAATCGATCGCTTGATCTTCTTTCGTTTTCCTCTGCTCCGGTCTTCTTTTCCTATTGATGAGTCTACTAGGGCCGCTCTACAACGTCTTCCCGAGAGTTGTTCTTGAGCTCTGATTTGAGGCACTATGGGGTGCCTTCTTCAAATGGGGTGACTCAGCACCGATAAGAAACGGGATCAGTCGACCTCTTGATCTTTACTGAAAAAAAAACTAGCTTTACAAACTCATGATAGAAAATTTCAATATTTGAAATCTTCTCCTTACCACCACTAAGAGCTCTCCCCCTTTTGTGCTTGGAATGAGAGGGCTATTTATAGGCTTAGCTTGGGGTAAGCATAGGAAAGAAGACATAAGGGAGTGATGATGAAGGGAAATTAGTATGGAAAGAATGGTTAAAGGAGATAACATAACATGTGGTGAGTGATGATGGAGGGAACAAAGTATGGGATGAAGAATGATGAGGGGAATATAGTATGAGAAGAATGATTAAGGGAGGAAACATGACATGTGGTGAGTGATGATGGGGGAATAAAGTATGCGATGAATAATGATGAGGGGAATATAGTGTGGGAAGAATGATAAAGGGAGGAAACATGACATGTGGTGAGTGATGATGGGGGGACAAAGTATGGGATGAAGAATGATGAAGGAAATATAGTATGGGAAGAATGATAAAGGGAGGAAACATGACATGTGGTGAGTGATGATGGGGGGAACAAAGTAGGCTTGCATTTGAAAAATTAAAATAAATAATAATAATAATAATAATAATAATAATAATAATAATAATAATAATAATAATAATAATAATAATAATAATATGAGGGTTCTAGAAGCTGTGCGGAGCCCATTGGAGATGTGTGGGGCCCACGCGCCATGTAGGGTCCACAAGCTGTTTGAGGGTTACAGGAACCCAAGCTAGCAAGGCACCGGATATGTGGATCCGAGCTAGCATACCAGAGGGGGTAACGTGCACCGGATGTAGGAATCTGAGCTAGCGTATGAGGAGAAGTGGGGCCCACAAATCGTGTAGGGCCCAATTGAGATATGTGGGGCGCACAAGCCATGTGGGACCTACAAAGATGTGTGGGGTCCACAAGCAGTGTGGGACCACAAGCCATTTAAAGGTTATAGGAACCCGAACCAGCAGGCACAAGCACGCCAAAGGAGGTAACGTGCATCGAATGTAGGAATCCGAGCTAGCGTACCAAAGGGGGTAACGTGCATCAGATGTAAGAATCCGAGCTAGCGTACGAGAGGGGGTAACGTGCACTGGATGTAGGAATCCGAGCTAGTGTACCAGGGCATAACGTGCATCAGATGTAGGAATCCGGCTAGCGTACCAGGGGGTAACGTGCATCGGATGTAGGAATTTGAGCTGGCGTACTAGGATAAGTGGGTCCCATAAACCGTGTGGGGCCAAATGGAGATATGTGGGGCCCACAAGCAATGTGAGGTCCACGAGATATGTGGGGGCCACAAGCAATGTGGGGTCCATGAGCCATTTAAGGGCTATAGGAACCTAAGCCAGCACGCACAAGCATGCCAAAGGAGGTAACGTGCATCGGATGTAGGAATCCGAGCTAGCGTACCAGAGCGGGTAACGTGCACCGGATGTAGGAACCTGAGCTAGCGTACCAAAGGGGGTAACGTGCATCAGGTGTAGGAATCCGAGCTAGCGTACCAGGGAGTAACGTTCGTCGGATGTAGGAATTCAAGCTAGCGTACCAGATGGGATAAGGTGCATCGGATGTAGGAATTCAAGCTAGCCTACTAGGTGGGGTAACGTGCATCGGATGTAGGAATCCGAGCTAGCGTACCAGGGGGAATGGGGCCCACAAATCGTGTGGGGCCCAATAGAGATATATGGGACCCACAAGCAATGTGGGGTCCACTAGCCATTTAAGGGTTATAGGAACCCAAGCCAGCAAGCACAAGCATGCCAAAGGAGGTAATGTGCATTGGATGTAGAAATCCGAGCTAGCGTACCAGGAGGGGTACTGTGCATCGGATGTAGGAATCCGAGCTAGCATACCAAGAGATGTGGTGCCCACAACACATGGGGGCCCAATGGAGATATGTGAGGCCCACAAGCAATGTGGGACCTACAAAGATGTGTGGGGTCCACAACCAGTGTGGGACCTACAAGGATGTGTGGGGTCCACAAGCAGTGTGGGACTATAAGGATGTGTGGGGTCCACAACCAGTGTGGGACCTACAAGAATGTGTGGGGTCCACAACCAGTGGGACCTACAAGAATGTGTGGGGTCCACAGCCAGTGTGGGAAGGTTTTGACATAAGGTCTCCTCGGAAAGGCCTGGTTAAAATTGGGGTGTGTACAGCTGCCCCTCTTTATAGGTCTTGTTGCTTTGGGGTAACAAAAGGAACTCTCCTATGTTATCTATAGCAACAAGCCTATAAAGATAAAAGACACCTATTTTAGCCAAGCCATACAACTAATCAAGTGTCGTCTTCTAAGTAAGGTTATGTGCCGATCAAAAAAAGGGAAGATGGAGGGTGACCCGGATCGATGACGTGGCATGATCTGGTCCGTCTAGGGAAAACCTAGGTCATGCGGTTAAGGAGAGGTGCCACGTGTCAGTGATTGGGTGGCTGGTGTATGTGAGTATGGATTGATGACATGGCTCAATCCAAGCTGTCCTTGAAAAACACAGATCGTGCGGTTGAGGAGGGGTGTCACGTGTCAGTGACTGAGTGGCTGGTGTATATGGATGTGGATCGATGATGTGGCTCAATCCAAGCCGTCCTTGGAAAACACAGATCGTGTGGTTGAGGAGGGGTGTCACGTGTTAGTGACTGAGTGGCTGGTGTATGTGGATGTGGATCGATGACGTGGCTCAATCCAAGCCATTCTTGGAAAACACAAATTGTGCGGTTGAGGACAGGTGCCACGTGTTAGTGACTGAGTGGTTGGTGTATGCGGGTGTGGATCGATGATGTGGCTCAATCCAAGCCGTCCTTGAAAAACACAGATCGTGTGGTTAAGGAGAGGTGCCACGTGTGAGTGACTGAGTGGCTGGTCAAATGTGACCCGGATCAAGGAGTGGCACAATCCTAACCATCCTTGGAAAAACAAAAATCGTGTGGTGATCAGGGTGGCCACGTAGACTTTTTGTGTGTGGGGGAGAATGAGCCACGTGTTGGTGAAAGAGTGGCTGGTCAAATGTGACCCGGATCAAGGCATGGCACAATCCTGACCGTCCTTGGAAAACACAGATCGTGCGGTGATCAGGGTGGCCACGCAGAATTTTTGTGTGTGGGGGAAAATGAGCCACCTGTTGGTGATCAACTGGCTGGTCAAATGTGACCCGAATCAAGGCATGACACAATCCTGATCATCCTTGGAAAACACAGATTGTGCGGTGATCAAGGTGGCCACACAGACTCTTTGATTGAACGGACGGTGGATTGCCACGTGGTTGAATCCTGTGGCTCCGGGGCTTTAGATATTTAAACCTAATTTTTTTTTTGTTCTGTTCATTTCCCTGCGTTTCATTCTCTCGAACGCCCTCTCTTTCTCTCTTCTCTCTTCTTTCTTCTTTCACCCTCTCTGTTCTCCTCTTTCAATCTCTATGCTCTGCTCTTATTTGCTGCAAACTTAAAACCCTAGCCCCTCTGTAATTTCTTTCCTACTCTTGCCTATCTCCAAGCTCTCTCTCTATATACTGTTCTTCAGAGACCTTAGATCTTGGCAAACTTAAGATCCCAAACATCTTTAGAGGTGATCCAGCTCTAATCGGCCTCTTATTCTATTTTCGCGGTCAGATCTAGAGAGATCTGGTGAAGCCCAGACATATGATGATCACCGGGAGTGCCCCGGTAGGGAAGATCGGCACAGATGCAAGGGGAGTTCTTTCGAACTCCCAAAGGAGATAAGCTCTTTCTTTCTTCTCTTTATATATATTTTCAATGTTGTGTATGCTTGATTACTGGTTGTTATTTGTGTAGAAATTTAAGGCTTGAGGTATTTCTGGTTTGGAAGTTAGGTTTAGAGTTTCATTAGGGTTTCAGTTGGGGTGGTGAGGTCGAGGATGAGCCAACTCGTCTTCGAGTCGAGTGAATTCGGGGGATCACGAGCGAGCCACATGGGCTCTATCACGTGTTCAGGTCACATGTGGTCTTTGGGACGGCCTTGAGTGAATTGGGCCGGAGTTTGCTTTTGAAAAATGGGTTTTGATTTTTAAAACGGGCTGGCCCAATTTAGAAAGAAATAGGGCCCAAGTCATTTTTAAAACAGGTCGGCCCACTTTTCCTTTTAAAAAATAAGGCCCGTGTCTAATTAAACGGTTAGGCTTGGATGGAGTTTTAAAACTGGGCCGACCCAATTCAGAAAGAAATAGAGCCCAAGTCATTTAAAACAGGCCGGCCCACTTTTTTTAAAAAATAAACCCCGTGTCTATTTAAATGGTTGAGCTTAGATTGAGTTTCAAAACTGGGCCGAACCAATTCAGAAAGAAATAGGGCCCAAGTCATTTTTTAAAAGAGGTCAGCCCACTTTTTTAAAAAACAAAAGCCCGTGTCTACTAAAACGGTTGGGCTTGGATTGAGTTTTAAAATTGGGTCGGCCCAATTCAGAAAGAAATAGGTCCCAAGTCATTTTTAAAATAGGTCGGCCCACTTTTTAAAGCCCATGTCGATTAAAACGGTTGGGCTTGGATTGAGTTTCAAAACCCGACCGAACCAATTCAAAAAGAAATAGGGCCCAAGTCATTTTTAAAAGAGGTCGGCCCACTTTTTTTAAAAAAAACAAAAGCCCGTGTTTATTAAAACGATTGGACTTGGATTGAGTTTTAAAACTGGGTCAGCCAAATTCAGAAAGAAACAGGGCCTAAGTCATTTTTAAAAGAGGCCGGCCTACTTTTTAAAGTCCGTGTCTATTAAAATGGTTGGGCTTGGATTGAGTTTTAAAATTGGGTCAGCCCAATTCAGAAAAAAATAGAGCCCAGGTCATTTAAAACAGGCCGGCGCACTTTCCCTTTTCAAAAATAAAACCCGAGTTTATTTAAATAGTTGGGCTTTGTGCAAAACAAACCGGCTTCGAGTTCTTTTTAAAAATAGGCCCCAAGAATAAATGCGCCTCCCCCCTTTTTCTCTTTTTTCTTTTTCTTTTTCCTCAGGTTTAGATATTATAACTGCTCCACGTCTCTCAAAATCAGCCTCGGGATTTTTTTTTCCCGCCGCCTTGTGAACATAATCCTCCACTGCGGGGACTGCACAACTCCCACAGCTTACCTCACTCACAAACTTTGGGGGCTTCTCGATGCACGTCGCCTCTCTCGTCCTCCTGTCAGACACATACTCAGCATGGCAATCCTTTTCATTCTATTTAAGCAGACTTCCTCTCACACTTAAGCACCATAGGCAAACTCCATGCGTGACTGTAACCTATCCTTGGCCATCCTCTGTTATGAGAAACCGTACCTTAACCATCTCAAATCTCTCAACACTCTTAACCGTATCTCATGGCTGGGGCTTCATCTTCTAAGCAGGTTCCCGATTTGAATGTGGCACCAGAGGTGCCATCCTGTTCTACTGTTCTCAGTTCTTTCCAACTCTCTCCTTAGTTCCAAAAAGAAATGCTGAGGAATGAGGCAGTACTGACCACGATGTCCGATGTAGGCATAGTCAATCAAGCACTCTATCACAGTGCCCAGGCGATGTCTTCGACATCTCACCTTGTCCGTCGCTTGCAGAGACAGAACGAGATCTTGACCCTCCTTGGGAATGAAACCTACGCCTTACGAACGAAATACCAAGAGGAACAGTGGAAATCGAGAAACTTAAGGCAAGAAAATATGATGTTAAAACGGGAGATCGATGATTTGAGAAAAATGGTGGCAGTTTACTCTGACGACCTTAGGCCTAGAATAGCTAAGTTAGAGAAAAGCCGGGAGGACATCCAACGAGAGCAAAAACGGCTCAAAACCATGGCGCATGGAAAAGGTTCGACTTCTCGTTCTTCAGCCTGAAATGAAAATCCGTCTATACATGACCTGGAAAAGGTCAGAAATTTTTTTTTTTTTTGGGTTTTGGTAGAGTTTTGGTTGTAATCTCCCAGGATCGTGACTATAACCAAGGTATTCCTCCGCCATAAGCAAGGGAAATTAATAAAATTTGGGTGTTTTTTTTTTTTTTATTATTATGGAGGACAATAGTATTGCTGGTACACTGAACCGGGTTATAATATCCTCTGAATGGCTTGTTATGGATGTAAAAATTTGGGTCATGGGGATACAATGACCAAACCCCTATGCTGGTTGGTTATGGATGCAACAGGATTAATTAAAAATTTATTCAACCAGGCAAGTATGAATGAATGGTGCTTTACTGCTATATGTATGCGTGTTACTAAATTGCGATGCTTGAATGCGGGGGCATGTTGTTATATATACATGATGCCCGTTACATGATATGTCTGTATGTTGCTACCTATAATGGGAATGCCTTTCACTAAATGCATGAGGGTGCATGAAGTGCATGCATGAAATGTATGAGGATGCGTGACCTTTCTTCTCAATCCCGGATCTTGGCCACACTTTTAAGTTCTAGTATGGCACGATGGTTCCCGACTTCGCCTTAAATGGAACTCAACAACTGCCCCGGTTTCATCCATATGCTATTAGTCTTTACCGCTTTTCGGATTCCAAAAGGGTCTCGAAATCTGTCCCAATGCTTTTCTCGTCACGGCTCTGACCATTTTCAAATTTCTACAGGCACTCAAAATTTGCCCCAGTGTCTGACTGTCGGTACTTTCCAGAAGATACTCAACATTTGTTATAGTGTTTGGCTGTCAGTACTTTCTTCAAAATTCGAAAGATGTTCAATTTCTGCCCCGGTGTTTGACTATCGGTACTTTCCATGATCTTCAAAGCTCAAGGATTGTTCAAGATCTGTCCCGGTAGTTGATCACTAACGCTTCAGTGATTCCCAAAACTTGAAAGAGTACTCTGAATCCGAACCAGCATTCCTTCATTACCGATGTTTGACATGCTTCAGGCTCCCCATTGGTGCCTAAACACCCTCCTGGTGTATTGGGTTCCCGATTTTTGACCTCAATAAACGGGAGATTCCTAATAATGAGAATAATCATGCATTTATGTCATTAATGTGCTGAATCAAGACGTCAATCTATTCGAAATAGTTGTTCCGTTGCATTCAAAATTTATTTAGGAAAAAGATAAGTTTTACAACAGCATCCCCTGTTCCAAAAGGTATCAACATTAATTTGTGAAAACTAAAATCTCTTGTTCTTGCGACAACTGCCCCAGTTTCAACTAGAAGGAGACTAGCCCTTTTGGTACTGTAAGGTTGAATAGTGCCTTTAGGTCCATTATTTGCTCAAGGCTTATTTTGGTGCTTTACTTCACATTTTGATCTCTAGATGGTCTTTAAGATTCAGGACGAAACGTAGGCTTGGGGATTTAGGTTTTCAGAAGAATAAGGAAACCAAGGCTCAAAAACCCATCCCATGGCAACAAATCCTGCCTTAGTTTAGGGTGAGACATTTTTGCAGGAGTTTGACCGAACTCGTCCGTTTGAACAAGCTGCCTACGTACCTTTTTAGGATCAGGTCATTACGTAATTTAGACTCAAAATTGAGTCTGAAAAATCATTTGAGGCAACAACATATGCTAATCTAGTCAGATATTTTCATTCGGGTTGTAATGTAGGTTATGGGTATTGGTTAAAGAAGAAAGGGTGCATAAGGCTCGAACTTATGCATTTTACCAAAGGGTGAATTGGCCAAAGATCACAAACGACACATATCTTTTGCCCTTCTTGTGCTTTGATTTTCCCTTTGTTCTTTTGCATCATTTTCCCTTTTTTTTTTATGGGGAATCGTGCCTCTATTTATTTATTTAGGCTTTGTTCGAGATCGGTCTTTCCAAAATTGCCCAGTGTGGGGTGTGATCCTTTGGCGGGTTTAAACGAAAAATTAAACATTTTTAGGCATAATAGAGGGTATCAAGGGGTGTTTTCTTTCTCTAACTTTTGGGTAGCAGAAAAAATGGCCTGCCGTCATTTTGGCACTGCATTATTGTCTCGCATGATTTGTCTGACCTTTGAAAATCCCAACCCGGTTTAAATTTTGGGAAATGACTTTTTTGAAGAATATGGTTTCAATTTTAAAGCTCAAAAAGGTTCATCAAGTGACTAAAAACATTGGGTTCTTTAAGGGAACTGGTGGTCCAAAAATGGTCATCCTTCATTTAATCAAAACAATGAGCAAAGAGGGGATACACGAAATAACATTGTGATCCTTCCATTAATTTCCGTGGGAGATGTATACAACCATCATTTCTTTACAGTATCAGAGTTAACAGGGTGCAATAGGTCGGTTCCGTCCATATTCGCCAACAGTAGGGCGCCTCCTGAGAATGCCTTCTTTACCATGTAAGGCCATTCATAGTTTGGTGTCCATTTGTCACGAGGGTCCGTATGAATCGGTAAAATCGTTTTCAGTACTAGGTCCCCCTTTTGAAACTATCGGGGCCGCACTTTTCGGTTAAACGCTTTTATCATCCTTCTTTGGTGCAATTGTCCATGGGCCATGGCGGCCATCCTTTTCTCCTCGATCAAGTTTAACTAGTTCTTTTCTTCTCCCTTTAGTAGTGCCCCGATTTTCATCTGCTTGGGTCTTCCTCGATTCCAAGATTAATCACGACGGTGGGATCGCTACTGGTCAAGGTTGGTTTTTCATCGAACTTTAACATTCTTTCCATTTCAGGGGACAAGTTTATTTCTTGATCTTCAACTTTGGTTTCATGGATTAGATTTTCAAAGTTAATGTCAATTACTTGGCGAAGGATTCTGGTGTTGTTATTTTCTTTATTCCTGCATGAAATTAACAAACAAATTTTGACAGTTGATTTCCAAAATGCACATAAATGACAAGGAATGCATGATTCATTTTCATTAAGGAGCTTTCTTGATTTTTCAATGGCCGGGGGAATACAAAATAAAAATAGAAATCCTGAAAAAAGATCATTACATGATGATATTTGGTAAATCAAAAGAACTCAAATTCTGAAGCTGTACTCCTGGTTGGAGATGACGGATCCACTCTGTAGAAGTGTTCGAGGGGATTTCAGCATCCAAAGCCAAATGATCTAGGTTGGCTTCTTGTGCCTTTCTGAGTTCTACCCCGACCATACCAATCTAGTCTCCCTCATGATTAGGTAAAGGGTTTCCCTGAATGCCTATCAGCTTGTCATCAAAGGCCAGCCACCTTGCATCCTTCAATGACTGAACTTTATATTTGAAAGCCCAGCACTGGTCAATGGAGTGGCCCATAGAGTTTGCGTGGTATACACAGCGGGCATTGGGATCAAACCATTGTGGTAGGGGATCGGTGATGGGAATGGCTGGTATGGTCATCACCATTCCTCTCTCACACAGTTGAGGAAACAAGTCGACATAGGGCATTGGGATTGGGTCAATCCTTTTAGCATTCCTCAGTGCATCCCTTTCTTGAACTTGATTGTTTGTTGGTGCTGGTCTTAGTCGGGGGGTCGCAAACTGGGGCCTCGGGCCCATATGTAGTGTTTGGTTTACTACTGGTTCCATGTAGAAATTTCCCCTAGGTTGTTGACTTCGGCTTCTCTGCTTTAGGCTGCTAATAGACCCCTGTATCATTTGAGTCTCTTCTTCCTTTTTACCTTTGACCCACTTCTTACTTGGGTCGTTATCGATAGTGCCAATCTTTAGCCGTCCAGTTTTGATGTCGGCTTCCACTCTAACCCCTGCCGCCACAATGTCCATGAAGTTATGAGGGGTGGACCCTACCAGATGTGAACGGTAGGGATTTTTTAACATCCCTACGAACATCGATATTGCCTCACGGTCACTGACAGGAGGGTTCACTTGAGTGGCCGCGTCTCTCTAACGGTGTGCATACTCCCCGAAAGTTTCTATTGGCTTTTTCTCCATTTCAGAAAGAGACATCATGTCCGGAGCCATTTCCAAGATGTGACGATATTGCGCTTCGAAGCATCAGCTAAGTCACCTCATGTACGGATCTGGGCCTTATTCTGCTAGACATACCATCTAGCCGCTGTCCCGGTAAGACTGCTTTCGAAGCAATGCATCATCAACTTCTCATTATCGGTATAGGGGGCCATCGAATGACAATACATCCGGAGGTGGGTCTGAGGGCATGTGGTCCTGTCAAACTTCTCGAAGTCTGGCATCTTAAACTTTGGAGGAAGGATTACATTAGGCACTAGGCAATAATCTAAGGGTCTGGCGGTACTAGCAGTCCGAGTTCCCTCTATGGCCCTTAGCCGTTCTTCTAGCTCGTCACAATGGTATTCTGTCGCGGTCTTGCTTGTCCCTACACCCGCAATTGCTAATGAGGGCATCCCCATTCCTGTCACTACCGAGATAAAAGGTGGCGTGCCATGCGGCGGTTTCTCCGAGGTGAATGGGGGCGGACCAGAAGATTGCCCATGAATCGGCGTAAAACCGGGTGGGTGGATAGGTTCATTTTCTTCTTCATGATCCTGATCTTGGACTATCTTCCCTTTGTTTAGCAGTAGGTCCAATATCTTCTTCAGTTGATTGCTCAGCTCTTCCTGCCCCTGCTCAATCCCTAGAACACGGCTTTCCAACTGTTCTGCCATAGCTTTTGCTTTTCTGTGAGTGTTGTAAGGGTGTGTAGTAGTGGGCTCAATGTTGGGATTCTGAATTTAACTTGGCCTATCGAGAAGTCAGAGAGTGATTACCGACCCCTTGGAGAAGAACATGTATGCATGTATGCATGGAATGCAACCTAATTAATCATTTGGCCAAGGTTCCGGGAAAAACCTCGATGATCTCAAGGATGATCCATTTTCTCCTGGGTAGGGTACTTTAAGAGATAAAGTTTGACTTTTAAGTGAATCAAGCTTTTTTCGAAACATTGGCCAAGTGATATGGATGTCTGACATGGAGGCAAGATGTACAAAACACAAGGCATTTCATATATACAAAAGACATGGATTACAACATGTGGAGAAGGATGTGGCTTCTGTCCCGACCCTGAGGAAGGTATGTACATAGGGTCCTCTAAGGCTCTACCGTAGGCTAGGGATTATGGATGACCACGTGTGGTTAAGCTCTATCCTTATAGACAAAAGGTTCCCAGATTGAAATTCCATCCTCCCTCACAGAGGTCCGGATAGAGCTCGAACTGAGCGGAGTGGTTCGTGGGTCCCCATAGGCCATGCCACACGGGAGCTGGCACTATTACACTCCTTTCTAATACTAGCTGGGAAAGCTTGGGTGTAGAGCTGTGAGAGTGTGTGAGTTTAACCATTTCAACCTACACCCCCTACCCCACATCCATCCATTATTCAAAACACATGCTTAATAAAACAAAATAGAACCGAACATATGCTTATTAACGAATCAAAGCAAGCAAGGCATTCACAGTTATTCGTGTATATGCAACCAAATTTGTACAAAAATGAAATGGAGTAATCAAAAATGCTTATTTAGATTTGAGATCGGGATAATTCTTAATTAATCACTGGCTCAACTCTCAATGTCCCTAGTGGAGTGGCCAAGTTGTCGCGGCGTCCTGGACCCGGCCCAGAGAACCAATCTCTGGTTAAAAATGGATTCGCCTTGTGAACTGGGAAAAATGAATGTGTATTTTGAAAATGTGAATTTTCGTGGAAAACGATGTGTGGTGGAGTTGCCACTAACCTTTTGAAGTGTGGTTAGAACACTTGATTGCTATCCCGTTAGGGGTAGAATCGGTCTGTGTCACCAAAGTCGAGCTTGAGAGTATGGTTACGCAAGGGGAAGGTCTTAGCACCCCCTACACGCCCGTTCTTACGAACGGTACCAGATTAATAAAGAGTTTTCCCGAAATAAATGTAATAAGCCTTTAAAGATTACTCCCTTTCAAAAGTAAAAAAAAGAAAAAGAAAATACTATATAGGTATTCTCTCAAAACCGAGGCAATCCAATACCCCAAAAAGCCAATGCTCTTGGTCGCAATCATTGGGAAGGAAAATCGAAAATAGGATACAAAATACGCTCTCGGGGATTTTGAAATCTATAGGTGTTTTCTTAAAGTATCAAAAATACTATTCTGGGAGGTTTTTGAAATTTTTTCGGAGTTGGAATGATTTTTTCTTGTGCCTAAAAAGATATTTTTGTGATTTTTCCTAAGTGTGAAAATGATTTTTGTGATTTTTCCCAAACTTTCAAAATAACACAAATGAAATCAGTTGAAATCAAAATGTGAAAATATTTTTGGAATTTTTGAAAATTTCGTCATTTTTGTGAATTTTATGGATACAACAATAATATACAAGCGAAATGGAGAAAATCGGGGTGAAACCAGTTCGGGAATGGTGAGCTGGTCAAACGTTGACCAGTTTGGGGGAAAAACCAGTTTAAGGTCTTGGTCGAGACCAATGATTTTTTGGGGTTTTCCAATATTCTTCCGAATACAACAGAATTTTAGACAACAATCATGAAAGTCATAGTTTTAAAGACATGACTTTAGAATGTATTTTTGAAAATTTTGAATGTAAAGAAACAGATCTAACCTTTGCCAAACATGTTGGAAACTTTTTTGAATTTTCTTCAAAAATTTTGAAATGTAAATAAGTTTCAAAGCCTTAAAAATTTTTAAATTTTCTTTGACAATTTTTTTTGAATTTTTGTGTCTTTTATGAAATTTCTTTTTATTTTTATTTTTTATAATTTAAAAAGAAGCCATTTAAAATAAAATAAGAAATGAAATAGAATCAAATAAACCAGCAGAGGTCGGTTTGAGAAAGGGGAGCTGAGATGTAACATAGGAAGAGAAAGTTCATTGGTTTTACCTATCGTCTTTTTCTCCTCTGGTCTTCTTCTCCTATCTGTGAATCCGCAGGGGTTAGTCTACAGCGCCTTCCCGAGGGTTGTTCTTGGGCTCCGACTCGAGGCACTAGGGAGTACCTTCTTCAAATGGAGTGACCCGGCACCGGTAGGAAAAGGGATCAATCGATTGCGTGATCTTCTTTCATTTTTCTCTGCTCCGGTCTTCTTTTCCTGTTGATGAGTTTACTAGGGCCGCTCTACAACGTCTTCCCGAGAGTTGTTCTTGAGCTCTGATTTGAGGCACTACGGGGTGCCTTCTTCAAATGGGGTGACTCAGCACTGATAGGAAATGGGATCAGTCGACTTCTTGATCTTTACTAAAAAAAAACTAACTTCACAAACTCATGATAGAAAACTTTAATATTTGAAATATTCTCCCTACCACCACTAAGAGCTCTCCCCCTTTTGTGCTTGGAATGAGAGGGCTATTTATAGGCTTAGCTTGGGGCAAGCATAGGAAAGAAGACATAAGGGAGTGATAATGGGGGGAACCAAGTATGAGAGGAAGAATGATGAAGGGAAATTAGCATGGAAAGAATGGTAAAAGGAGATAACATGACATGTGGTGAGTGATGATGGAGGGAACAAAGTATGAGATGAAGAATGATGAGGAGAATATAGTATGGGAAGAATGATAAAGGGAGGAAACATGACATGTGGTGAGTGATGATGGGGGAATAAAGTATGGGATAAAGAATGATGAGGGGAATATAGTATGGGAAGAATGATAAAGGGAGGAAACATGACATGTGGTGAGTGATGATGGGGGGACAAAGTATGGGATGAAGAATGATGAAGGGAATATAGTGTGGGAAGAATGATAGAGGAGGAAACATGACATGTGGTGAGTGATGATGGGGGGACAAAGTATGGGATGAAGAATGATGACAGGAATATAATATGGGAAGAATGATAAAGGGAGGAAACATGACATGTGGTGAGTGATGATGGGGGGAACAAAGTAGGCTTGCATTTGAAAAATTCAAATTAATAATAATAATAATAATAATAATAATAATAATAATAATAATAATAATAATAATATGAGGGTTCTAGAAGCTGTGTGGAGCCCATCAGAGATGTGTGGGGCCCACGCGCCATGTAGGGTCCACAAGCCGTTTGAGGGTTATAGGAACCCAAGCTAGCAAGGCACCGGATATGTGGATCCGAGCTAGCATACGAAAGGGGGTAACATGCACCGAATGTAGGAATCTGAGCTAGCGTACTAGGAGAAGTGGGGCCCACAAATCGTGTGGGGCCCAATTGAGAAATGTGGGGCCCATAAACCATGTGGGACTTACAAAGATGTGTGGGGTCCACAAGCAGTGTGGGACCACGAGCCATTTAAGGGTTATAGGAACCCAAGCCAGCAGGCACAAGCATGCCAAAGGAGGTAACGTGCATCGGATGTAGGAATCCGAGCTAGCGTACCAGAGGGGGTAACATGCATTGGATGTAAGAATCCGAGCTAGCGTACCAGAGGGGGTAACGTGCACCGGATGTAGGAATCCGAGCTAGCGTGCCAGGGGAAAACGTGCATCGGATGTAGGAATCCGAGCTAGCGTACCAGGATGTAACGTGCATCGGATGTAGGAATCCGAGCTAGCATACCAAGGGGGGTAACGTGCATCGGATGTAGGAATCCAAGCTAGCGTACCAGGATAAGTGGGTCCCACAAATCGTGTGGGGCCAAATGGAGATATGTGGGGCCCACAAGCAATGTGGTGTCCACGAGCCATTTAAGGGTTATAGGAACCCGAGCTAGCAGGCACAGGCATGCCAAAGGAGGTAACGTGCATCGGATGTAGGAATTCGAGCTAGCGTACTAGAGCGGGTAACGTGCACCGGATGTAGGAACCCGAGCTAGCGTACCAAAGGGGGTAACGTGCCTCGGATGTAGAAATCCGAGCTAGCGTACCAAGGAGTAACGTGCGTCGGATGTAGGAATGCAAACTAGCGTACCAGATGGGATAACGTGCATCGGATGTAGGAATCCGAGCTAGCCTACCAGGTGGGTTAACGTGCATCGGATGTAGGAATCCGAGCTAGCATACCAGATGGGGTAACGTGCATCGGATGTAGGAATCTGAGCTAGCGTACCAGGGGGAGTGGGGCCCACAAACCGTGTGTGCCCACAAGAAATGTGGGGTCCACGAGCCATTTAAGGGTTATAAGAACCCAAGCCAGCAAGCACATGCATGCCAAAGGAGGTAACGTGCATCGGATGTAGGAATCCGAGCTAGTGTACCAGGGGGGGTAACGTGCATCGGATGTAGAAATCTGAGCTAGCTTACCAAGAGATGTGGGGCCCACAACACATGTGGGGCCCAATGGAGATATGTGAGGCCCACAAGCAATATGGGACCTACAAAGATGTGTGGGGTCCACAAGCAGTGTGGGACCTACAAGGATGTGTGGGGTCCACAAGTAGTGTGGGACTACAAGGGTGTGTGGGGTCCATAACCAGTGTGGGACCTACAAGAATGTGTGGGGTCCACAGCTAGTGTGGGAAGGTTTTGACATGAGGTCTCCTCGGAAAGGCTTGGTTAAAATTGGGATGTCTACATGTTATAAAGTATTTCCCTTTACTTGCTCTTCGAGATTCTTGCCTAAATCGAACAGAACGAGACCTTATATTCCAAAAATCCCAACTTTATTAAATCTCAAAAAAATGCCCATTTAATACTTCCTAAGCTCCAAATAACAATATTCGTTAAGAAAACTCCAAAATAACTCACTTACCCTAATTTTGGGATATTTCCCAAACCTCTTAAATCAACAATCAGCTCCCGCAGCTTTGTAGAGAACGATCCTATGAACCTCGTGGTGGTTCCGGATCGTCAAACCGAGTCAAATCCAGCCCGAAATTGAAGAGAGAAGGTAGAGGGTCCATTTTCTAGAGAGAGAGAGAGTATCTGGAAATTTCTCGCTGAAAAAATGAAGGCAACTCTATTTATAGGCAGGGCCTCGTCGACGAGACACGTGGACTCGTCGACGATCCCATGAAGAACACTCATCGACAAGGCCATGAATTCATTGACGAGTTTTAGAATATCTCAAACCCTCTCGGTTAATCCTCATCAACGAGACATGCATACTCAGTGATGAGGCTTAGAAGATTACTTGTCGATGAGAAAATCCAGTTTGTCGACGAGTGCCTGCTTGTTACCCTTTTAAAATTTCTTCTCCTTTTCTTCTATTTTACCTTTTTCCTTTTACTATCTTCCTTATTATTTTAAATAGTTAAAATTTTCTGGGTCGTTTCATTCTCCCCTCCTTAAAGAATTTCATCCTCAAAATTCGTTAATCACCCATTTTCACAACCAAAATCTAACTAAAATATTCATACATTTCAACCAATTCAAACATATACAACACCGAATCATGCAAAGTCAAAATTAACACACATGTTAACATAAATACATTACCTGGGCCTTTTTGTGTTGCCCTCCTTAGGTGTACCTAACATATAGACACGTGCCGGGGCACCACCTCCGAGAGGCACCTAGTTGTTCCTCTGGTTCTGATTCTTAGCTAGTACATTGTTCATCAGTTTTCGACATTCCTGGGCTATGTGACCATGATTGCTGTATCTATAACATATGACACCCCTACTCCGACATTCTCCCCAATACCGCTGATTACATCTAAGGTAGTGGGGGCATGACGAATCACCCTGTCATCCTCGATTATTCCTTTCCAACTCATGAACTGCAGCATCTCTGTCTCCTCTCCATGACCCTTACCTGACATTTGCTTGGCAATGAGGAGACGCAGGCCTTTTCCTTCGTTCTGATGCCTCTGTACCTCTCTGCAGACTCGACTTTTAAACAGTAGCTTTCTCCACCAATTCTGCGAAATCCTGAATCTAAAAGCACATCATATGCTCGTGAATCCTCTAATTCAGACCCCTTTCAAACCACCTCGCCTTTTGATATTCATCTGGAACCATAGAAGGTGCGAAGTGAGATAGTTCAAGGAACCTAGCAGCATATTGCTGAACAGTGAGGCGTCCCTGAGTCAAGCTTAAAAATTTCTCTACCTTCGCATTTTTGGGGGTGTCGGGAAATATCAGTCATAGAAGACCTATTTGAAATTACCCCAGGTCACCATTATAGGTACTTCTCGTTGTTCCTCCAATAGATTCATCGCATGCCACCACCGTTCAGCTTCTCCGGCCAGTTTGAAGGGGACGAAAAAAACCTTCTATTCCTTAGTGCAATTCAACACTGCCAGTATCTTTTCCATTTCTTGCATCCACATCTCAGCCTTAATCGGATTAGTACCACCCTCAAAAGATGAAGGTTTCAGGTAGGTGAATTGATCAATGGTGCAACCTTGATGCACTAGTGGCTAGCTTGATCCCCCGAAGTCCCATCTCATTTCTTCCATGACCTAATGAGCTATTCCTTGTAAAAGTTAAGAGGTGTCAATCTTATCTCTGCTGGAAGCTCTCAACTCGCTTCCTCCTCCCTCATCCATGTCTTTTCCTCTAGGATCCATTCCTGAATATAAATATACAACATAGACAATTTAGAATCTCCATATCTTAATATATTTGACATAATCATAAAACATTAAACCAATTTAATATCCAACTCCCTAATTAAATATCCAACATCCATTTATCCGCAATCATCTTAACTTTCAAATTCAAATTCCAACTTTAAATTTCTCCACTCGGAAACATAATAAACTCATCCTCCTGTCAACACCCTAATCTACCCATTCATACCCTTATTCAACTCAAAAGACTCTGGTATTGATCCTCCTAAAGTCCGTAAGACCTTTATGCTATGATACCAACTATAACACCCCAGACCCCCACGTGGGACCCGGAGTGTTACGAGACCAACACGCGTCTTTGATACCATTCACACAGCGAAAATAATTTAAATAACCTCAAACATAATACCAGAGTTCTATAATTACATAAGCAAACCCAAAAAGTACATCCACATTCACCATATTACATGACCATAATAATTAAACATAAAACTGTACATATCTGTTCTCTTTATTTACTCACAAAACTACCCCGCCCTAGAGCTTTTTAAGCTCGATCACCTGGTAAACCTGAAAAGATTGATAAATCGACGGGGTGAGCCACCTCTTAGTAAGGAAGAAATAATTTAGAATAGTGTGTGGTTGAAGTGTTTAATATATAATTAAAATATCCATGCAATTGTATTTCACCACCAATAGTAGCCAAGATAACGCATTCATATCATGCCATGGTCAACTTCTTTGTCATCCAATCACATGTCCACATACATAATTATTTCTTATACTGATAATTCCTGATAATAGGGAAGTCTACCCATCCAGACAAGTAGATTCCCTCTGCTTTGATGTTAACACCAAGGCACTCACCTTTCTCAGTAAGCCCTTGGGTTATGTATCCAGGTAAAGTCTCTGAGAATAGAGAAGGTCGCCCGTCCATACAAATGGCTTCTATTAGCTTTGGTGTATTCCCAAGGGGGTGAATTGGAATTTTGAAACTTATTCCTAGGTTAAATCAGATATTAGCAGTCTTTCACAACCTAGGGTCTTTCCAGGCAATACCAAATATGTAGATAAATATAATATGTGAAAATTTAAATCATGCACATCATTCACACTATAACATACACGTGCAGAAACATAAATTGCAGAAATATAAATAGTGCACACATGATATGTTATCAGGGTTCAACCAACTGTGCCTACGTCCCCATTTCTAGCTCGCAAGTCCAAGGATTCTACTAATGCTCACTTAACGGGTGGAGCGACACCAGTTACAATCAGGTCAATTCACAGGGCTGATCTCAACCTACACCTTAGCAGGATGGTGCACCTAACTTTCCTATAACCAGGTCTAAGCCAATTCAAAACTATTCAAAAAGGCTAGTCTCCCTCTTCAGACCCACGCCTCGAACACAACAAATGTATAAAAATTTACGTACACGAAAATGCTTCTTACAAAAGTGAATATCTACAGCTAAGCACAGTATAATCAATTAATCAATACACATCAATAATATAGGAACAGTAAGCTTAGTGATGTGATTTTGTGCAAGCAAACACTCAGCAAAGATATAATCACAAGTATGTTCATGAGTGTATGAACAAGCTATTTCTTTGAAACAAGATATTCAAATCTCAATAATAAATCAGGGTTTCAAAGATGCTGCAACAATATTCAAATCAACTCAAAAAATATTTTCTTCAATGATGTAGGCTCAAGAGTTGTTTGAAAAATAATATAGCTTGTAAAATATTTGCGCACCAAAAGCATAGCTAAAGGAATTTCGCAATGATAATGCAATGATCCTTAAGCTAATGAGTTTTTCCCAACACTAGATTTATCAAATAAAATCTATGAGATAACTCTTTTCTTAACTCTAAAAAATCAACAAACAATCAAGCATAATGTTGAGAGTTTTAAGCAATCAATAATATAGCAATAGCACACTAAGAACTCTCACAAAGTTAGGATGAATCAATGGAATGGATGTATGAGCATATTTTGAATAGTATAGGAGTAGTATGAGCAAAATAGGGTTTTGAGAAATAGAGAGAATTTTAGCTTAATCCTATTTGCTAATCTACCTTTAATTTTACAAATGAGCTTGTATATATAGGCATAGAAAAAATTAAGACCATTGGGAACTCAATGGGAATTATTAAAAAAGTTTTAAACCTATTTAAACAAAATAACCCCATTTAACCACTTTAACCTCGGTAAAAAAATAAACAACACGAGCATTTTCAGGTGTACGTGTCCGACCCAAGGTTCGGGTGCCTAAACAGACACAGTACAAAAAGGTGTTGTTCGAGGTTTGGGTGCCCGAAAATGGGCTCAGTTAGCTTAATAAGGCAATTCCTCCAAAGATCCGCGATTCGGTAGCCTATCCCTAAGTTTGGTAGCCCAAACTTGTCAATTTGGTCGTCCGAGGGTAAAATGAACAGTAGCTTCAGGCGCCCGGGGAAGATGGAAAAATACAAAGTACTGGTTCGGTTGACCGAGGAGGCTATGGTCCTTTCAAGTTCGGTCGCCTGAACCTAGGTCAACATTTTGACCGGTTAGCTGTTCGGTCAATCGAGGCAAAATACACTATCAAGTTCGGTCGCTCGAAGTCATATGATTTTGCATTTTAAGTCCAATTTCAAAACATATTATTCCCTAGATAATATATGTGATAATGGGGACTTTCCTAATTGTTGTGCAAGGACCTAGAGTCTTTTTAAGGTCTTTTGAGGACATTAAAAAATTCGGCGTTGGTTGACCTGCTATGGTCTGTGTATGATCATTTGCTGAGCTTACTTCCTACATGCATGACATGCATAAATTATTACAGACCCATTTAAACTAAAATTATTATAGACCCAATGATAAAAAATACAACAATACATATGCTGGTCTTCGCTTCTCTTTAGGTTGCCGCATGCCATTATATGAACTTGCCAATAAGAACTTGCACACAAACTTGACAACCATTAAATATAGAGTATTTTTCATTATCAAAACCAGGAATGACCTATAGGGTCAATAACTTCCCTCTACCCTAGTATCCACAAATAATTCCGAGGGTACTCGCCTTCCTCAGCAAGTCCTCAAGCGAAGCAATCTACTTTACCATAAATACTTAATTAATTAAAGTCACACGCAACCAATAATAATCATTTCATAGAACTACTCCACACATATATGCATATCAATTCACATAGGATAATCCACAAAATCTTCAATCATACCCACACAGGGTTCATAACCATGCAGAATACAACATCCACATAGGACTGGTCCACCCAAGACTATCAACACACAAATTTCAGCACAAACCACCATGTTCATGGTAAATAGGTAAACAAACTCCTCATACCACTGCCAATATTAAATGACGGTTATACCAGGTACGATATAACGACCTCCTCACACCACTGCCAACGTTATATCGCAATTTACATGAACCACAACACAAATCAATAACAAATCTGACCATTCAAATACATCCACACAATTACCACAATATACACAAACAACCAGAATTTTCAGCCAACCAAAATTTGAAACTCAACAATATTCGCAATCACAATGATTCATCATTCCACATTACTCACAACCATTTAATTAGCAAAGTTGGTTTCATGCCACATGGTTTTTCCCAATATAATATATAATCAAAACCATATTTTCATTTCTTGCACCATTCAGTATAATTTACCTAAATATATAAAATTTTATACCCAAAAAATATCTAATTAAAAATTAATAAAAATCTGCTATAAAGTATTTCCCTTTACTTGCTTCTCGGGATTCCTGCCTAAACCGAACAAAATGAGACCTTGTATTTCGAAAATCCCAACTTTCTCAAATCTCAAAAGAAAAACCCATTTAATACTTCGTAGGCTCCAAAGAATAATTTTCGTTAAGAAAACTCCAAAATAACTCACTTACCCTAATTTTGGGATGTTTCCCAAACCTCTCAAATCAACGATCAACTCCCGTAGTTTTGTAGAGAACGATCCTATGAACCTCGTGGTGGTTTCGGAATGTCAAAACGGGTCGAGTCCATCCTAGAATCGAAGAGAGAAGGCAGAAGGTCCGTTTTCTATAGAGAGAGAGAGAGAGAGAGAGTACCCTTAATTTTTTTGCTTAAAAAAATGAAAGCACCTCTATTTATATGCAGGGCCTCATCGGCGAGACATGTGGACTCGTCGACGATCCCATGAAGAACACTCGTCAATAAGGCTATGAACTTGTCGACGAGTTTCAGAATATCTCAAACCCTCTCAGTTAATCCTCGTCGACGAGACATGCATACTCGCCGACGAGGCTCAGAAGATTGCTCGTTGATGAGAAAACCTAGTTCGTCGATGAGTGCCTGCTTGTTATCCTTTTAAAATTTCTTTTCCTTTTCTTTTATTTCCCTTTTTTCATTTTAATTACTATCTTCCTTATTATTTTAAATAATTAAAATTTTTTGGGTCGTTACATGACTACTCTTAGCCAATCGGTTCCTTTAAAAAAAAAAAAGAAAAAGAAATAGAGAACAAACCAATTTTTTTTTTTTAGGAATTTTTTCTAATTTATTTATTATTTATTATATATTTTTCTTTGTTGAAAAACATGAACCTTAGGGGCACTCAGTGTTTTGTTTTATGTGCAGCTCTCTATTTATGTTGGGTTTGAATGTAGTTAACTCACATGGAAGGGCACTCCTATTTGATTTGTTTAGATATTCTTATGTGCATATAGCCTATATACAATGTCATCTCATGTATGTTGTGATTTTAAACTTTGTTGAAATAATGCTTGAACACTTATTTGATTTTGGGCTTGATGATTAGAATTCTGAAAATCATAAAAATTAATTAATGAATTTGATGGTCGGTCCCAGAAGCAGCATGCTATTGTTCTTCGTGTGGTTCTTGGGGTGACGAAATTAAACCTTGCAACTCTGATGGGGTACCTGGAGGGGTTGTAAGGTGGTACAATATTTAAAGGAAAGGTAACATAATTCATTAAAGAATCAAAGACGATTTTTGGTTAATGTTTGAACATTTCAAATTTATCATGGTACCATGCACTACAAAAAAGAAGACTTTTAGTTATAGTTTTAAACCATTGCTAATAGTAGAAAACCATCACTATTAATTATTAGTGACGACTTAGTGATGCTTATAAAGTGATGACTATAACGGCGGTCTCAACTGACTATTAGTGACGTTTTTTGAAATTGTCATTGATAATGGAGTATTAGTAATGAAGAGGGACCATCACTAAAAGTGTAATACTGTCACTATAACTGACACAATTTTTGAGCTGAAAATTGTCACTAAAGACATACTATTAAAAACCTTCACTAATAGTCATGTTTTAGCGACTATTATTGTTAGCAGTAATGAGTTTTTTTTTTTTTTTTCATTTCTTTATTGGAAATTTGGAATCATTAAAATTACAAGCATGCAATCTTTTGGTGGTTGATGACCCACATTGGTTTTTGGTTTTTGTAGGGTATATTATACAGCCTGTCCCAAAATATTACCAAAGCTAAATAAATACGACCTAAGCTTGGTTGGGTTAAAGTCCTGATTAGTCACTGGAGTTTAGCCTCATTTTATGACTTCATATTTGGAAGTGCTGCTTAATTGAATCTTCTTGACTGGGCTTTCCCATATTGGTCTTAAAAAAAATTAAAAAGAATTTTATCTGATGAAATCTACTATTGAAAGTTTGACATGGAACAGAAAAAAAACTGATATGTTCATAAACTGCAGTAGCTTTTGAACAAATATTAAGATGAAAATAAAATTTTGAAAATCAAACCTAAATTTAGATAAAAATTATTATAATAATTAAAGAAAAAAATAGTCTCAACTCAAACTATGGTCATAAAGCGATATTGATATACTATTTATATTTGTAAATTTTTTTCTTGATTAGTTTTACAAATATTATTATTTTCGCCCCATAATTTACAATATAAAATTTCAGATTTTAATATTTAAATCATTTTTTTTAAATATATTTTTATTAAAATAACACATTTATGGCCGAAAGGATGAGGACCGAAAAGTGTTGTATCAAGAAATGAAGGTGGCAACTTTACATGGGGAAAAAAATGGACTGTAGGAGAAATTTGAATGTATGGATTTAATTATAACTAATGGTGATAGCCACTTTTTTTTTTAAATATTTAATTATAACTACTTCAAGGTTTGCTAAAAAAGTTATTGCAGCAATGCCTCTAAAAAAAAGTTGCCTCCCTTTTTGTAATTTTTTGTCGATTTGAGATTTTTTTTTTCAACAATTCTTCTTTAATGGAAGAAGCAAGAATAAGAATATTAGAATAATTCATGAGAATACCTAGATTGGTGAACGGACGTATATCAATGCCAAAGTCGTCGATAATTGGAAAGCAAGAAGAACAAAAATAATAGGAGAAAGAAGAAGAAATTATTCAGTACTCTCTATCTACACTGAAACCAATATGATTTCACCGTGAAATCATGATAGTTTCAATATAACACTTTCTTGGGAAGGAAGATGGGTTACTTGATCATTGATTGTGATGGCTTCAAATATGGTTTGAGCAAATATGTTTTCCTACCTTTAGTGGGTAATTGCATGAGATTGTGCATCATGTTAGCTTAATAATAGAAGAAAAGCCATGGACATTGAGCTTTCTTCTTGAAAAATCTAATATCAATCCCTAGAATAAACAAGGAACTGGGGATTAGCCTATAAGTTTTGCAAATTAAAGGGAAAAGTGACATCATCTTATCAAACTTATTAATTTTATATATGCATACATATCAAATAAACACTTGGAACATAAACCTTAGTCTTAAAAGAACCTACACATAACCAAAAATATTTGAAACAACAAACTGCATAGCATTTGCAGAGCAACAAATCAGTAATACTCTACCCCAAATCTATTCATTTGCAATATGCAAATATTTAGACATTCTTAATAGAAAATTCATGTTCATTTGATGTTCTAAAGCTCATAAGTCACCCCCACCTTTAGCATTCTTTTGTGAGGAATATCAAACACTTTCTCAGTCTCCCTCAAGTTCCTTTTTAAAAAATTGTAAGCATAATTTATCACAATCCTCTTTCCCATCCCTGCTCCTTTTGCTGCAACCACCTCGCTCTCACCAATAAGGTGAACAATACCCGCTTTCGACGCTTTTTCCACCTCAAAAATATCTCTATCCAATTTTTCTTCTGATTTTGTTGCGTCATCTCTCACATTATCATCATTAAACAACCCATTGTCTAATTCTCCATTCTTTCCAATATTGTCTCCATCATTCCTAGCCCTTGGAAATGTCAAGACACTATCTCTTATGAACTCCTTCAATCTTTCTACTAACAATATTTCAAAGGGTTCTTGCTCATTTTGCACATCAGTATACCCATATCTCATAACACAACGGAACACATTAAACTTGCTTGGGTCCTGTCGACGAAAAAGAAACCTTTCTTCCATTGGCACCTTGCTTACAGGTAGTGATTTGATAGAGAAAAAAATTAGGACAGAGTGCAGTGCAGGTATGTTTTCCATATAATGCTCAAATATTGGAGGTACTCCATGAACAAGATCAGAGTAAAAAATGGCTAGTCCTGGCATCCTACAAAGGCTTGTCTTGGCAATCATCTCCTTCAGCTTTTCTGGAGAAATCTTGTGATTAAATTCATAGTAGTACTTCTTTCGGTACACATGGTTCCAAACATACATTATAGTCATCAGAAACAAGGCGAAGGCCAAGGGTAAATACCCTCCTTGATCAAATTTATAGAGGACTGAGCTCAAGTACACAAGCTCAATACTGCAAATGACAAGAACATAAGCCATTATGAGAAGTATGTTTGTTTTCCATATCATAAACATGATGAGTACCAGAAACCATGATGTGAGTGACATGACGAACACCACTGCAATACCTGTAAATAGAAAGTATGATTCTTAGCTTAAAGTGGGGTAACTCCCTGCATATGTCAAAAAAACTCGTAGACCAATTTGATTCCAAAGTATAAAACAAATTAAAGAAGCATGATTACCATATGCATTCCCAATTTTTATAGTATTCTTGAATCCAGCAGTGACCCCAACACAAGCCAACATAAGAAGATAGTTGACTTCGGGTATGTAAACTTGTCCTTCATATTTTACTGATGTGTGCACAATCTTCACACGAGGGAAGCACCCTAAAGCGAGGGATTGTTGGATTATAGAAAATGCCCCAGAGATCATGGCTTGGCTTGCTATGATTGACGCTAAAACCGCCACAATGAACATGGGCCAATATAGTGGGCCTGCACCGTACAATATGTTACATAAATATATAGTACTAAACAAAAACGTAAATAATTGGGTCCTTCCATGCATTCTAAATAAAACTTTGGTAGAGAGCAATTCTCTAGCACGTACCAGGAATAGACTTATAGAAGGCATCTGAAACATCATCTAGGTGTTGGAGAAGGTAAGAGGTTTGTCCAAAATAGGCAAGTATGACAGCTGGGTATGTCACTGAGCACATGCTTACTTGTACAGATCGAACACTGAAGTGACCGAGATCAGCAAACATAGCTTCAGTTCCTATATTTACACAAAAAATTCAAGGATTAATTTAATTCATTATTTTGTATATAGGGAAAGATGTATAAAGGAGAAAGAAGATTAATTATGACCTGTTATAGCAAGGACACTTCCGCCAAGGGAAATCCATGCTTGTTTCTTGTTTCTCTTGAAATACTCTATAATGCATAGGGGGTTTAAAGCTTTCTTGACCGAAGGATCAAATTTGACGAAATTGTAGATGCCAATACCACCAATCATTATGAACCAAATCAATATTATTGGAGCAAAACTGTAGCCCACTTTGTCAGTTCCAAATCTTTGAATTGAAAATAAAATGACCAAGATTGCAACTGATATCCAAACAATATTCTCTGCATATATAGGGGCACATTCATGAATTAGAATGTGACATAAATTATAAATGCGAAGATTATGCAATTCAAGAATTCATGCTTCTCTAAGTCCTAACTACATTAATTCCCCAATTGTTTAGTCAATTTCCGAAGGTACTTTTCGAATAATTTAAAATAAAAATTCCATATTTAAATCATTAAGATAAAGAAAATTATAGCAAAAAAAAGATATATCATTTATAGTAATAACATAGTCAGTGAATTCACATACGGAACATGATCAGATCAAGCGGCAAAGCTAACATTAACAAGGTACCATGATCAAACTACATATGTTGCAAGGTATTAGTATTGTAAATTTGAAAAACATTCAAGCTCAATGTATAGCAATTTGTTGGGGAGAAGGGAAAAGGATTCCAAGCAAACGTGCATAACATGGAATCTCCAAAACTTGAACAATTAAATTTGAAAAAAAAAAAAAAAAAATCCACAACATTCCTCACACTTTTGTTTGCATTTTAGTAGTGCAACTGGGTAGAAGTGCGATTGGTACCTTCTGTCATGGAAGATGCCGCATACTTGATCCCATTCACAGCTGACAAAACTGTCATTCAAGTTGATTGAAACAAAAACAAGCATGTGATGATCAATTTCCAATGTTTACAAAAATATAAACTGCATATATATATATATATATATATAAAGTACCAGAGATGCAAGGGGTGAGGATGCCATCTCCAATAACCATGCAAGTGCCAAGCAATGTGGCCAAGAGCAGAATGTATTTAGCGAAAGGGCTATTTTCCAGCATTGACTTCAAGGTGTTTGCTCTGCATAGCTTGTTATTAGGCTTCTCCAACTCATAACTTGACACTTCCCTGTCCTCTGCCTGAACACTTGGGATTAACCCCACCTTCGCATATCTACATATTAGTGAGTATAGGGCAAATGTCCCTCCTGCATTTACATTCCCATTCCCATTCTTTCATATTCTTTTACTTTCTTTTCAGTAATCAATGAACCAAAAACACACAGGTAGTGCAAATTTAATAACATGCCAACTAGAAATTTATTGGTGGAACTACAGTTGATGATAGGAAATGACTAAATGTCATGTTAATTCCATTATGCCATTTTATCTCCCAATACGGCTTTTCAATTGTTTCCCTTTCCTACCTTATTCCATTTTATCTATTTCCAGACTAAACATGATATTAATGCCATCTCTCAATAATAATTGCAAGCTAGCATAAGTTTGAGTAATGGTAGGATGCGCACCGTCACCATTGTCATTAGCGTGCAGGACGATAAAGACGTACTTGAGGAGGGTGAGGAGGGTGATGGTGTAGAAGATGATAGAGAGAACCCCGATGAGATCGTCCCTATGGTTGATGCCGTCGGGAAAGGTGCTAGCGAGCACGTAGAGCGGTGAGGTGCCAATGTCCCCGTACACCACCCCTATGCTCTGGAATGCCAATTGCATTATCACCCACCACGACCCTCCCTGCTTTGGTTAAATTTCAAACACAAAATAAACATATCACTCATCATCATCATTCATTAATACATGCACACACACACACACACACACACATGCACACAAGGGAGGAAATTGAATCAATAAAAGCCGACCTTGGAGGTAACCTTGGAGGTGGAAAGCTTGGCTGATTCAATGTCAAGAGAGTCATGACGCTTGAGCTTTCTCCCCACAACTTCGGAAGGTGCATCCTCTTGATCATGTTGCTCCTGTTGTCCCATTTTCAGTCAACAACACATCTTCAATCCCTTTATGAATTATTCTCTCTCTCTCTCTCTCTCTCTCTCTCTCTCTCTCTCTCTCTCTCTCTGTGAATATGTAGAATCGCTGCTACAATTAATTAAATAGTCTATCTTCCCTAGCACAATGCGGAGAGGAAGGCATGTGTGTGCCCGTGTCACCATGCGTTCCCAAGGAAATAATCTTACCACGAGTCATTAATCTATAAAAAGAACTTAAAACAGAAGATTTAATGCTTTCTCCATCCATCCATGTGGCAATACTTCCATTTTTTCTAGTTGTTTGACCATTTTTGGGTGATACACATCTCTTCCCCTCTTCATCGTCCTTTCGTATTCTGCACACCAGTGAATGGTCACTAAAATTTGGTTGAATAGGTTTTGAAATTTTCAACATAACATTTTTGTAGAGATTGAGGAGTCCCCTTAATAATCTTCAAATAAAAATATATGGGTGACACTCTTTTATTCTCAATACACAATATTGTTTTTCTAGTCATATTCATATTCATATTCTAACGCCTTTCACTTTAATTTTTCCCAATTTTTGTTGTTATTTTTTTCCTACTAGTTGTAACTCTATAAAATTAACTTTAAATTGTTTAATTCTAATGCATTTTATCGGTTCAATGGTTGTAGGATTGCTATATATTGCTTCTTTTATTCTTTCCTTCCTCTCTCTCTCTCTCTCTCTCTCATGACAAAAAATAAAAAGCAAAAATCAAAAATCAAAAGCTTATACAAATCAAGAGGGTTATTTGTTACTGTGATTCTCCAAGTAGGTGGAAATTTTCCAAATATTAGCAAATGCTACAAGCATAATTTGTCTTGTTTTTCTTCTTTGTAATTTTAATACATTTTCCATTTCTCAATCATATATATATATATATATATATATATATATATATATATATATATATATATATATATATTTTTTTAAATTTCTCATGTTGCGCATGTTTTAGTTGATCTCAGAAATATATATTATTTTATTTTATTTCAAATTAGAAAATTTTATTTCCTATTTATTGTTTCTTTACTTTTTTTTTTTTTTTTTTCTAGTATTCAATCTTTACGATTTTAATTTTTTTTAAAAAAACATTATGCCTCAAATTGAACAAAAGCCATCATCACATGAGTATTCAAGATTATTATCTCTAATTATTTGATATTATTTGGATTACGAAAAAATGATACTAAAATGGCCATAAATTTCTCGTGCGAGTTATATTCTAGTGTGTGTATGTATTGCATACTTATAAAATTTTGGTAAGCAATTAAGAACTTTTACAATACTAATAATTATAAAACAATTTAATATAAATGATATATTATTAATTTAAATTTATTTGAACTATAATAAAGTTGATCAATTGGTCGCCTTACTTAAGTGGTTCTGACTTTTGGTTGATATTATGTCCGGAATGTAATTTACAAAATTGTAAGCTGTGTTTCCTCTATTTTTTTAATGAAGATTTTTTTATTAAAAATTTAATTAATTGTTTAAAATAAAATACAATAGAGCTAGTCAATTTCATTGCATTTTGTCATAAAAATGTAATATAATTTGATTGATGGATAAAAAATGTAATACAATAATTGCATAAGGATTAGTAATTTTTTAAAAATAAAATTTATTAAAAATTTATATTATAAATCATCTATTCCTTAAAAACATTAATTACTTAACCAACATGTATGTTATAGTAAATTAGTTCATTAAGACATTGTTGTCCTTTTTAACACTCTATTTTGTCGAAGGTCAATTTAGTCAATATATTGACTAATTTGGAGTTAAAGGAGCAATTAAGGGGTTATTTTGGAGTCCATTTAATCGAGAAAAGGGGGGTTAACCTCATTTAAATTTAAAATTGATAAAAAATAAGGTAAAAAAAGGCCTAAAAACTTTTATTGGATGACTTAGAGATTCTTTTATAATCTCACAGGCATTTGTGGATAAGGGGAAGATGGCCAAGAAACACTAACCCTTGTTCTATTTAATGGCCTTAAAAGCACAAATGATGGCACAAAGGGAAAGAGTCACATACGTTCAAGCTAGAGAGAGAGAGAGAGAGAGAGAGAGAGAGAGAGAGAGAGAGGAGTAGGATCGAGGAGGCTAATATGATCAAAACAAATGGTTAGCGTTTGAACTACCCGATTTCTCAAAGAATCAAAGCATCAATTAAAGAGACAAGGTATATCCATTTCCTTATTTTCTACTAAAATCCAACATGTTGCATGCTTAATAATATACTAATGTCGGGATCATTGTAATATAAGCATAAATGTGTGGTGCTACGATTTAGGGTTTTGTTTGTGTTATTGTTGAAAAGATTGGTTTTGATGGTATAAATTCATTGTTTTTTTTCTATGACGTGTGGTTGCGTAGTGTGGACACCCCAATTTTAACCGGGCTTCTCTTTTCCTCTCAAGTATGGGGACCCTTCGTAACAACATGATGATTTACAGAAGGAGGGGTCGATCCTATATTCTAGAAATTTGAAGGCCGTTTTTTTTTTTTTTTGATGAAATATCTTATTAAGTCCTTGTGTGTTTGAAATCTAGTCTCTCTCATCAAATCCCTGAAATTAAGCACATGCTATTGAGTCCCTATTATTAAGTCTCTTTTATTGAATCGAGTCCCTTCCATTGAGTTATTGATAATCGAGTCCTTTTTATTAAAGTCCTTGTTTTTAAAGTCGAGTTTCTATTAATTAAGTCCTTATTTCTAAAATTGGGTCCTTGTTATTGAGTCCTTGATATTGAGTCCTCGTGATTTAAAATTAAGTCCTTTTGTTTATGAGTTTTCAAAATTTAAAATTGAGTCCTTTTTATTTTGAAATTAAGTTCTTGAGTCCTAGCGGTGTTAAAATTAATTAAGTCATTTTTTGTTTCAAAATTGAGTCCTTTTTTGTTTTAAATTTAGTTCTTATTATTAAGTCCTTTTGTTTCTTGGAATTAAAATCATCCCTTTTACAAAATGGTCCTCCAAAGCAATTTCAAAGTAAGTCCTCCTACTTTACCAACATAGGAAAAACACACTTTACTCGGGAAATGCATCCTATAGGGAAAATTCATCAAAGAAATATTGTGGAATATAAGGAAAATACAAAAAAGAATATGTCAGAATATCCAAATATATTATATGTTTTTTTTTTTCCAAAAATTTTAAAAAATTTGCACTAATCTGCAAGATTGGGAAAATAATATTTGGAAAATTGAGGAATTGATTTGCGAAACAAAGTTATGGGTACCCTCGATATCCACCATAGCGCGGGTGCTCTTCCCATTGATTCTCAAGTCTACAAACATTAGCCCTCTAGCTCGTGCAACATTTGGGGCTTTAGCCTGCTTTTCCAATACGCTCACCTACCACATTGCACCCATCCTCGGGGTCTCATCTTCTTCCCCATCATCTTCCATTGCCTGTTCGGCAATGGAAGCCTGTAAAGCATTAAGTGTTGCTTTGTGAGGACACTCAAAGACTCTATGAGGACCTCGACACAAGAAACACTCAAGTTTACCCTTTCCCTTGGGTGTGTTGAACCCTCGAGATGACGAAACTTCCTTTGAGGTTGATGCTTTATAGTCGGCTCCCCCACTCTTGGGTTTGCCTTTCTTGAAAGACTTTCCACTGTTTCCCTCTCTACCAGATCCTTTGGACGAAGCGGTATTCTCCCCAGCGTAGTCAGTCAAGCGTTCGGCAGTAGCTTGCGGGGTAGGCAAGTCTTAAACCCTTTGTCTATAAAGTTCAGTTCTTGCCCATGGTTTCATCCCTTCTAGAAAATAGAACAACTTGTCCTTCTCCAACATATCCTGGATATCCAACATCAAAGTAGAAAATTGTTTCACGTATTCCCTGATTGACCCAGTATGCTTGAGGTCTCTCAGCTTCTTCCTTGCATTGTACTCAACATTCTCAAGAAAGAATTGGGCCTTGAGCTCTCTTTTCAAGTCTGCCCAATTATCAATTACATAGTTTCCATTTTCAATCTTATTGTACTTAGCACGCCACCACAGTTTGGTGTCACCAACCAAGTACATGGTTGCGATATCCACTTTCACCTGTTCTGAGGCCATCCTCACAGTGCGAAAATACTGTTCCATATCAAACAAGAAGTTCTCTAACTCCTTAGCATCACGGGTACCCCCATACGTCCTGAGTTCAAGTACCTTCGTCCTACTAACTTTCAGAGTGTTGGAGTTCCCCATAACAAGAACCATCAGATTCACCTTTGCATCCAGATCAACCATCTGGACCTACAAAGTTTCCATGGTTACTACAAAAAAACAGGTTTTTAGTGATGAAAGTATTAGTGATGGTTTTAAAACCGTCACTAATAGTGTTGTATTAGTGACGGTTTTTCAAAACCGTCACTAATAGTGTAAGCATTAGGGACGGTTTTAGCAGCCCTCACTAATACAAAACTATTAGTGACGGTTTAAAACTGTCACTAATACTTTTCGTCACTAAAAATTGCACAGCAAACAATTTTCGCTCGAAAATTTTTTCGAAAAAATATTAGCTACAATTTTATGGTATTAGTGACAGATTAAATTCGTCAATAAAAGTCACTTATTAGTGACGATTAACAAACCGTCACTACTAATAGTTATGAATATATTAAAAAAATTTAGTTAATGGTATTAGTGACGGATTGGGTATCCGTCACTAATAATGTGTATTAGTGACGATTTCGAAACCGTAACTACTAGTTTTTTTATTTAAAAAAATTATAAAAAAAATTAAGTAAAGGGTATTAGTGACGGATTGGGAGATCTGTCACTAATAAGAGGATATTAGTGATGGTTTTGAAACCGTCACTGCTAGTTTTTTATTTAAAAAATATAAAATAAATTTAGTTAAGGGTATTATTGACGGTTTGGGAGAACCGTCATTACTAACAGGGCATTAGTGACGGATTTGACAACCGTCACTACTAAAAAAATTTAACTTCAGAGTATTAATGACGAATTTGTAGATTCGTCACTATTGGCCCTTATTAGTGATTGTTGACAACCGTCACTAATACTACCTATTTTAAAAAAATTAAAAATTTTAAGTTCAAAGTATTAGTGGTGAATTTATGAATTCGTCACTATTTGTCTCTTATTAGTGATAGATTTGAGAACCGTCACTAATAATTCCTCCTTTTTAAAACAGATAAAAAAATTTTCAATTCAAAGTATTAGTGACGATGCTGTATATTCGTCCCTAATAAGAGACTAATATTGACAAATTTTTAGATTCGTCACTAATCCTTCCTTTTTTAAAAAAAATATATAAAAAAATTTAAGTTCAGAATATTAGTGACGAATTTATAAATTCGTCACCATTGGTGTCTTATTAGTGATGAATTTCTATATTAGTGACGAATTTGGACCATCACTAATGCTTTGTTATTTATAAAAAAAAAATAAACGGAGAGTAGTAGTAACGGTTTTGAAACCATCACTAATGCCCAAAAACCTTTATTGCTGTCCGCGGGATATTTTTCCTCCTTCTCCAGCAAGCTTCTTCCCCTTCCCCTCTGCCTGCTTCTGCTAACAAAGCTCCCAGTCGATCTCCCACTACTCTCTGCCGCAAAGCCACTGCATCAGCTCCTCCTCTTCCCCTCCTACTAAGGCGATCCTCTCTCCCAGTCTCCCCCTGCTCTCGATCAGCCGTAAGTCTGCTCCAGCTCCTCCTCTTCCCCTCATCCTGCTCCGGCGATCCTCTATCCCAGTCTCCCCTTGCTCTTGGCCACAAGCCACCCCTCCTTCTTCGGCAATCCTCTCTCCCAGTCTCCCTCTGCTCTCGGCCGCAAGTTTAGGTTCTTCTTTCCTTTTATCATTTTACTTTCTAGCATATATTTCTTGATTTTATCTATTGTGAATATTTAAATCTGATTTGGGAATGCTGTGAATGATCAAAATTGATTTGTGAATGACTTGAATGATTTAAACTTCTACTGAGATCAAACTTCTATTGCCTACATCCTAGAAGTCCCTAAGTGTTTTGGGAGTTCTCTTTTTGTTGCAAGTTGAGAACTTCAAGGATAATGTCAGGATCCCAACAATATGCTAAGGAACCTAAAAAAATGTCAAAAGATAACCAATGTCAAAAAATAGACTTGAATATTTTGCATTATTTTTCTTGAAATAAACTGCTCTTACTTAGAATGCGAGTTTTTTCTTGGCTCAGATCATTCTCTCTATAAACCCTCAGAAGAGCCTCATAGCCAGTTCTGTTTGATGTGCTAACATTCCGCATTACAACTACATATGTTGCCTACAGTAATAGTACATGAGGCAATTTTATTGGGTTGTAGTAGAAAGTAAAAAAGAATTAAGTTTACCCTTTCCATTTCATCAACCTTTCTCAAATTTGGAGGGAGCAAGGGTGCATTTATGTCCTCTAAAAATGCATAAAACGCCTACTTGCTTCATCTTGTGTTGCACTGTGGCCAAGCAAAATGAGGGCAGTCAAAAGCTCTCCTCTCAACATGGCATCTAAGTGACCCTCACCTTGTACATGATCCCAACCAAATTTCATGTTTAAAGAAAAATAAAGTTAACACCTAAAAATACAACTTCAAGAATTATATAATATATTAGAATTTTAAAAATAAGACTTCCAAAATTATATAATATGTTAGAATTTTAAAAAAAAAGTTGGCAGGAACTATTTGGACATCTCAGAGCAACTACCCCTTTGAGTAGACTTTTTGATGGATATACCCCTACAGTTCCCATGTAGTAGAAGTCCAACATCTTTTTTAAAAAAATCATTACCTTTGTAGTGTTGAAGACTTACCCATTCATACTATACTAACTAGGATCATAGTTCATTCACCAAATATGTATCTGTAGATCAAATTTCATAATATGTAAAGCTTGCAGTTGTAGGTCCATCAATAATATTTCGTGAAACATATGTTTCAACTTTCAACTAGCCCACTAATGGAACAGATAGCCTTACTAGTGCCCTTCATTCAAGCCATATCAAGTTAATATGTATTCATAGCCACATCCAATCCATATATTTATGTTTGTAGTCAAAAGAACATAGCAAAACTATAATTTCGAAAGCCATATGATACAGCTCTAGATCTCCAAACAACCCAATATTTTGCAAGCTTGATTGTAATGGGAGGAAGGGGTAATCCAACAGCAAGCTTTACATAGAAGGGGCCATCTAAAATGTCCAGGAGGATCTAAAAAGCTGGTGAAGGTCCTTTAAAAACCATTTTTTGACAAGGTTTGATTAAGCTGTCCTATGAACACCACAAAGTTTGTCTTACCAATACCATTATACCACCCTTACATTGTTTAACTGGGATATGTAAAGATTTCCTAAAATTCAACAAAAAGGAATAATGTTAGAAGTGTGAAAACTCCACACTTTGACTTCTGATAGTGGGCCAACACTACAAGGCTGACAAAAAAGGGAGAGGCCACCCTTTGAGAGAATGAGATAAGCCAGAATAACAGGACCCAAAAGAACACCAGATAGCACTTCTCCTTAATGCTTTAAGGCTCAAGGCTTTAAGCTTAGTTTAACACTGCCATAAAGGCTGAGATTAATGTAATCCATTAATTTACGTGCAGAAGATTCTTACTGTGTGGGATATTGGAAAAGGCTCATAAAGAACTGTTTAATATAATGAAGCAGACATGAAATTACCTTTATGGACCACTACTGAAATATATAAAAGAGTTACTATCACAATATACATATATATATATATATATATATATATATATATATTGTCTTAGTTGGCTGAAGGACATTACCTTTGGAACAATATATATTGTTTTTGTAACAGGTGAAACCAAAGAGATTTATTAATATATATTATTGATTAATAATGCATATATGCATGAATGTGCCTACTGATGATTGCAACATTTTACCTGCCCTAGCAATCTAGCTACTATAAATATCCTTCATTATGTCATTTCAACTCCCTCCACACATATATGATTGGCATATATATTTCTTAAACTATTTCACACCTTAAGACTTGTGAGAAAAATCAAATATGAATGCTTTAATGGTCTATAATTGTGTGTGTGTGTGTGTGTGTGTGTGTGTGTGAGAGAGAGAGAGAGAGAGAGAGAGAGAGAGAGAGAGAGAGAGAGAGAGAGAGAGAGAGAGAGAGAGAGAGAGAGAGAAGACCTAAGTGGAATTTTAAAATGTTGACTATATATGTGAGGGTGGTGAAGACCCTAGGCAAGGACACTAGTAATTGGGCATCTTTTCTTTCTTTATTTTATTTTTATTTATTTTTTATTGATGTGCTCCACTTCTATATATTTATGGTAGAATATCTTAATTTTTCTCGAGAGGACTAGTGTGGTCCTCCCACCATACCACACTATTTTACACACACACACACACACACACACACACACACACACACACACATATATATATATATATATATATATATATATATGATAGAGTTGATAGATAATACAATTTGAAATGGAGAATGGAACAATTTGCACCACACTATTAATTTGTACTCTTTTTCATTCTCAAATGCTTTCTCAAGGCTTTAATAGGTTACTAGAAAGTTAACCTATGGGCAAATTATTATATATGAGCATTTTTCAAATTTGTACGCCACCAAAACGAAATCTTTTCTTTTTCTTTTTGAACTTTTATATACTAATATTGAAAAACTCGAAAAGAAAATGATATTTTGCAATCATTTCAACAATTAAAAATGAAAAATATTTTCCATAATTGAACAAACTCTTAATTCTAACCATTAAAATTCTAACAATAAATTGGTATAATTATTCATCTAAGCTTTGACAATGCTCTCTCATTTTTCTATCATCTAAAATAGCTCACAAATTAAGTCCATTTTACCTAAATAGTCTTTGCATTTCTATTTCCATTATTTGTTCCATTCTCCGTTTCGTTTTCCTTCTCTGTGCTTATAGTATTGATGATAGGTCATGGAAATTTTTGGGATTAAATTCATCAATATAGTATTAAAAACATATTTATCTATATACTAAATGATCGTATGAGGATTATTATGATTATCAAGAAAGAAAAAAAAAATCAATCCTAATGTGTTTTTGGTAACAATATGTAGGCCATGTTAGAATCGAATCAAGTAATCTCAAATTCACAAGTTGATGTTGATAAGCTTGTTTTACAATTTGCGTACGCTTATCACACCTACTTGGTACTAATACAATATATTTTCATAATATACGCATTACAAAGGTGTATTTTAGTTTAGATACTTTCATAGGGCAAGTAGTATTTTGATAAATACTATTGACAAGGCAATATGATACTTCTCAATACTTAATTTTTAAAGTATTCTCATCCATTGGATTGTGACAAGTTGAAAGAATTATGGGAAAAAGAAGTGGAGACATTCGATGTGGAAACTGGGACAACATTTCGGATGCATGCTGCAGTCTTGTGAACAATTAATGATTTCCCCACATACGGCAACCTGGCAAGTTGGAGCAAAAAAGGTTACTTAGCATGCCCAGTATGTAATAAGGATGTTGGGTCCTTATCCTTGAAGCATGGCCGCAAGTTATGTTTTATGTGTCATCACCATTTTCTACGAATTAGACATCCTTGGAGGACTCGTGGCATCATAAGCTTTAATGGAAAACCTGAACGCAGGTCACCGCCAAAGCAGCTAAGTGGGGAAGAGATATTAAACCAGCTAAGGTTGATCGGAGATGTGAAATTTGGGAAACCACAGACTAGTAAAAAAAGAAAACGCGCTGAGTGGGAGTTGAATTGGACAAAGAGAAGCATCTTTTTCGAGTTGCCATACTGGAAAGATCTTCTACTATGCCACAACTTGGATGTCATGCACATCAAAAAGAACATTTGTGAGAATGTCATTGGTACATTGCTTGATATAAATGGGAAGACAAAGGACACCGCAAATGCTCGCTGAGATATGGAAGATATAGGAATACGACCTGAGCTGCATCTATTTTGTGATGGGGACAAAATTCTCATGCCATCAGCTTGTTACACATTTGTGAAGGATGAGAAGAATAAATTCTTCGAATGGTTAAAATTAGTGAAGTTCCCTGATGGAGTCCACACAAATTACAAATAGAATCAATCCTCCCCCTAATAATCTTCAAATAAAAATGCATGGGTGACACTCTTTTATTCTCAATATATAATATTGTTTTTCTAGTCATATTCATATTCTAACGCCCTTCACTTTAATTTTTCCCAATTTTTGTTGTTATTTTTTTCCTACTAGTTGTAACTCTATAAAATTAACTTTAAATTGTTTAATTCTAATGCATTTTATTGGTTTTGTAGGATTGCTATATATTGCTTCTTTTATTCTTTCCTTCCTCCCTCTCTCTCTTTCTCTCTCTCTCTCTCTCTCTCTCTCTCTCTCATGACAAAAAATAAAAAGCAAAAATAAAAAATAAAAAATCAAAAGCTTATACAAATCAAGAGGGTTATTTGCTACTGTGATTCTCCAAGTAGGTGGAAATTCTCCAAATATCATGAGTCAAGGAATAACGTTGCTAGCTTAGCACATAATCCAAGGGTCTTGAGCTTACACTATCTAATAAATTATCTTTAGGAAGGTCGTTAAGCTAAGATGAAATGAGATGAGAATCTAAAAAGTCGTTCAGTATCCTACATAGAATTAGCAACTCAAAACCCAAATAGTTATGCCAATATTTGTTTTTTGATATAATCATAAACAAAAATGCATTAGCGAGACATTAAATACGACAACATAGAGAGACTACAAGAGTAGTTGAATGATTTGGTGCCATGTTAGGTGATGATCTAATGCGATGCTTCTCAGATAATGCTTTCCGTGGTAGAGAAATTTTAGCTAACTGAAGATGTACTTTGGCTAATAGAGCCAACCATTAGTTTCTTAATAGGAAATTTTATTTCCTATTTATTGTTTCTTTACTTTTTTTTTCTAGTATTCAATCATTACGATTTTAATATTTTTTTTAAAAAAAATGGCCTCAAATTGAACAAAAGCCATCATCACAAGAGTATTCAAGATTATTATTTCTAATTATTTGATATTATTTGGATTACGAAAAAATGATACTGAAATGGCATACTTAAGGGGTCCTCTCTGTAAAGTATGCTTAGTAAGTGAAAAAAATTTTAGGCCGTATAAAATATTTTGGTAACCAATTAAGAACTTTTACAATACTAATAATTATAAAACAAATTTAATATAAATGATATATTATTAATTTAAATTTATTTGAACTATAATAAATTTGATCAATTGTTCGCCTTACTTAAGTGATTTTGACTTTTGGTTGATATTATGTTTGGAATGTAATTTACAAAATTGTAAGCTGTGTTTCCTCTATTTTTATAATGAAGATTTTTATTTTTTATTAAAAATTTAATTAATTGTTTAAAATAAAATTAGCCACCTCAATACTTCAAAAATAAAATACAATAGAGCTAGTCAATTTCATTGCATTTTGTCATAAAAATGTAGTATAGTTTGATTGATGGATAAAAAATTTAATACAATAATTGCATAGGGATTAAAATTTTTTTTAAAAAAAATTTATTAAAAATTTATATTCTAAATCATCTATTCCTAAAAATGTTAATTACTTAACCAACATGTGTGTTATAGTAAATTAGTTCATTAAGACATTGTTATCCTTTTTAAAACTCTATTTTCTCCAAGGTCAATTTAGTCAATATATTAACTAATTTTGAGTTCAGGAGATGTTAAATAAAATATGGTTCTCTCTCCCTCCTTTTCAGTATTTAAGTCTAGTTTTCAGAACATCGTAGAGCCATAATTTCATGTTTTGGAGTCTATTTTATTGAGAAATAAGGTGAAAAAAGGCCTAAAAACTTTTGTTGGATGACTTAGATATTATTTTATAATCTCATAGGCATTTGTGGAAAAAGGGAAGATGGCCAAGAAACACTAACCCTTGTTCTATTTAAAGGCCTTAAAAGCACAAAGGGAAAGAGACACATACGTTCGAGCTAGAGAGAGAGAGAGGAGTAGGATCGAGGGGGCTAATATGATGAAAACAAATGGTCGGGGTTTGAACTACCCGATTTCTTAAAAAATCAAAGCATCAAAGAGACAAGGTATATCCATTTTCCTTATTTTCTACTGAAATCCACCATGTTGCATGCTTAATAATATACTAATGTATGGATCATTGTAATATAAGCATAAATGTGGGGTGCTACGATTTAGGGTTTTGTTCGTGTTATTGTTGATAAGATTGGTTTTGATGGTGTAAATTCATTGTTTTCTTTTCTATGACTTGTGGTTAGGTAGTGTAGACACCCCAATTTTAACCGGACTTCTCTTTTCCTCTCGAGTATGGGGACCTTTCGTAACAACATGATGATTTACAGAAGGAGGGGTCGATCCTATATTCTAGAAATTTGAAGTCTTTTTTTTTTTTTTTATGAAATATCTTTTTAAGTCCTTGTGTGTTTGAAATCTAGTCCCTGTCATCAAATCCCTGAAATTAAACCCATGCTATAATGAGTCCCTATTATTAAGTCTTTTTTATTAAATCGAGTCCCTGTCTTAAAATTTTAATTAATTGTTTAAAATAAAATTAGCCACCTCAATACTTCAAAAATAAAATACAATAGAGCTAGTCAATTTCATTGCATTTTGTCATTAAAATGTAATATAATTTGATTGATGGATAAAAAATGTAATACAATAATTGCATAGGGATTAGTAATTTTTTAAAAATAAATTTATTAAAATTTTTTATTATAAATCATCTATTCCTAAAAAATATTAATTACTTAACCAACATGTATGTTATAGTAAATTAGTTCATTAAGACATTGTTGTCCTTTTTAACACTCTATTTTGTCGAAGGTCTATTTAGTTAATATATTGACTAATTTGGAGTTAAAGGAGCAATTAAGGGGTTATTTTGGAGTCCATTTAATTGCGAAAAGGGGGGTTAACCTCATTTAAATTTAAAATTGGTAAAAAATAAGGTAAAAAAGGCCTAAAAACTTTTGTTGGATGACTTGGAGATTCTTTTATAATCTCACAGGCATTTGTGGATAAGGAGAAGATGGCCAAGAAACACTAACCCGAGAGAGAGAGAGAGAGAGAGAGAGAGAGAGAGAGAGAGAGAGAGAGAGAGAGAGAGAGAGAGAGAGAGAGAGAGGAGTAGGATCGAGGAGGCTAATATGATCAAAACAAATGGTCGGCGTTTGAACTACCCGATTTCTCAAAGAATCAAAGCATCAATTAAAGAGAAGGTACATCCATTTTCCTTATTTTCTACTAAAATCCAACATGTTGCATGCTTAATAATATACTAATGTCTGGATCATTGTAATATAAGCATAAATGTGGGGTGCTACGATTTAGGCTTTTGTTCATGTTATTGTTGAAAAGATTGGTTTTGATGGTTTAAATTCATTGTTTTTTTTTCTATGACGTGTGGTTGCGTAGTGTAGACACCCCAATTTTAACCGGACTTCTCTTTTCCTCTCAAGTATGAGGAACCTTCGTAACAACATGATGATTTACAGAAGGAGGGGTCGATTCTATATTCTAGAAATTTGAAGGCCTTTTTTTTAAAAATTTTTTGATGAAATATCTTATTAAGTCCTTGTGTATTTGAAATCTAGTCCCTGTCATCAAATCCATAAAATTAAGCCCATGCTATTGAGTCCCTATTATTAAGTCTCTTTTATTAAATCGAGTCCCTGTCTTCAAATCCTTGAAATTAAGTCCACGTTATTGAGTTCCTATTATTGAGTCCTTTTTATTGAATCGAGTCCCTTCCATTGAGTTTCTGATAATCGAGTCCTTTTTATTAAAGTCCTTGTTTTTAAAGTCGAGTTCTGTTAATTTAAGTCCTTATTTCTAAAATTGGGTCCTTGTTATTGAGTCCTTGATATTGAGTCCTTGTAATTTAAAATTAAGTCCTTTTGTTATTGAGTTTTCGAATTTTAAAATTGAGTCCTTTTTTATTTTGAAATTAAGTTCTTGAGTCCTTACAGTGTTTAAATTAATTATGTCATTTTTTGTTTCAAAATTGAGTCCTTTTTCTGTTTTAAATTTAGTTTTTATTATTAAGTCCTTTTGTTTCTTGGAATTAAAATCATCCCTTTTGCAAAATAGTCCTCCAAAGCAATTTCAAATAACATAGGAAAAACACACTATACTCGAGAAATGCATCCTATAGGGAAAATTCATCAAAGAAATACTGTGGAATATAAAGAAAATATAAAAAAAAATATGTCAGAATATCCAATTATATTGTATGATTTTTCCCCAAAAATTTTAAAAATATTTGCATTAATCTACAAGATTGGGAAAATAATATTTGGAAAATTGAGGAATTGATTTGCGAAACAAAGTTATGGGTAGCTCCGGTATCCACCATAGCGCATGTGCTATTCCCATTGATTCTCAAGTCTACAAACATTAGCCTTCTAGCTCATGCAACATTTGGGGTTTTAGCCTGCTTTTCCAATGCGCACACCTGCCGCATTGCACCCATCCTCGGGGTCTCATCTTCTTCCCCATCGTCTTCCACTGCCTGTTCAAAAATGGAAGCTTGTAAAGCATTAAATGTTGCTTTGTGAGGACACTCAAAGACTCTATAAGGACCTCGACACAAGAAACACTCAAGTTTACCCTTTCCCTTGGGTGTGTTGAACCCTTGAGATGACGAAGCTTCCTTTGAGGTTGATGCTTTATAGTCGGCTCCCCCACTCTTGAGTTTGCCTTTCTTGAAAGACTTTCCACTGTTTCCCTCTCTATCAGATCCTTTGGACGAAGTGGTATTCTCGCCAGCGTAGTTAGTCAAGCGTTTTGCAGTAGCTTGTGCGGTAGACAAGTCTTGAACCCTTTGTCTATGAAGTTCAATTCTTGCCTATGGTTTCATCTCCTCTAGAAAATAGAACAACTTATCCTTCTCCGACATATCCTGGATATCCAACATCAAAGTAGAAAATTTTTTCACGTATTCCTTGATCGACCTTGTATGCTTAAGGTCTCTCAGCTTTTTCCTTGCAGTGTACTCAACATTCTCTGGAAAGAATTGGGCCTTAAGCTTTCTTTTCAATTCTTCCCAATTATCAATTACATAGTTTCAATTTTCAATGTTATTGTACTTAGCACACCACCACAGTTTAGCGTCACCAACCAAGTACATGGTTGCAGTATCCACTTTCACCTGTTCTGAGGCCATCCTCACAGCGCGAAAATACTGTTCCATATCAAACAAGAAGTTCTCTAACTCCTTAGCATCACGGGCACCCCCATACGTTCTGGGTTCAGGTACCTTGGTCTTACTAACTCCCGGAGTGGTTGAGTTCCCCATAGCAAGAACCATCAGATTCACCTTTGCATCCAGATTAGCCATCCGGGCCTGCAAAGTTTCCACGGTGACTACAAAAAAAAACAGATTTTTTGTGATGAAAGTAGTAGTGATGATTTTAAAACCGTTACTAATAGTGTAAGCATTAGTGATGGTTTTAGCAGCCGTCACTAATAAAAAACTAATAGTGATGGTTTAGAACTGTCACTAATACTTTTCGTCACTAAAAACTGCGCGGCAAACAATTTTCGCTCGAAAATTTTTTCGAAAAAATATTAGTGACAATTTTATAGGGTAAGTAGTATTTTGATAAATACTATTGACAAGACAATATGATACTTCTCAGTACTTAATTTTTAAAGTATTCTTAGCTGTTGGATTGTGAATTAAGCATTAAAAATCTAGAAAGACTTGAGCATGTCCTATTTGTCTTATAGGGTTACTTGTTAGAGAGTATGGTAAGCACAATCACATTAAGGATATATAAATTTAATTACACTGCATGCCAATTAGATATTTTCTTTAATAGTTATATGAGCAATCATTAAACTTTAGTATTCATTTTTTTTTTTTGGGTATTTAAGCTACTCACACATTTCGATTATATGGTCAATGTGTTATTTGAGATTGCCCTTCCAATGAAATTGTAGTATTTTGCTTCAAGGTGATGGAATAATGCTATTTTATTGTGTTTAGTTCTATTGCTTGTGAAATTTTGCTATTCCTCTATTTATATTTATATTTCTTGTGCAATTCTACTAGTTTTTAGTATTTTGGCATTTCACTTTGGTGCGATATTCCCTTTTTCAATTTAGTAAAAGTGAGAGCTATTCTCCATTCTAACTATTTTATATCGAAAATCCTTAAAAAAGGAAACAAGTTTACACCACTTTGAAATAAAATTTCATTTTAAGTCATCCATCGCATTAGATAAAATTGATCGTTGTTACATATATTATTAAAAAACAAATGCGTACATGCAATGCATAGATAAGTCTTATATTCCTCAAAACCAAAGCCTGAAATCGTAGCCCCTTGCATGTTTTTTTTTTTTTTTCAACTTCATGTATTCATTGAAGCTTAGATCTGTCCAAGAACGGTTACTATACATTCATTCCTAATCGTATATGCGAGACAAATCAATTGTTATATTTCAATTGATTATTAGTCATACTCTTGAACATGATAATTATTTGTTTTACTTATGATTAGTAATGTTTGTATTTCAACCATTCTTGGATTGTCCAATGTGGATAGTTCAGGAAGTTGTATTTACATTGTTGTCATCATTCACACTTTGTCAATTGTCATTATATATTTCAAGCACATCTCTACTTGTGTTCTCTAGGTGCATAGTGGGGTGTCGTGACAATTTGTTAGTGATGGAAAACTAGCAAAATTTTCACTTCCCTTATCTCATGTACTTGGAGAGCCATGAGGAGATGCTGCCGAAATTTATAATGATTACGACGAAGGAATTTGAGCGATTGATCGCAATGTATTTGCAACATTCCTGAATGGGATAAGATCCATACCCTTTAGAGTATGATGGTTGATTATTGGATTCACGATGCATGCATGATAAACAATATGAGAATATAATGAACACCATTTACTTGAACATATTATGGGGTAATTAATAAACAAGGATAAGAGTTGGATGAACACTCGGGGTAGGTTTTTGCCAGAATACGTGAAAAGGGTACATGATTTCATAATGTTCGCGCGTCCTTGTGTAGACAAAGCCAGTAGAATACGGTGTCCTTCCAAGAAATGCCAAAACATAACATTCAAACACATTGATCTGGTCCATTCACATTTGTTAGACTTTGGAATGAAGAAAAGGTACAGAAGATGGGTGTTCCATGGTAAAGATTATGTAGTTTAGAGCGATAATGATAACGATGAAGATGAGGGGGCAAATATAGTAGGTGGTGATACACGTTCAGAAGGATTAATCGAAATATTAGGTGACTTGCAAAGGGAGATTGCAGTGGACATGGGTGATGTCAGTGTGTCGCGTACTGGTGATGAAACTACTTCAGTGAGTACCATACCTTGCGATCCTAGTACGTTGAATCGACTTGGTAAACCATTTGCTAATCTTATGAGGGATGCACGGGTGCCTCTATATCCAAACTGTAAAAAGTTCTCAAAATTAGAGTTTTTGATAAAGTTGCTTCATATAAGGACAATGCATGGGTTATCTTAGAGCGCATTCAACATGCATTTAAGCCTCATTAAGGCAGCACTGCCTGATGGTGAAACACTTCCCAAGTTTTTTTATGAGGTGAAGATATACATGCATAAATTAGGTCTCGGTTACACTCTAATACATGTGTGTAGGTATGATTGTGCACTCTTTTATGGTGAACATGAAAATGCGAACGAATGCCTAGAATGTGGTGAACCGAGGTACACAACTAATTAGAATAAGGGTAAAAAGATCCCCAAAATTTTTTTTGTGATATTGTCCATTAATCCTGCGGCTGCAACAATTGTATATGTGTAAAAGGACTTCTATAGATCTGAGATGGCATCAAGAGAAACGTCTTCAAGATGGAAACAGTCTTAGCCATCCAACGGACTCTGAAGCTTGGGCCAAATTTGATAAAATGCATCTGTGGTTTGCTAGTGATCCTCACAACATCAGACTTGGCCTTGCTTCAAATGGGTTCAATCCTTTCGGTAACATGACCAACCCATATAGCATGTAGCAAGTTATGATGATGCCATACAATATGCCGCCATGGCGATGTATGAAAGAACCTTTCATTTATATGTCTCTACTAATTCCCAGACCGAGAGCACTGGTAATGATATTGATGTTTACCTACGTTCGTTAATTGATGAGTTGAAAGAATTATGGGAAAAAGGAGTGGAGCCATTCGATGTGAAAATCGAGACAACATTTCGGATGCATGCTGCAGTCTTGTGGACAATTAATGATTTCCCCACATACGACAACCTATCAAGTTAGAGCACAAAAGTTTACTTAACATGCCTAATATGTAATAAGGATGTTGGGTCCTTATCTTTGAAGCATGGCTGCAAGTTATACTTTATGCGTCATCACCATTTTCTACGAACTGGACATCCTTGGAGGACTTGTGGCATCAGAAGCTTCAATGGAAAACTTGAACGAAGGTCACCGCCAAAGAGGTTAAGTGGGGAAGAGATTTTAAACCAATTAAGGTTGATCGGAGATGTGAAATTTGGGAAACCACCGACCAGTAGAAAAAGAAAACGCGCTGAGTGGGAGTTGAATTGGATAAAGAGAAGCATCTTTTTCGAGTTGCCATACTGGAAAGATCTTCTACTACGCCACAACTTGGATGTCATGCACATCGAAAAGAGCATTTGTGAGAATGTCATTGGTACACTGCTTGATATAAATGGGAAGACAAAGGACACCGCAAGTGTTCGCCGAGATATGGAAGATACGGGAATACGACCTGAGCTGCATCTATTTCGTGATGGGGACAAAATTCTCATACCATCAGCTTGTTACACATATTTGAAGGATGAGAAGAATAAATTCTTCGAATGGTTGAAATCAGTGAAGTTCCCTGATGGATATGTATCAAACATAGATCGATGCATAAACACGAAGGAAAGGAAGATGCTTGGAATGAAAAGTCATGACTATCATGTCCTTCTACAATGAGTTCTACTCATTTTCCTTTGTGGACACTTGACTGAAGATGTTTGATCGGTGCTGATTGAGCTAAAATTCTTTTTTCGACAGTTGTGCTCAAAAGAATTGAGCATAAACGTACTTGAATGGTTATAGAATGATATCGTGATCATACTATGCAAGTGGGGAAAATTTTTTCGACAGCATTCTTTGATGTGATGGTCCACCTAACTGTCCATTTACCAAGGGAGGCCATAATTGGAGGACCGATTCAATATCTTTGGATGTATCCTATTGAGAGGTAAAGTATAAAGTCCTTGTATAATGGTCACGCGATTTCCTTTATTTTATTTTATTTATTTATTGTGTCTACAAGTCTATAAATGCTACATAAAATGCACAAGTTCTTATCCATTTTGAAGGGGTACATGCGGAATAAGGCACGAATGGAAGGTTCAATCATTGAGGCATACATTGACAGTAAATGTCTTGCATTTTGCTCAATGTATCTACATGATATTGACATAACGTTCACTCGTGATGAGCGAAATGCAAACGTTCATGCTATTAATTCCGAAGATGAAGAACCCAAGAGCTCTATATTTCGAGAAAATGTTCGGCCTCTCGGTGCACGAGTTTACGATTTCATTGATATGAACAGCCTAGGAAAGGCTTATTTTTACGTCCTCAACAATTGTGATGAAACTGTTCCATATATCGAGTACGTGGTTCCAAACTCCTTACTTTGCATTGTATTTACATATGCATAATTATATACTTACTTAACATTAACATGTACTACTGTTGCATATAGCAAACATAAAACTGAACTCCTAGCCCAAAATGAACGAAATGTTGACAAAAGACATAGGAAGGAATTTATCAACTAGTTTGGAAGTCATGTAAGTAACAAAAACTGCTTGAGTGAGAAGCAATGTATGTTTTCATTTTTGACGATTTATTCTTCTAAACTCCTGTTTATTTAATAGATGAAAGTCATGCATTATAATAAGGAACCAACAGAATGTAAAGATTTGTGCACGTTGGCATGTGGCCCCGATCAACAAGTTAACCGCTACAGCGGTTGCATTGTTAACGGGTTATGATTTCATACAAAGTCCCATGAACTGCATAGAAGAACCCAAAATTGTAGGGTTGTGGTGTTAGGCATAGAAGGAGATGAAGAAATTAACTACTTTGGTGCGTTGGATGACATTATAGAGCATAGCTATGGAGCAAATAGAGTCGTCCACTTGTTCAAGTGTACCTGGTGGGACATCGACAATAAAAATACTAGGATAAACACCGATACCTACTTCACCAGTGTCAATTTTAGCAAGATCTGGTATCAAAATGACCCTTTCGTGCTTGCGACATAGGCAGAACAAGTGTTTACCTTAAAGACACCAAATTGAAGGGTGAGTGGTATGTGGCCCAAAAGATTCCTTCCCGAAGTTTGTACGCTATTGCAGAAGTTGCAGATAGTGAGATGAGTGCCAGTGAGACGAGTGCCAGTGAGACTGCATTCCAAGAAGATGAGCCACCTGTCCATGCAGCAGTGCAATCTGCTACAGATGTTGTCGAAGAAGGCGCCAATCCTATAACATTGCATAGGGATGATGCCAGGGCAGAACACGTAGGGACTGCTGACATTACAATTGAACCTTCTATAGGCTTTCACTTCATCGACGATGAGGAAACTGATGAGAAAGATGAAACAGGAGTCGAGTACTATAGTGAAGAGGAAAACACTTTAGAAAGTGAGGATGATACTGATATTGAGGACGTATAAGGGGTAAGCATGTTATTTTTGTCACTATGTATCTGACATGTGTAAATAACTTAAAAATAGATGTATGCTGCATCCATCTAATATTCATACTTCTTATATTTACTTGTCTGTTAATTTGCAGATACGGCACCAGGAGGCCGACGTTGGAGAAATCCTTTCAGGCACACGAGTACATCACATGAGGATGATCTGGCATCCTCCAGATCGGCGGATCCTGTTGGTCCTGATGTGGCGACACCATTGTCTGAGCCATTGGAACCTCGGCCAAACATGGATACCACTTATGCGACTAACACATAGGGTGAGTTGCCGACCGTCATGAGCAGTGTTGGTATGGATACGATTAATTTATGTACATGTCAACTATTGATGATAGTTATTTACGTGTATGATTATAATATTGTTCTTAAATTAACTCTACTTTCAGCATCTACGTCCACGGTCGGGTTAGGCCATGGTGCAGCGAAGAACATGTCGCTGAAGAAGCACCTGGATAGGACTAAATAGTGCATTTAGATCGACATTCCTCCAGGATACACTGCTCCGCTGAACTATTGGTGCACCACATAAATGAGGGAGCTCGGCATTATATGCCGACAATATGCTCTAGTCACCACATTCAGCTGGTCGCAAATGACTTAGGAGCAGTTCATGGTTCTTTACATGTGCATTTTGGTAAGTTCCCGAACCCTATATAGTTGTTTTTAATTTAAATATTTTTTTACTTTTAATATACTAGTCAATCAACAACTGTCTAACATTGTAATTGTATTACCTATATATGCAGGAGGAGTTTGATATGGACATCCTCGAGGATGACCAATTGAGGAGGGCAGTCGACGTCCAATTGTGTAATAAATTTAAGAGCTATCGCTCGAAAATGCACTCCCATTTTCGAGTGATAGGAGATGAAGAAGAAGCGCGGCCATATGATAAGATATCCCAAGAGGATTGGAACTTGGTTTGTCACCATTTCCATGACCCACGCTATCAGGTGATGTGTTTGTATTATAATCACTAATTTTTCACAATGATGTCACTAATAAGTCGTCATTACATCTTCTTTGTAGGCCATATGTGAAACAAATGCTGCGAATCGCAGCAAACTCCCTACGACGTATTGCGGTGGATCGAGGCTATTCGTAAATCATCGCTAGGTAATTACTATATATAAAATTATCTAACCATTACATGACATAATACTAATGATGTCTTATATGATAATGTAGTGTGATCCTGAGACTGGCGCAGAGGAGCCATTGCCGGATCTGTATCAGAGAACACACCAACGGCAATCGGGGGAGTGGTACGAGGGTGCGCAGGATAGACATGTAAGTGAAGCAAAAGATTTAGTTTACTAATTTATTCAAAACATCAAAGTTATAGTCTTACTTATTCCTTTTTATCATTTTCATGATTGAAATTAGGCACGGATGGTCGAGATGAGGGATGCATTTGTTTTAGAGGGGAGTCAGCACATGACAGATTTCGAGATCACTTCCCAGGTGCTTGGGCAACGAGCAGGGGTTTGGGTGAAAGGTCTTGGAAGTAGTTACATCGTCCCAATAGCATCATCATCCATGGGTGCGGCGGCTCGTGGAGAGAAGGAACGACAGCGTCAAGAGGCCAAGTATGATAAACAGGAGAAGGCTCAATGGATGCGGATGATGGAAATGGAGAACGCGGAATTGAGATCGGAGGTCTCTAGCTTTTGAGCCTAGATGCAAGCCATGATGGATAGGCAAGCGCGGTTAGAGGAAAGGATGCACCAATCTGGACCAGATGATGTGGGTGGCTCCTCTGATTAATTATAAGGTATTATGATCACAAATTGAGTTTCATGTTAAATTATGTTTTTATACTTATATGGGTATAATTCTTACATGATACGAAAGGAGTGAATCAGATGATTCAAAGGCATGTTATTTTGTATATAGTACGATAGTGGCAAAGCAGATTCATGTCTATTTGGGTCTCACATCGATTTTTCAAGATATGTTTAATTCATTTAAAATCTTTTCAATGAGCATATTATCGGATGACTCGAGATAACAAGTTTTATTTAAATTATGAATTTAAGATATGGTTATATGGATTACTATCGTGAGTATCCTACATGATTTCATGCTAGTCTAGATTGCCTCCTGCATGGCGGATGCAATTGATGTGTATTGCATGCTCGTAGTAGATATAGGTTTTCGTGTGCCTTAAACATCCAATTTACAATCGGCATGCTGCCGAAATTGCATTAAAATTTTCCAAAGTCCTAAACAAAATATAGGCTTAGTTTAATGTTAAATTATTTTGTTGACACTACGAGTCCAATCCTGTTTTGATAATGACAAATCACTTGGTATTTGATCTGTGCATTAAGTTTGTGAACATGACTTACATTAAGCATGCACGGAAAGATAACGAGTCATGGAAGCCTTTAAGTAAAGCTTGCAAATCTTGGAAAGCACCATGGAACTCAAAGAGTACGAGAATCAAGATGCAAGCGGTAAAGTTCAAGAATATCTTGGGAATGGGTATTTAGAACTCATGTACTTATATTTTTGTATGATTTAATCTGAGGCCCAACATAACTTATAATGATTTTAGGACTCATGCATTTCATGTACATCATTAGGGAACTTACATGGGCTTAGAAAGCTTTTTAAAATCATAGAAAACTTGTTTTATAAAAGACCCAAGCAAAGAAGCAAAGCATAATTTTAAACTAAAAATGAATAATTGAGAAAAAGGAGACTTCGGTAGCCTAAAGTCAACTTCAGTCGCCTGAAAAAATTTTTGGTTGCCTGAAGATTAAGTTCGGTAGTCCGAAGAATTAAATGGGAAAATAGAACATGACAGAGGTACTTCGGTCGCCTGACCCTGGAACCTCAGGTGCTTGAAGTTGCAACTTTAGGAGCCTAAACCCCACTTCGGTTGCCTGAAGTCGTGGGAAAGTCTAAAAAACATATTTTTATTAAAAGGACTCGCGAGCTATTTTATTGATCCAACGACTGAGATCAATCCTAAGGGTTACAATATATTCTAAATATCTAAACCCTAGAACATATGTTAGACACACAAGAAAGAGAATAATACACCTTGTTGAAAGAACGTTGAAAATCTACTCCTAGTGCTATACGATTGCCTACTTTTCAATCTTTAATTTTCGAGTTTGGGCAGATCAACTCAGATTCTCAAAGGGAACTTGTTTACTCAACTGTACTTCAATCTAGTATTGAGGTTTGATCTTTCAAGTTATTATTCTTAAGAGCATCTCATCTTATCTCATTACGTGTTTTTGAATATCATTGGAAAAGTTTTGATCTTAGGTGTGCGTAAACCTATAAAAATTGATTGTTGAAAAGATCATTACTTGAGAACATTTTTGTTAGATCAGCTGATTGGTTTTTGATTCAAGGGTATTCAAATATACATATTTATTGGTCATAGACCTTATTATTGTAAAAGATTGATCTTGAAAGTGGCTATACATATACATCGTTATTCTAAACAAGGTCATTATTTGATTTAGGGTGTGTGATTGATTGAAAGGTTTGTTTCAAATAAATTTGAGCATTATTGCAAAGTGAAACAAGAACCCTAGTATACTCCTAAACCTTTTCAAATATATCTATACTTGGGAGTTTTGGTTAAATATGGATTTGTGTGTTGAAGAATATCATACATAAAACGATTGTATCGTTTTTTCATACATTCATGAGCTTCAAGTTATATCATATGTCAATGCATTAGGATTTTGAATTGTACTCACCAGCTTTTGTTAGAAGCATTGTTTTGAGTGTTAATCTTCATATTCTATTATATACATGGTTCGGTGTGTGAATCAGTGTGTGAGGAGAGAGTTGTATCTCTTGTAAGAAGCGGAGTAGGAGGAAGCTGTGCCTCTTATAAGCAGCGGATTGTAAGGGAAGCTCCGTTCCACGTTAAGGAGTAGGGTTTTAGTGAATCCTTGAGTGGTTGCTCAAGGTGATGGTGTAGGCCAAGTCGGCTGAACCTCGTAAAACTATGTTTGTCTTCTCTTTTCCCTTTACTATTTATTTTCAGCATTGCATTTAAATTGTGTTTATTGCATGCATAGGTTGGATAGTCTTGCACAAAAGTAATTGAGTCACAAGAATTTATTGGTAAATATATAAAAAGGGTTTAAGCGGTGAATAAGTGCCTTAGAAATTTTTAAAATACCCAATTCACCCCCCTCTTAGGATTACACCTGATTCAACATTTGGTATCAGAGCGGGTTTACATAGACTTGATAGTTAATTTGTAAAACGATCACATGACACACATTGGTGTAACTCCATTCGGTGAGGGACACACATCCACTAGACTACCCATTTTACGTGGTGTAAATTTCACCTATTGGAAACGTAGGATGAGCATATATCTACTGAACGTAGATTGGAAGGTTTGGAAAATAGTGACTAGGGAAATCACATTCCCATAAAAGTAATTGATATGATTAATGTACCTAAAACTGAAGATGAATATACTAAAGAGGATTGGAAGTAAATTCAAACCAATGCCACTGCCATGAACTTACTTTTCTGTGCATTAGATGTCAATAAATTTAATAGGGTAATGACATGCAACTCAGCTAAAGAAAGTTGGGAAAAATTAGAAGTTACATATGAAGGCACTAAGGAAGTCAAGGATAGTAGGATAGACATGCTCACTAGTGAATATGAAGTATTTAAAATGATGATTGATGAATCCATACAATCCATGTACACTAGATTCACACACATCATTAAGTCTTTTAATGCTCTTGGGAAAACTTACCCTACTTATGAGTTGATCAGGAAAATACTCAGGCGATTACCTCCAGTGTGGGAAGCGAAAGCTACGACTATAGGAGAATGGAGAAATCTCAAGGAGATGTCGGTGGATGAACTCATTGGATCACTCATCACCTATGAGCTGGCAATAAACGAGAGGAAAAATGAGCAGAGTAAAGCTAAGAAGGTCATTGCACTTAAGGCATGATCAAGCTATTCAAGTGAAGGAAGCAATTCCGAAACGGATGATGACATGGCCTTGCTAACAAAGAAGTTCGGGAAGTTCTTGAAGAAGAACAAAAAGTTCAACAGAAAATTTTGAAACTCTAAATCAGAAAGAGGAGAGCAAAGTATGAAGAAAAAGAAGAAGGATCCACCAACATGCTACAACTGCTAAGAAGTTGGATACATCAAGCCTGAGTGCCCCGAGCTTATAAAAGCTTCAAAGAAAAAGAAGAAGGCGCTGAAGGTCGGCTGAGATACACACAACACTAGTAGTTCAGAATCTAAATCCAGTGATGACGAAGTTGCCAATCTGTGTCTAATGGCACATGATGACCTTGAGGTACAATCATCTTTTTCATCGTCTTCATACTATTCTAGTAAATATGAAAATGAAAATGATATGATTTCATATAATGAATTGAAACACGAATACCTATACACTCTTAAAATGCTTGAGAAGAAAACAAAGAAAATTTCTGAGTTGAGAAGCAAAGTCAAAGGACTTTCAATTCTAGTTGAACTCCAAAATGAATCCCATACATCATTCATAAAAGATAAAGATTTGAAAATTGACGAGCTAGAAAAGGATTTGAAAAATAAATTTGAAATTATCTGTAAATTTACTGAAGGAAAAAATAATTTTGAAAAGCTCCTAGGATCTCAAAGAAACTCCCTAGAAAAGGAAGGGCTCGGTTTTAATGGTAAGGAAAATATAAAGAAAAGACATCTTTACATGGGGTATTTTAGAAAAGAATCAAAGTCATTTGTTCCAATTAAGAATCATTGTAGATATACTACTTGCTTTAAATGTAGAAGGTTGGGTCACATACAATTCGACTGTCCTTTCAAAAATAAAGATGTAAAAATAAAGAAACTATGGAAGGTCAAAGGTCAATCTAGCACTAACCCTTCTGGACCCAAGACAATTTGGGTACCAAAGCTAGTTGTTTAATTCTACCTTGCAGATTTGCTTAAGATCAACATCCTCAAAAGATAGATGGTATATGTATAGCGGATGCTCACGCCACATGATCGGGGATAAAGCAAAATTCACATACATTATACTCAAGGATGAAAGGTTTGTTACTTTTGGAGATAATGTTAAGGGAAGGATCACAAGAGTCAGTAAAGTCGGTAATGATTCCTCACTCATTATTGATGATGTTTTATTAGTTAAGGTTTAAAGCACAATTTATTGAGCATAAGTCAACTATGTGATAAAGGCTACAAAGTATCATTTGAATATGACAAGTGCATAGTTGAAAACAAAACTGATAATCATATAATGTTCATTGCTAAGCGTTATGAAAATGTATATACCACAAGCTTTGATAACTTAACTTCATAGAGTATGACATGCTTATCTGCTATAAATGAAATAAGTTGGATTTGGCATAGGAGACTAGGACACGCAAACATGGATTTAATCTCAAAACTAGTCAAAAAAGAATTAGTTAAGGGATTGCCTACGACTAAATTTGTGAAAGATAAAATCTGTGATGCATGCCGACTAGGAAAACAAGCAAGAACAAGCTTTAAGAAGAAGAAAGAGATCTCCACTACTAGGCCACTTAAAATGTTACACTTAGACTTTTTTGGACCAAACCAAATTCAAGGTTTAGGAGGAAAATCATTCACCTTTGTCATAGTTGATGAATTTTCAAGATACACATGGGTACTATTCTTAGGACACAAAGATGAAGCATGTGAAAAATTTATAAACCTGTGCAAGAAAGTCCAAAATGAAAAGGAATATGTTAGAAAAGGTGTATTCCCAAGAGGGGGGGGGGTGAATTGGAAATTATAACTTTTATCCTAGGTTAAGTCAGAAGTCAATAAGTTTTGGTAACTTAGGGTCTTTCTACACAGTTCCAAATGTACTGATAAGTAAAATACATGGAATTTAAATCATGCACATCATTCATACAATAACATATACGTGCGATAAATATAAAGTGTTGAAATGTAAATAGACACACGATATGTTATCGGGGTTCAGCCAACTGTGCCTACGTCCCTGCCTCTAGCTCACAAGCCAGAGGATTCCACTAATAGCTCACTTAAGGGTGGAGCGGCACTGTTTAGAACCAGGTCAAATTAACACAGGGCTGACCTCAACCTTAACCAGGTCAATTAGCGGGGCTGACCTTAACCTATACGCCTTAACAGGACGACGCACCTAACTTTCCTGATCGGGTCTAAGCCAATCCGGGACTATTCCAGGGCTAGTCTCCCTCTTCAGGCTCGTGCCTGGAAATACAATAGATGTGTATATAAACAGATGGTACAGTGATTGTGCTTTCGTGTAAAGCAGATATGTACCCAAATACGTGCAATAACATACACCACAATATGATTCAATATGTAAGCTCAGTGTGGTTCTATATTTCAACTCTCAGATATATATATATATATATATATATATATATATATATATATATATATATAGATATATTTACTATCAGTGTAATGAGTGCGTGAGAGTAACAATCAAGCAATCTTTGTTTCACAGGATATTCAGGCAAGATGTTCACAAAAAGATGCTAGCCAAACAAAATATATATATATATATATATATATATATATATATATAAGCTCAGTGTGGTCCAATATTTCAACTCTCAGATATATATATATATATATATATATATATATATATATATATGATTCAATATGTAAGCTCAGTGTGGTCCAATATTTCAACTCTCAGATATATATATATATATATATATATATATATTTCAATGAGCGGGTTTTCTCAATCGTATGATGCTCAAGTAATGTATATGTTTGATTTGCAAAAAGATATTCAATCTTTGTATTCAGAAAATAATATGTAGGTCAACGAATATTGCAACAAAGATCAATATCACATAAACAAATATCTTTTCAAAGTTATATCAAGATAAATCCCACAAGATATTTGGAAATGTTTGAAGAGATTTTGCAATCCAAAAACAAATACAAACTTCACAAGATATTGCAATGAATGTGCAATACTTGGAAGTTTAATATAAGTCTTCTTAGGAGAGACTTATTAACAGAGTCCCCTAAGAATACTCGGGTTGGCTCTCAATTAAAATCATCACAAACAATTAACACACTTGGGAGAGCAACCCTAGAAAGCAACAACACTTAAATCACACTTACAAAATATGTTTGAGTTGAAAATCTGGTAAGAATAAGTGTTGGAGGCTCAATAAATGAGTATTATAAACTTTGGGATTTTCGGAGAATTTTCCCTAATCAAAGTGGCTAATTCCACTAATTTTCTCAAATGATCTCATATATATAGACATGAGAGAAAATATGACCGTTGGGGACCTATTGGGTATTATTAGAAAAGTTTAACGATGTTTAAAGCATTTTAACCCTGTTTAAAAAATATTAACTGCGGTAAAAGATCAGGGCAACTCGAGAGGTCCGGTCGACCAAGTCTCAAATGGTTTGGTCGACTAGGGAAATATTGAACTAATTGCACGGTCAACGAGGAGAGGGCGATTTCCCAATTTTTTGAGTTTTGGTCTACCAGGGCATTTTGAACTACCTAGTTCGGTCGATCAGACTGCTCAGAATTCTCCCGAGGACCCTCCGGTCGACAAGATAGTTGTAGTACAAAAGTGATCGGTCGACCAGATGGTCAAACTTTTGACCCAAGGAGGTTTCGGTCAACCAGGGCCTTTTGAACTACCTGGTTCGGTCGACTAGGTGGTCAAAAAGTTGAACAAAAAGGGTTTCAATCGATCGGGGCTTTTTGAACTATTCTGGTTCGGTTGACCAGGTGGTCAAACTTTTGACCCAAGAGGTTTCGGTCGACCAGGCCAAAATGAACTGACTTTGCTGGTCAACCGAAAGTGCACCATGTGTGCATTTTGGTCTCGTTTCGAAACAAACAAGCCATATTTAAGTGCCTAACAAACATATGTGTAAATGTGTATGTCCTAGGGTCACTTGGGGTCCAATTTGAAGACATCGAAAAAGTCCGGTGTCGGTCGACCGAAGGGTACACCCTAAGGTCTTTCTAAGGTCATTTCTCATTTACGGTTTGTTTGAGATTATGTAATAAATCATACATGTGATGTGCGTGAACTTATTACAAACCAATCCCTATTTACTATTACAGACTTTTCCAACTTAAATATTATAGACCCGAATATAAATTACAACAAATAAATTATATCTAGGGTCTTCAAAGTCTTCGTTTTCCCTCGGGTCTCCGAGTGCCATCATAGGATACTACCAAGATAAACCTGCACATCAACTCGGCAGTCATTAAATACCTGAGTATTTGTCATAATCAAAATAGGGTATGACCCATAGGGTCAACAAAATACACTATTACTAAAATTCGAAGTGATAGGGGTAGAGAATTTAAAAATCAAGGCATGGAAGACTATTGTAATTCATTAGGAATTGCCCATAATTTTTCATCTCCTAGAACACCACAACAGAATGGCGTAGTTGAAAGGAAGAATAGATCTATACAAGAAATGGCCAGAACTATGCTTAACAAACATAAATTACCTAAACACTTTTGGGCCGAGGGAGTGAATACCGCCTACTATGTGCTAAATAGAGTTCTGATTAGACCATCACTTAATAAGACTCCTTACGAATTATGGAATGGCCATAGACCAAACATATCATATTTTCATGCCTTTGGCTTTAAGTGTTTTGTGCTTAGAGACAATGAGCATCTAGGAAAGTTTGATGTAAAATCAGATGAAGGTATCTTCCTAGGGTATGCTTTAGATAGTAAAGCCTACAGAGTGTATAACAAACGAACATTGACGGTCATAGAATCCATTCATATAGTGTTTAATGAGTCGAATCCCTTCTCCAAAAGAATAGATGAAGATGAAATTGAATTAGATAAGGAACTAGAAGAACTATCAATTCAGAATGATTCAGGAAAGAAAAATGAACTTAAAAAACCTTCCATTGAAATTGATCAAACTACAAATGAGGTTAATGAACCACCTAGAGATGGAAATACATAAAGAATCATCCCATAGATCAAATAATAGGTGAACCATTACGTGGAGTAGCCACTCAGTCCTCTCTTAGGAACATGGTTAGTCATTTTGCATTTCTATCTTAAGAAGAACCTAAGAATGTGAGTGAAGCAATAGAGGATGAATATTGGGTGCTGTCCATGCAAGAAGAGTTAAATCATTTTGAAAGAAACAAAGTATGGACTTTAGTTACTAGACCAGATGATAAGTCAACCATAGGTACCAAATGGATATATAAGAATAAAAGAGATGAACATGGAGTAGTTGTGAGAAATAAGGCTAGATTAGTAGCTCAGGGATACAATCAAGAAGAAGGTATAGATTTTGAAGAAACATTTGCCCCAATAACTAGGATGGAAGCCATACGAATGCTCTTAACATATGCAGCTTTTAAGGATTTCAAGCTATATCAAATGGACGTCAAAAGCGCATTTTTAAATGGCTACATAAATGAAGAAGTGTATGTAGAACAACCCCCAAGCTTTGAAAATCATAAGAATCCAGTTCATGCTTATAGACTGGAAAAAGCCTTCTACGGTTTAAAGCAAGCTCTTAGAGCTTCGTATGAAAGGCTAAGCAGTTTTCTATTAGAAAATGGATTTATAAGAGGAAAGATAGATACAACCCTATTCATAAAGTCTAAGAAAGATGATATTCTCCTAATGCAAGTATATGTAGATGATATCATATTTGGCGTTGCAGATAAAGAATTGTGTAATGAATTTGCCAATACCATGCAAAATGAATTTGAGATGAGCATGATGGGTGAACTAAATTTCTTCCTAGGACTTCAGATTAGACAAGAAAATCATGGAATATTCATAAATCAATCAAAGTATATTAGAGACTTACTCAAAAAGTTTAATATGGAAGATGAAAAAATATTAGGTACACCTATGAGTGCTTCATTGAAATTAGATAAAGATGAACAAGGTATATCCGTAGACGTCAAGCTATATTGTAGAATGATAGGTAGCTGGTTATGCCCGACTGCCAGTAGACCAGATATAATGTTTAGCATATGTTTGTGTGCAAGATTTCAGTCTGCTCCAAAAGAGTCTCATTTGCTAGCTGTTAAACGAATACTTAGATATTTGATAGGAGCCATGGACATTGGGTTATGGTATCCTATGCACACATCCTTTGAGATTCTTAGTTATTCAGACGCTGATTTTGCAGGTAGCAAAGTGGATAGGAAGAGCACTAGTGGTACTTGTCATTTCTTAGAGCACTCTTTGGTTTCTTGGTTTTCCAAGAAATAAAATTTAGTTGCACTTTCCACAGTTGAGGCTAAATACATAGCGATAGGTAGTTGTTGTGCTCAAACGCTTTATATGAAGCAACAACTGAAGGATTTTGGATTAAGTTATGAAACAATCCCTATAAGATGCGATAATACGAGTGTAATAAATAACTCAAAGAATCCCATATTACATTCACGAACTAAGTACATAGAAATACGACGTCACTTTCTTCGTGACCATGTACAAAAAGGGGATGTAACACTAGAATTTGTATGCACAAATGAATAATGGGCAGATATATTCACGAACCACTTGCGGAGGATAGGTTTATCCAAATTAGGTGTGAATTAGGTCTTATGCATAGTCGAGAGGTTGCTTAGAATCATGTTAGATGATATAATTCAAAGGGAGCAACATCATTTACGATATAATCACTTGGTGTTGCATTAATCAACAATTAGACACATTTAAAACCTTAAGATTTCTAAAGGGATAAGAACATAAGGGTACGTTCACTTATATTTTTATTTGCTTACACCTTTTTGTTGATGTCAAAAGGGGGAGAAAAATCAAGAGCAAAAATGATTACATACAAAAATCAGAAGCGAAGAAAAATCGGGGGCAAAAATTGTTATTGAAGTTATGCAAAGGGTGAAATATACAAAGGACGAGAAATCTAGCATATTCATCATGAGCATATTTCATATCTCATTTGGATTCGAGCTAAACACTGTGTATATGAATATGAGCATATTGTCATTTACTAATTATTTGATGCATTAATTGAGGGGGAGCCTTGTTAGGTGTAACCCATTATATGTATTTTTGGCTCGTGCATTTGTCATCATCAAAAAGGGGGAGATTGTTAACTCTATGAGTCCAATCCTGTTTTGATAATGACAAATCACTTGGTATTTGATCTGTGCATTGAGTTTGTGAATAGGACTTACATTAAGCATGCACGAAAAGATAACGAGAATCAAGATGTAAGCGGCAAAGTTCAAGAATATCTTGGGAATGGGTATTTAAAACTCATGTACTTACATTTTCGTATGATTTAATTTAAGGCTCAACATAACTTAGAATGATTTTAGAATTCATGCATTTCATGTACATCATTAGGGAACTTACATGGGCTTAGAAAGGTTTTTAAAATCATGGAAAACTTGTTTTATAAAAGACCCAAACAAAGAAGCAAAGAAGAATTTTAAACTGGAAATGAATAATTGAGAAAAAGGAGACTTTGGTAGCCTAAACTCAACCTCAGTCACCTAAAAAATTTCTTCGGTTTCCTGAAGATTAAGTTCGGTAGCCTGAAGAATTAAATGAGAAAATAGAACCTGGCAAAGGTACTTCGGTCACCTGACCCTAGAAGCTCAGGCGCCTGAAGTTGCCACTTCAAGAGCTTGAACCCCACTACGATTGCCTGAAGTCACGGGAAAGTCTAAAAATCAAATTTTTATTAAAAGGACTCGCGAGCTATTTTATTGATCCAACGGCTGAGATCAATCCTAAGGGTAATATACTATATATTCTAAATATCTAAAGCCTAGAACATATGTTAGACACACAAGAAAGAGAGAATACACCTTGTTGAATAACGTTGAAAATCTACTCCTAATGCTATACGATTGCCTACTTTTCAATCTCTAATTTTCGAGTTTGGGCAAATCAACTCAGATTCTCAAAGGGAACTTGTTTACTCAACTGTACTTCAATCTAGTATTGAGGTTTGATCTTTTAAGTTATTATTCTTAAGAACATTTCATCTCATCTCATTACGTGTTTTTGAATATCATTGGAAAAGTTTTGATCTTGGGTGTGCGTAAACCTACAAAAATTGATTATTGAAAAGATCATTACTTGAGAACATTTTTGTTAGATCGGCTGATTGGTTTTTGATTCAAGGGTATTCAATATACATATTTGTTGGTCATATACCTTATTATTGTAAAACATATTTTGATTAAAAGATTGATCTTGAAAGTGGCTATACATATACATCGTTATTCTAAACAAGGTCATTATTTGATTTAGGGTGTGTGATTGATTGAAAGGTTCGTTTCAAATAAATTTGAGCATTATTGCAAAGTGAACCAAAAACCCTAGTAAACTCCAAAACCTTTTTAAATATATCTATACTTTGGAGTTTTGGTTAAATAAAGATTTGTGTGTTGAAGCATATCATACATAAAATGATTGTATCGTTTTTTCATACATTCAAGAGCTTCAAGTTATATCATATGTCAATGTATTAGGATTTTGAATTATACTCACCAGCTTTTGTTAGAAGCATTGTTTTGAGTATTAATTTTGATATTCTATTGTATACACGGTTCAGTGAGTGAACCGGTGTGTGAGGAGAGAGTTGTATCTCCTGTAAGTAGCAGAGTAGGAGGAAGTTGTGCCTCTTGTAAGCAACGGATTGTAAAGGAAGTTTCGTCCCACTTTAAGGAGCAGGGTTTTAGTGAATCCTTGAGTGGTTGCTCAAGGCAAAGACGTAGGCCAAGTCGGCTAAACCTCGTAAAACTGCGTTTGTCTTCTCTCTTCTCTTTACTATTTATTTTCAGCATTGCATTTAAATTATGTATATTGCATGCATAGGTTGGACAGTCTTACACAAAAGTAATTGAGTCACAAGAATTTATTGGTAAATATATAAGAAGGGTTTAAGCGGTAAATAAGTGCCTTAGAATTTTTTAAAATACCCAATTCACCCCCCCTCTCTTAGGATTACACCTAATTCAACATATTTTTGAAAGGATAATTGAAACTTAGGAATCATAATAAATGAGGTAATGTAGACCTAGTTCATTTAGAACGGACATTCATTTACATGTTTTTTGTCCGGTAAGCTTAAAGCGTTCATTGATGTTCTGAAATCATTGAAAATACTATATACACTTGGCCGAGGATTTGAAAATTTTAAAAACGCATAAGTTAAATATATACATAACTCACAGGGAGCATCACTTTCATAATCATTTAAATTAAATGCTCTCATCATTTCATAACGTTCATGTCCAAATGCTTAGATGAATAACAATACCACACTGAACTCAATACTATCCACTGTTCGCTACTGTTCGTATTATGAATTTAAGATATGGTTACATGGATTATTGTCGTGAACATGCTACATGATTTCATGCTAGTCTAGAATACTTCCTGTATGACGGATGCAGTTCATGTGTATTGCCTGCTGGTAGTGGATATAGATTTTCATGTGCTTTCAATTTTTTATAAATGATCTATTTCAACCTATCAGGTGCAGGTTTTATGGGAAAACGTCCAATTTACAAACGGCATGCTACCGAAATTGCTTTAAAATTTTTCAAAGTCCTAAACAAAAGATAGGCTTAGTTTAATGTTAAACTATTTTTGAAAGGATGAGTGAAACTTAAGAATCATAATAAATGAAGCAATGTAGACTTAGTTCATTTAGAAAGGACATTCATTTACATGTTTTTGATCCGGTAAGCTTAAAGCATTCATTGCCGTGCCGAAATCATTGAAAATATTATATACACTTGGCCGAGGATTTGAAAATTTTAAAAACGCATAAGTTGAATATATACATAACTCACAGGGAGCATCACTTTTATAATCATTTGAAAAAGACATAATTAGGGATTCGTCTAGGCATATGAGTTACAATGTCAATGTAGAAAAGAACCAAAAAAAGTGGAATAATGCTTGTCTACGAAATAGTAAAACATGCTAATTTGACAAGTGTCCCCGGCTGGATTTATTCGCTGCATCCCCTTCCTCACGTAATGCTAATACCTCATTGAGTCATTGTGCAAATCCCTCATAAACTAATCTCATGCTACGTTCCAAAGCTTGCATTTTACATCTTAAGTTTACATTTAAATAAACTTCAATAAATTTCAATATAATTTTATGCTCCTCGTGTTTGAGACCTTTTGGACTTGAATTTACATTGAATTTAAATAAATTGTATTAAAATTTGTCCAAATCAATTCAAATGTTCGAAATCTATTCTCTCGAATGCAACGTTACATTTTTCATTATTGATATTACTACTGTACAAATTATGTAATATGCATGATTATGAAATCTTTGCCAATTTGTTATATCATATAATTATTTTTCCTCATTATACTTTGCATCAATTCTCGTCAATTTGGTATACTAATTTTTTTTAATAACTCCTAATTTGTAGGATTCGCGGCTGTCATAACATCAGCATGATACCATGCATACATGCACTACAGTCGTCAGATGCAACTTTTGATTATGTCTTTATAATTTTTATTGTTATTTTAACAAATGGAGTTTTTGTATTTTAATTTGAATTTGTATTAGTATTTCTATTTGAATTTTGAATATTTTTAAATAATTTTTGATATCTAAACATACGTTATTTCTTCATTTTGATTGAACTTGTATTTAAATTCAAAATTTTGAATGATTTTCGAATTTTGTAGTAATTATGGTTTTAGTTTATATATTCAAAAATGTAATTATAGATTTTTATATAAGAATTCATCATTAAATAAAATTAGTAAAAAAAAGTTGTTTAATTTTTCTAATTATTAGTGAAGGATTCAAATTTGTCACTAATACCCTACTATTAGTGACGAATTTTTGATTCACCAATAATACCACACCAGTAGTGACGAATTTCTAATTCGTCACTAATATCATACTAGTAGTCATGAATTTTTTATTCATCAATAATACCACACTAGTAGTGATGAATAACTAAGTCGTCACTAATACCCTACTAGTAGTGACTATTAGTAGTAACGAATTTATAATTCATCATTAATACCCCTACTATTAGTGACGAATTTGAGTTGAGCTATTATATATACTATATAGTGACGGTGTTAAGGTTTTAGTGACAGATTTAATCCGTCACTAATACTCCATTATTAGTGACTAAAATTATATTCGTCATTAAAAGTTAGTAGTAATGGCACATATAACAACTATTTGAAAACCATCACTACTACTCATTAATTTGTCACTAATACTATTAGTGACGAATTTATGACTATTAGTGACGGAAAAAAAAAAATCACTAATGCCCTAATTTTTTGTAGTGAGTGTGGTGAAAGTCCTCTGACATTTCACTTGTCAAACTTGCTTGATTCTGCTATGATCCCATCACTTCATCAACAAGCCCCCTCAGTTGGGCCATCTCGTTGGCTATATTTTTGGTTGTCTCTTCAACCTGTGCTTCCAGTGCACTGAGTCTTTCAGCATTGTTTGGTGCTCTGATACTAAGTGTCACGATCCGACTATTTTCACACCATTGTGAAGGGTCATGCAGCGCTAGCTAAAGCACCCTTGTTTAACTAGCCAGCCTATCGTTTACCAACATTCATCTACGAAGCACTTTCATTAGCATTCATTCAAATAGCAGCAGAAACAGTAATCAATTCATGAAAGTCGTGGTAAGCAAACAATAAACGTTGAAATAAACGTAATTCATTAACAAATCCTTCGTTGACATGTTGTACCTAGCGAGGGAGGCAAGTAAGCTAAGCACGTTGACAATTGCGCGCTAGTGAGTTTTACAATGACTAATGAACACTCACCCTCCCCTAAAGAGCTTTCTAAGCTATTCTCACTTTGGCACTAGGAAACATCAAAGTGACTGAGGAGTCTTACTGTCTTATTTGACTTACAATAAAATAAATACTGGAAAATAACCCTATACTAGTATTTATATGATGAAAATTCATCCCAAACACACGAGACAAACGGTCACAGGTCAGTATAATGCCCTCAACAAGCTTAGCTCGTGACATATGGAATATATCAAACATTTAGGGAAATTCATCCAAGAAATATCGTGGAATATAAGGAAAATACAAAAAAGAATACGTCAAAATATCCAAATACATTGTATGATTTTTTTCCCAATAATTTAAAAAAGGAAAATAATTGGAAAATCTACATCAATTGAAAAATTGAGGAATTGATTTGTGAAACACAAAACCTATAAATTGGGGGCATCCACACAAGAAAAGGAATGGAGGCACGACTGCCCAAGAGCAGGATTAGGAAAAAGAAAAGAAAAAAAAAAAAGTAAAAGAAAAATAGAGAGTGAAAAAAAAACCACTAATAGGGATTGGGGGCAGAGAAGAGCTCTGCGGACCACTATCCCAGCCACGGTCACTATCCCCATCTCTGCAAACCCCAGCGACAACAGCTGCCACGCCACGGTATGACCACCTTCACGTTTGTAGGCCTTGAATTGACGGGCTATGATCGCTCACAAGGATGTCCAAATCTAACTGTCCTTGAAGCATGGCCAGGGAGTCCAAGTCTCCCCATGGCACAATCTGATGGCCATGACACAATCCAAGCTTAAATTGACCAATAATTTCCTGTGCAAATTATGTTTTGAATCTTGCCAGGAACGAGGATGGATTTGAACTTTGCAAGCAGATCAGGTGCCCTGTGAAGGATGTGAAGATCCCCCAGCGCCAATACCAGCACCATTCCTTCTACCCGTTATATCTTCTTTGATTGAAGGCTACGACTTGAGTTATGCAAACAGGAGTAATGCGTACTGAGGGAGAGAGGGACGAGCGGCAAAATGGTGCAGAGGGCACGGAAGCATCGGTGCCCATAAACCCCACGGTTTCAGCTGCTACGCCACGCCTCTACCTCCGCCTGCGCACGCCAGGCAGCAACAACCGTCGCGCCCACTCCTCGACGCCGCCCACACCGCTACCGTACCACCGCCCACGCCACGACTCTGCCACACGGCCGCAGCCTTAGCCGCAAGCAGCTGCCTCCGTTAACTTGATTTTTGTTATGTTTTCTTGTTTTGTCTATTAATATCTATGTTTATATGCTTATTTTTCTAATATTTTCTTCAGTTTGTCATGTTCCTTTTTATTTCACTAGGTCCAAGTTTTTAAATGCTTTTATTTTTTTTTTAACCATTCTATTAATTGTTTCTTATATATTTATCGTGTAATGTATTTTGTGTCATTCAATATCATGTTTTATTGTTTATTTAATAATTGTCTTTTGCACTGTATATTATATTATATTATATTTTTAATTTTTTTTTTACTTTGCCAGTATATCTAATATATTTTTGTTATACTTTTAAATTTTATTTTTTAGTTGTTATTCATATGTTGTTTTATTTTTTTGTTAATTGTAAATTATTATGTGTTATATTATATTTGTGTATTAATGTTATATATGATTTTTTGTTGTATTATTTTTAATTTTTTGTATATCTTCATCATTATTTTTTTTATTTATAAAATAAATAATTCATCTTTATGTTTCAATTTTTTCATTTTGCTAAATACATGTAGTGTTTTATCTTTGCTTTAGTTTTGCATGCTATTCATTGTTTGTTTCAAAAATGTTCAGAAAAATTCTACAAATCTTTTGAAAAATCCAGGAATGTTTTAGAAAAATGTTTTTGGATGATTTTCTTAATTTTTGTGTGGGTGTATCGCTATGATTATAAAAAGGACAATAAAGTATTTTACACCTCACCTGTATTAGCTCTAAAAGGGGTTTTGCTAACAAGATCCTCTCTTTTGGAGGTCTTATTAGACATTCCTAAATCACGCCCTATTTTTATTATATAATATTAATTGTGTGTATTTATTCATCTATTGGTTTATTTAAAAATGAGTAAATCAAACGGTTATTAAATTCAATTTGGAGATAATTTTTAGTTAATTAGGTACCGTTCGTAGAACGGATGCGTAGGGGATGCGAAAGACTTTCCCTAACATAACCAAACTCTCGATCCCAATCCTGTCCTAAGATCCATCTTTAGATGGATGCTCATAACATGGCCACTTATTCTAAGAACCAAAAGCTATTGATCCATATATTCCATAAAAGTCTAACTCGTCTAACTTTGGGTTGGTACACCTCACTTGACGAAAAAAAAAAAAAAGGTTAAAGAATGGCTGGACTTGGCCAATTTGTTCTTGAAACAATGCTAGTTCAATGTCGAGATTGTTGTTGATTAAATGAGTCTTCAAAACATGGAGAAGACGAGTCCAAAAACTTTCAAGAGAATATTATTTAAGATAGAGAATGGTTGTTGTTCAAGCAAATCCATCATTGTTGGATACTGACATGGTTAACACTTTTGTGAGAACATTGAAAGGTGTATACCATGACAAGTTGATTCTATCAAGTCCAACTTTGCAACAATTATGACTATTAGATAAAGAATTGAAAATGAGATGGAATCTAGGAAAGTAACTAACTATACACGACTTTGAAATCATTTGAATAAGTTAGTAGGAAGAAAAAAAGTGTTCAAAAAGAAAAAAAGATGAAGGTGGAGTGAATGCAATTTTTAGAAGCAAGACATAGAATCCAAAACCAACTCAAGCTATTTGCACCTATAACGTTCAACTAGTCATCAATTTACAATGAAGTGATAATCCAAATCAAGCCAATCCTAACCTAAGACCAAAAAAGGGAATTCACCACTCTTTCGATTCCCTTGGTTAACTTATACCACCAACTATTATTTCAAAAGAAGATTGTTCCATTACCCATGAAACTGGGGTAGAATAGGAAGTTTTAAGACCTAAATTTGAATCGTGAATATTATATGAATGCACTTGGTCGTGCTATAAATAATTACTTAGATCTAAAACACTAGGTCTAAGACTTCATTGATGCTAACATCCTAAAATTATAGCCTATGAATGGTGTTTCAAACCCCAATGTGAAAACAAATTCGTTATTAGATTATGGTACCACATCTATCAATGCTTTTGAAGTATGTGAAATCCATGACATTAATCAACCCATGATTCTTAAATTACCCACCCCATTTCCATATTCTTCAAATCTAGTCATGCCTTGGAAGTACGAGTAATGTAGATACAATAGTTTTGAGTATATAGTTTCATGTGGAGATTTAACATCAAAGCTGATAAAACTCAACTTTGGAACATTGTTAACAAAGTTGTGGAACATCAAAAGGAAACATCTTTCGATGAATCTTCAAAAATGTACAACTATGTAATTTTATAGTATCTATCATCTAACTACTCTTATCTACAGTGTTATATATCTTTGACATTGAATATTTCATATATAGCCAAAAAAAGCATGCAAAAATAGATATACACACACAAGAGTTTCATACTTGCAAATTATATCACTTAAATTCTATCAAAATTTTATAATAAAAACTATTACATATAACTCCCTTATGTATCTCGTCCTTGCTCGCTTTGAAATGAACCAGCTGTCCTTCATGACCCGAACTTCCTGAACATGAACTTGCTTATTTGCCTTAGCCATGGTGGAATATTGAAGGCCTTTTAGTAGGTAGGAAGGAGGGTTTATGAGAAGACTGGAAAATAGAGAAAAACATAAGAAAGCTTGAGGTTTAAGATGTGAAAATGAGCTTCTCAGTGTGGGGATATATATAAACCCATAAGGTTCAGTCGATCCAATGAGGGTTCAGTCAACCGAAATGTTAAAATTCCTATATAAACTGAGTTAGGACGATCGATCATGGTAGGGAATGGTCGACCAAAATTGTATGTGACGTTTCAGTTTCCCTCTTTTGGTAGACCGAATATTTTTGTTCTTAAAGTGGACGGTTGACCAAGTATCATTCGGTTTTGAATACAGTCAGCTATCTGTAGACTGAAGTGGGTTTGGTCGACCGAAAATCTTGTGTATAAACTAGATGGTCGACCGAATAGGTCAAAGTCAATGGTGCGATCGACCGAACTCATCACGACATACATATATGGTCGACCGAACTTAGTCAATACTGCAATTTCAACCTGATTTTGACCTATTCCGTACTTTACAAGAATAACCTATGACTTTTCAAGTAAGGTGGAATCTATTGGAATGGTTTCTAAGCTGAATTACTTCCCAAGCCTTCTAGTCACCACTAATCCTAACCCCAAGACCTAGGATGAATTTAAGAACATTTATGTAATTCCTATAGAGATTTGATTATCCTTTGGTCCTACGGGATTCGCCATTGTGACGACCCATATCATCTTCCTATCTAAACCTTGGGCACTTCTAAGTAAACAAGCAAACCACACGTGTCTTTTCATTTCACTAAGTAAGCAAGCTTCATATGCATGTGAGGCAGTTTGCTTATTTGTTCTATTTTCTTTAGATGAGGCATGAAAAATTTTAAGACTATGGGATATGAAATATGGACCCTTATTGAAGAGTTTCTTTATTTTAACTCTTAAGGGTTTGTTATGATTATTCTTTTCATTTTTAGCTTTGGGTGTTATGCTAGAATAATCATCCATTACTTCTTCCAAGAAGATAATTTTCAAGATTTTCTTCATCTTTTTCTTTTCAAGTGTGGCATAATATTCTTTCAATTCTTTCAGTTGATTTGCCACTTTCATATTTTCATTTTTCAAAATTGTTTTCTGTTTAGACATATGAACTAGAAGCTTATGCATTTTAAATAACGTATGTTCTAGTTTTTTGCTCAAGGGCATGCCATTATCATTAGACCCATTGCATGCTTCAGTACAAGATTTATTTCTATATCAATCCTATGAATCAATGCATGTTTTGTCAATAGATTTATCACATGGAATATCAGATGATTCATTATATGATATATAGCAATATTTTTCACCAGAATCATCATATGCACCATTATCAGTATTGTCAACAAATGATTCGGCATATCACATATCACAACATTCAACATAAGAATCATCAATAGTGGCAGATATGTAATCATATACCTCTACTTTTGTTAATGCAATTGCCCCATGATTCACCACATTCTAATTATTTGAGTGTGACACTTCTGGAGTGGTGGTCTCCTTATCCAGGGTCTCTCCATATCACTTTTCCAGCTCAACCCAGATTTCCCTCACATTTGTACATGCCATAAACTCAAGCAAAATATTAGAATCTAGAGCATAATATAGAAAATCCATGGCATGTGAATTTGCATGCATTACATTATTATCATTTTCAACTACAGTTATACAAATTCCTTTATCAATCACTTGCCAGGCCCTCCAGTTCAAAGATTTTACAAAAATGCTCATTCGAATTTTCCAGCGTGTGTAGTTAACACCACAAAACAATGGAGGTCTAGTAAGTGATTGTCCCTCTCTGAATCGGGATACACCAAATTGAGTCGTTGCTATTTTTGTAAAAACGTTTAAGTGTAGTGCAATAAGGCTCTAATACCAATTATTGCAATTGATGTATTCCCAAGAGGTGGGTGAATTGGGTATTTAAAAATTTATGCCTAGGTTAAACCAGATGATAGCAGTATTTCACAACCTATGGACTTTCTATGCAATCCCAATCACAATGATAATTAACTGAGCAAATATTTAAACAATTAAGGCAATCTCAGTATTTCCCAAGCATTCACAGAAAATGAAATATAAACAAATAAATATGGAAAATTAAATAGTGCAGGAAAAGAGAATGACACAGGATATGTTATCGGGGTTCGGCCAACTGTGCCTATGTCCCTGCCTCGGCTTGCAAGTTCAAGGATTACCACTAATGCTCACTTAACGGGTGGAGCGGCACCGTTTACAACACCAATTCAAATTACTAGGGCTAACATCAATTTTTACAACCTGATCCTTACGGGCTAGATCAACACCTTCTCAGGCCTTGCTTGGAATACAACAGATGATAACTAGTTTTGCGTACAATTCAAATGCTTCTACACAAGTAGATATGCACCACTATGCACGATACAACCAATGCACTCACAGATGATAAGGAATTAATGCTTAAATGAGATTTCGTTAACCAGTGTGTTAACTCTCAACTTTATGTGTGTCAATATGTGTATATGAGAGTGAGACCTTTGATTTAAAGATAATGTATTTGCAATATGAATATTCAAAACATCTCTAGAACCCTAATTAAACATCCCAAAAATATTTTTCAATTATCAAGCACAATGAATATTAGGGTTTAAGCTTTCCTAAAATGATTTAATCAAAACATACAACAAGCTTATGAAACTTGCAATACGGATGCAAGTTTTTAAGCCAATGAAGAATATTCCCCAATCTAATATTTATAAGTAAAATACAATGGGAAAAACTTTAAGCTACTCTCCAAAATCAACAATCAACAAATGCAAGTATGCGAAAATTGTTAGCTTGCAAAGAGAATAAATGTATATCCACAAAAATAATCTCTCTTAAAGATATGTGATTAAATGAGTATGAGAAAGAGATTTTGCAATATGTGTCGCGACGTCCTGGTAGCGCGTGTGCCCCTGGTGGCGAAATAAAAAAATCAATTAATATTTTCATGGAAAAACTTGGAATATCGGAGTCGCCACTAACCTTTAGTGTGGTTAGAACACGTGATGACTACCCCGATAGGGGTAAAATAGGTCTACATTACCAGAGTTAGGCTCGGGAGTTCGGTTATGCGAGGGGAAGGTACAAGCACCCCCTACGCGCCCGTTCTTACAAACGGTACCTAATTAATTTGAAATTGTCCCTAAGTTAATCTAATAAGTCTTTAAATTACTCCTTTTTTATGAATTTATAATTACATATGAAAAATAAATAAATAAATATATTCCCTCAGAGCTTAAGGTACGTGAAGCCCGAAGGCTCATACCCCCGCATTAAAATCATAGGGATAAAAAAAATCAAAAATACTTAATAACAAAAATATAATAATAATAATAATAATAATAATAATAATAATAAATGATCATAAAATAATAATAATGATAGTAATAGTAATGATCTACAATAATAATAATAATAACAATAATAATAATAATATTAATATTAATAACTCGACACATGTATATATATACGCCTGATAATAATGAATAGCATGTACCCAAATATAAGGAAATAATATGTGACTATACACACGCTAGCATACATATATACTTGCACAAAAGGATTGTAATAATAATACCACGTTCCAAGATTTACAATATTAGCCCACCTCTAAAAATATACATATGTATGTATATGTAATGATTATGGCAATAATACTATTAGTAATAATAAACATATGTTAATAATACTAAACCTGCCTTAATAAAAACATGTACAATATGGAAATAATTAAAGAAATGAATTAATCCTATAATTAACACGTAAACTATACAATTAGGAAACAAATTGATTCTAAAATCACTATATAGATATGCAAGGACAAGTATGGCAACAAATCATTAATATACAATACAATTAATAACAATAATGGTATAATTATGTAAACAATATTCAAAAACAATTGATCAAGAACCGTAATTAAATATAACAAATAAAGATGAATAATGTAATAACAATAAGACAAACCTAATGATTAAATACAATAAATCAAAAACCCTAAACGAAAAATAACCAACACATTAAGAAATATACATATAAAAATAATTACAACTCTAAACGAATTTGAAAAAATCCTGCAATAAAAGCGAATTGATGTTAAATATATATATATATATATATATATATATATATATATATGATCTGAATTAATATTATGGCCAAAGGTGGAAAAATCCTGCGAAAAACATTTTAATGTTAGATATACAAATATACAAAGCTCAATTTAAATGTACAATAAAAATAAAAAAATAAGAAATAAATAAACTTCATGTGTATACAGGCATGTGTGTGACAGTGTGAGTGCGTGTGTTTGTGTGGCTTGCTGTGTGTGTGAGTGTGTGCATGTGGGACTTACAGGGGGACTGTATCCGGGAAGGCAGCAGCAGTGACGGCGAGAGTGAGGGGGCGACGGCGGCAAGGACGATGACGGAACTGCCGAGGTGCTGTGCGTGGCCGGAGGCTGGCGTGACGGTGGCGGCAATGGTGTCGAGAGTCAACGGTGCGGCTGTGCCGTGAAGCCATATGACTGCTGCCCTGCATGAAAGGTAAATAGTGAGAGAGAGAGAGAGAGAGAGAGAGAGAGAGAGAGAGAGAGAGAATGGATCTCGCCAGGAGCAGGAGCCGGCTGAGGAATCGTGGACGGTGTTGCGGGCTGGTTCGTGGTCGGAGGTCCTAGTTGTGCAGAGTCTGGCAGATGGTGACGGCGTTGTGAAGTCCCGTCGCTGGTGCGGTGCTGGTTTGGTTGCTCGTGTTGGCGCTGCGGGAGTGGCCGGAGAGAGCTGCTCTGGGGCAAGCGGTAGCGAGGGAGATTGATGGGGGCTCAACAAAGTGTGGCAGCAGAACCAGCCGGAGGCTGGCCTCGGGCGCGACTGTTCTATGGTGGTTCCGAGTGGTCTGCTGTGCAGAGCCGCTGCTACAGTGGGGTAGTCTTCGGGCTGGTTCGTGGTCGAAGTCGGCGGCTGCTGGTTGCAGGTGATGGCCGGAGAGATCTCGGAACTGTGTGGAGGGGAGTGGAGATGGTTGCTGGGCTGGTACATGAGGAGCTGGGAGCACAAGATCGTCTCCGGAAGAAGAAGCTAGAAGAAGAAGAAGAATAACAAGAACAAGATCCCTTTTTTTTTTCGCTGCGCTCCGCCCCTCGGCTCTGTGCGCTGTATTGTGAGAAAGCCTATAAATAGGCTCCCCAAAACCCTAGACCCACTAAAAATAATAATAATAAAAGTAATAATAATAATAATAATAATAATAATAATAATAATAATAATAATAATAGCAAAATAATAATAATAATAATAATAAAGATAATAAAAATACTAATAATAATAAAAAATAATAATAATAATAATAATAATAATGATAACAAAAATAAATATTAATAATAATAATAATAATGGTAATAACAATAATAGTAATAATAGTAAAATAGTAATAATAATAATAATAATCAAGATAAAAATACTAATAATAATAAAAATTAAAAATAATATTGATGATAATGAAAATAATAAATAATAATAATAATAATAAATAATATAAATAGAAGTAAAAATAAAAATAAAAGTAATAATAATAATAATACTAATGAAAAATAATAATAATAATAATAATAATAAATAATAATAATAATAATAATAATAATAATAAAACTAAATAAAATAATAAAAATACTAATAATAATAATAATGATAATAAATAGATTGGGCCTGGGTAAAAATGGGGTGTCTACAGCTGCCCCTCTTTGTAGGCTTCGTCGCTTCAAAGTAAAAGTAGGAACTCTCCTACGTTATTTATAGCAACAAGCCTGCAAAGATAAAAGACGCTGATTTTGGACCGGGCCCAATGTAACAAAAGGGACCAAAATGATTTGTGAAAACCAATTTGCATGTATGCTTGAGAGCACATGAGAATGACTTGCGTCGAGTGTAGGAAATCGAGCTATAGTTCAAGAGGGTGACTTGCATCGGGTGTAGGAACCCGAGCTATAGTTTACGAGGGGTGACTTGCACCGGGTGTAGGAACTCGAGCTATAGTTCACGGAGGGTGACTCGCACCGGGTGTAGGAACCCGAGCTATAGTTCACGGAGGGTGACTTGCACCGGGTGTAGGAACCCGAGCTATAGTTCACGGAGGATGACTCGCATCGAGTGTAGGAACCCGAGCTATAGTTCACTAAGGGGTGACTTGCATCGGGTGTAGGAACCCGAGCTATAGTTCATGGATGGTGATTCGCACCGGGTGTAGAAACTCGAGCTATAGTTCACGGAGGGTGACTCGCACCGGGTGTAGGAACCCGAGCTATAGTTCACGGAGGGTGACTCGCACCGGGTGTAGGAACTCGAGTTATAGTTCATGAGGGGTGACTTGCATCGGGTGTAGGAACCTGAGCTATAGTTCACAAGGGGTGACTTGCACCGGGTGTAGGAACTCGAGCTATAGTTCACGGAGGGCGACTTGCACCGGGTGTAGGAACCCAAGTTATAGTTCATGAGGGGTGACTTGCATTGGGTGTAGAAACCGGAGCTATAGTTCACGAGGGGTGACTTGCACCGGGTGTAGGAACCCGAGCTATAGTTCACGGAGGGTGACTCGCACCGGGTGTAGGAACCCGAGCTATAGTTCACAGAGGGTGACTTGCACCGGGTGTAGGAACCCGAGCTATAGTTCACGAGGGGTGACTTGCACCGGGTATAGGAACCCGAGCTATAGTTCACGGAGGGTGACTCGCACCGGGTGTAGGAACCTGAGCTATAGTTCACTAAGGGATGACTTGCATCGGGTGTAGGAACCCGAGCTATAGTTCACGGGGGGTGACTTGCACCGGGTGTAGGAACCCGAGCTATAGTTCACGGGGGGTGACTTGCACCGGGTGTAGGAACCCGAGAGCAAGATGAAATTTTGAATTGATGATGAATATTTGGGTATAGGATACCGAGAGCTGAAGGAATTGTCAATTTGATGAGGAATATAGGATCCCGAGAGCAAGATGAAATTTTGAATTGATGATGAATAGTCGGGTATAGGATCCCGAGAGCCAGATGAGTTGTTGAATTGATGATGAATACTCAGGTGTAGGATACCGAGAGCCAAATGAAATTTTGAATTGTTGATCTCGGGTATAGGATCCTAAGAGTCATGCGACCTAATTTGGTCGTGAAGGCAGATGCCCCAGATTCAAAATGAATGCTAAAATTTGGACTAGGGTTTATTGGCCCAGTTTGAAAGCAAAAGACTCGAATACAACTTATGCCAGTTGCCCCAGTCTCAGGGTCGATGGATCGATTGGTACTTGGGCCAGTTGCCCCAACCCCCTTGTTCTTCTTCCTTTCTCTTTTTTTTTTTTTTTTTAGATGAAACATGGATTGCTTAGACAAGGATGACAAGACAGGTGTGAATGAATGATGCTATGTAGAGATGCATGCATGCAAGGTGTTTGATATGACACCAAAACATGAGCAAGCATGTTGCATGATATAATATGTATGCACTTTTCTGTGTAATGTATGAAATGCATGACGATACATGAACTTTATTTTTCCAATGTGCCTATAATCACCCGATCAATCTCTAATCTTGACTATGTTACCTCTGACTTGGTTCCCTCGAAACTTGCCCCAGCTGAATGGATTCATAACTGATCTTGGCCCAATTTCCTTAATGGAGGCGGTCAACTTGGCTCGAATGAAACTCCATCACAGAATCTATCCAGTTGAATGGATTTATAACAGCTCTTGCCCCTATTTTCCTATTCATCCAGTCTGATAAGAAGGTGCTTGAATAAGTCCCACTGAAATTGAAACTTGCCCCATATGAGTTTATCTACCAAGGATCTTGGCCTGGCTGTTAGATTCTTCTTGAATAAGCAGATCTCTAAAGCCTAACATGGCATTTGCCCCAGTTAAATTGACTGATTCTATGTGCATCGTATTTCCTCAATGGGGACCTCCTCAATAAGAAGCACACTAGTGATTTCGAAACTCTTTGACTATCCATCCATTGAGATGAGGATGCAATTATGACATCAACTTGTGAAATCAAAAGGTCAACCACCCAAAAAGATGTTTTACCATGTTCCAATGTTATTACAAGAAAAATTCGTACCAGTATTCAAAAGCCATATGATATTGATGTTAATTTACCAAACTGAATGGCTGATCTTTTCTTTGACTGTCCCAGCTTTATCGATGACCACCTCTCTTCTTTTGTTTCATCCTACTGTGAAACCATTAGAAATTTCTCATATTTAAATGTTACTTTTAGTTTAGTCAAGTTCAACTCATGTTTTGATCTCAAGATGGTCTTTAAGACTCGGGACGAAACATAGGCTGAGGGATACAGGTTTTCAGAATAAAAGGGAAACTAAGGCTCAAAAATACCATCCCAAATAATGTTTTACGCCCCCAATTTGAGTTGAGACGTTTTGCAAGATGTTGATCGAACTCGTTATTTAAACAAGCTGCCTACGTACCTCTTCAGGATCAGGTCATTACGTAGTTCAGACTCGTAATTAAGCCTTACAAATCATTTGAGACAACAAGATATACCAATCTGGTCAGGACTTTATTTGGACTGTAATATAGGCTGGGGGTTATAGGTTAAAGAAAGAAAGAGTTAAATAGGGCTCAAAATCATCATTTTCATCAAGGGTAATTTGGTCAAGGATCACATGCGTAGTATGTCCCTTATTTTCTTTCTCTTTTCTTCTTTCTCTTTCCATTTGCTTTTACTGCTCCCTTTTGTTTTTCTCTTTCATGAAGGGATTTTTTCATTTTTGTTTGGACTTCATTTGGGACTAATCCTTTAAAATTGCCCCAGTGTGGGCTGTGATCCTTTGACGGGTTAATCAATAAATGAATTTTTCAGGCTCAAAAGGGCTTGCAAGAGATTTCTTCTTTGAATTTCTTTTGGATAGCAGAAAAATGGTCTGCCATCATTTCGATAGCCCATTGTTGTCTCATATGACTTGCCAAACGCTAGGAGACCCAACCCAGGTTAACTTTTTGGTGAAGTGGCTTTTAAGAAAAGACTAGTTTAACATTCAAGCTCAACTTGGTTAACAATTGGTAAATCAATATATGGTTCTTTTTAGGGATAACTGGTCAGCCAAAGATGACCATCTATCATTTGATCAAAACATGAATAGTGAATTGACTTGAAATTCTTGGCACAGCACATATATTTTACTGAATTCCTTTAAGATTCTTTTTTTCTTCACAACCTCTATCTTCATAGGGTGAGGAAAATTGTTTTATCTTCTTCTGATTCCACCTCCTGTCTTTGGTTTTCAAAATTAACATCACTTTCTGGCTTATGAATATTGGTATTATCATTTTCCTTATCTTTACACGAAACATCAGCAAACAAATTTTTGGTCAACTTGAACTCAGGACACAAGTGATATGAGGAAATGCATAATTCAATTTATTGATGAGAGGGAAATTGTCCAAGACAATAGTGTCGGTAGACTGCCAAAATATAGGGAATTAAAATGACATCATCACATGAAACAAACTAGATAATCAAAATCTTGCCCCTTGTGTACTTTTGCTCCCTTTGGGCTCCTTACGAGAACTCTAGGATCCATAACTTGACATATTCTTTTGCTTGACCTCGGCTCCCAGTCATTCATACAACATATCAACCATTTCTTCCCCCGTGATTGGGTAAGGGATCACTCTGGGCTCCTGGTTGCTTATCATCGAAGACCAACCAACCGGCATCCCTCAACGACTGTACCTTGTGTTTAAATGTCCAACAACGGTCAACGGTGTGACTTGGAGAATTGGAGTGATACGTGCACTTAGCATTCGGGTCATACCATTGTGGTAGGGGGTGTCGTACGGCTATTCCAAGGATTGTTGAAATAAGCCTTCTTTCGAGCAATTGGGGAAACAATTCCGAATAGGGTATGGGAATTGGTTCCACCCTATTTGGACCATATCTCTGTGTCTGAACATTTTGCTGTGTGAGCGTAGGCCTATAGGGAACAAATTGAGACCCTGTGCTTGTATGCGCTATCTGGTTAACAAGATTTCTTCTAAACCCTTGGTTATGACCTCTTTGGTATTGTCACCCTTGAATCATATGAGTTTCATCATTCTTCTTCCTATTTGTCCATTTCTTGTTCGAACCAGTTTCTTCGCCACTACTTCTAGCTTTTCCGACTTTAATGGCTGTTTCGATTCTCTCACCGGTAGAAACAATGTCCATGAAGTCATGGGGGATTGCTCCTAAAAGATCCCCAAAATAGGGATCTTTCAATGTATTCACGAATAGGGAGATAGCCTCCCTATCTTCCACCGGAGGGCTCACTTGGATGGACATGTCCCTCCATCTATATGCATATTCTCTGAATGTTTCATTAGGTTTCATTTGCATGCTTTGCAGGGTTATACGATCAGGTGCCATTTCTATCACATGGCGGTACTGAGCTATAAATGAATTTTCCAAATCTTTCCAAGTACGGATTCGAGCTCGATCCTGCTGAATGTACCATCTGATAGCCGCTCCAGTCAAGCTATCTTGGAAATATTGGATAAGCATATCATCATCACCACCATGCGCAACCATCTTCTGTAAGTACATCCCCAAGTGAGCTAGTGGACATCTAGACCCACTAAACATCGTAAAATTCGGGACTTCGCGCTTTGGGGGTAAGATCAAATTTGGCATCAGACGAGAATTGAAAGCATCCGACGAACCAGACATGTTTCCTTTTTGCATAGCTTGTAGCTGTTCTTCCCAGACTTCATTCTTATGATTCATTTCTTGACGAGGTATCTGCTCTTTGCTCCTTTCTTCAGCTATTCTCTCTTCTTGAATATCAGGATAGATAAAGAGCGGAACTTGGACATCGCTCACCGGTTGGGGTCTCAAGTCCTAAGTTGCTAGGATAAATGTGTGTAGGCTTAAACCTAGACCAGACAACGACTCCATCGATCGTGGTTTGAATGAAGGCTTGTTTTCAATTGCATGCTTTGGATGCTGTGTAGTTTTGCTCCATGAGGGGGCTACCTTCTCCATCTGATCCTTAATCTTTTGCACATCCTAATGGACATCTTCATGATTCGGTGCGAAAGAGCTTATCTGACCTTCTAGATCCTTCCCCATGATTCTAACCCTTTTCCAGGAACTTAAAAAAAAGATGTATAGGGACCGTTCTGTTTCGCCTGCTTTTGAAATACTGGATCTTGATTTCACCACCTTGGTACACTAGTTTTACAGAAAAATTGGGATATGATTACCGACTCATTAGATATGACTATGCATGCATGGTTATGAAATTAAACATGGAATGATTATGTTATGCAATGGGTGTTTATGCATGGGTGTACCTAGTGCACAAATACATAACAATAGGGATATTAACCTATCATGCATGGCTATGCATTTGAAATTATGCATGAATGCATGGATGCCATGAATGTTTGTGCATGGATGTTCAATATGGGCTTGTGGACTTTAGTGTGTACTTGGGCCTCAAGTATATTAAAATATGGGCTTCAATATATTTCATGATGGGATCAGACCCTAGTTTTAAAAGGACTTGGGCTTGGATTGCTTAGAAAATATTGGCCTAGATTTTTGGACAATAGGGCCGAAGCCCACTTTTGAAATCTGGGTTTTACCCTTTTTGAAAATCAGGTCTGGGCTGAATCTTTGCTTAGGAAAAGGTCGGGCCTAGGTTTGTTTTTTAAAAAGAATTGGGCCTGAGTTATTTGAAAAGGGTTGGGCCAACCCATATTTTAAAATGCTTGGGCCAAGTGCTTCATTTTTGAAAGGATGGGCCTTGATCTCATTATTGGGCTTTTTTGAATACTGGCTAAGTAGTATGTATGTCTAAAATTTATGTCAAATGTATGATATAATACAAAGTATCTCATAATATATATACAACACACTATACATGGAGAAGGATGTGGCTCCTATCCCAACCTAGGGTAGGTACGTATATATAGGGTTCTTCATGACTCTATCCTAGTTAGGGAAGACTATAGACAAGTACGTGTGGGTAGGCTCTAATCCCTATATAAAACAGGTTCTCAATCTAACCTCCATCCTCACCCAAAAGGGGTTTGGACAAATTTTAAACTGAGTGGAGTGGTTCGCGGGTCCCCACAAACCCTGCCACGTGGGGACAAACGCTATTACACTCCTATCTAATCCTAGTAAGGAAAGCTCTGGTATAGAGCGTGAAAGTGTGTGCATTTAAATTTAACCTAATCCCGTTATCCCCACATTTATTCACATGCTATAAACGATATGGAAACAAGATATCTACCATTAATACATATATTCAAAAGATAAGGAAAAACAATATATGCAATTAAAATGTTTATTCAAAAAAATTTGGAAACAAAAAAAATAAGGAAACAAAATATTTACTATTAGTATACAAAATATCTATAATAAATAAGCTTATTCAAAATATCTACAATTAATATTTAGAAACAAAATATCTACAATTAATATTCAAAAAATTAGGAAACAAAATATTCTTAATTAATTAAGATTATTTACAAATTATGGAAGTAAAATATTTACAATTAATCAAGGTTATTTATGAATTACAAAATAAGGAATAATAATAATAATAATAATAATAATAATAGCAAAATAATCACAATAATAATAATAATAAAGATAATAAAAATACTAATAATAAAAAATAATAATAATAATAATAATAATAATGATAACAAAAATAAATATTAATAATAATAATAATGGTAATAATAATAATAATAATAATAATAATAATAATAATAATAATAATACTAAAACAAAATAATAATAATAATAATAATAGAAATAATAAAGATAAAAATACTAATAATAATAAAAATTAAAAATAATATTGATGATAATGAAAATAATAAATAATAAATAATAATAATAATAATAATAATAATAATAAATAATATAAATAGAAGTAAAAATAAAAATAAAAGTAATAATAATAATAATACTAATGAAAAATAATAATAATAATAATAAATAAAATAATAATAATAATAATAATAATAAAACTAAATAAAATAATAAAAATAAAAATAAAAATAATAATAATGATAATAAATATATTGGGCCTGGGTAAAAATGGGGTGTCTACAATATGCATTGTAAAAAATGGGAGTATGAAAGATTTAGCACAATAAATTTTAAGAGAAAAATTTTACTAATCTATATGCTAATCACCCTTTAATTATAACAAATGAAGGGGTATATATAGCGTTAGGCAAAATATAATTGTTGGAGACATCAAGGGTATTTGAAATTTGTTTAATTAAGTTTAATGAAAATTAACCCTCATTTACTATAGTAAAAATTTCACTAACCCGAGAGGTTTCGGTCGACCATATTATTGAGTTCGATCGACCATGGCCATTTTGAACTGGAGATTTGGTCGACCGTATCAAAACGATTTTGAACCCTTGGAGGTTCGGTCAACCAAAGCAGGTTCGGTTGACCATTTTCTAAGGGTCGATCGACCAAGTCAGTTTTGAACTAATGGTTCAGTCGACCAAGTTGTTGGGAGTGAGCCATGTGTTAGTTTAGTTGACCACGTGAAGGCACGTTCATTTCAGAATAGCTGACTGAGTAGTCAACATGTTGACTCTAGTAAGTTTGATCGATCGAAGTTTCTATATAACTTTGGGTTCAGTCGACCAAGACCACTTAAAATATGCATTTAAGTCTTGTTTTGGTCTCAGTGCTTCATCAACCCAGTGTAATTAAGCATGAGGCATTTTTAGGTTATATGGGTGATGATTCTTATGTTCATTCTAAGGCATCTTGAGCATATACACCCTATCATGCATGATATGCAAATATTATAGACCATTATTACAGACTCAGAAACAAAATGCAATTACAATAAAAACAAATATCTTCAGTCTCCTAACTCTTCACTTTATAGAGTAAGTCAGGTGTATGTGTATTATCCGTCTTGGCCTCTATTCGCTCTTTTTCTTATGTGTGATCTCAATTATGAACCTGTTCATATGCTAAATACACACATAAGTTCACTATGTTTCGTCAGCATCAAAATAGAGATCGGGTTCAGAAAGTTAACAAGTCGCCGCTAACCTTTTAGTGTGGTTAGAACACTTGATTACTATCCAATTAAGGATAGAATCAATCTGCGCTACCAGAGTCAAGTTCAAGAGTTTTTTCGCGAAGGGAAGGTATTAGCACCCCCTATACACCTGTTCTTACGAACGGTACCTAATTAATTGAAAATTATTTCACAAATTAAATTTAATAAGCCTTCGAAATTACTTCTTTTTAAAAATTGTGAAGAAATGCACAAAATAAATATTATATAAGTATTCCCTTAGGATTGGGGCATATTGTACTCCGAAGAGCTCATGCCTCCCTTCTAAAATCATTGGGATGCAAAATTGAGAAAATAATTTATAAAAATGCACCCCCGACATTTTGAAATTCCATAGGATTTTTATAAGTATGAAAATAATATTCTGGGAGACTTGGAATTTATTCAGGATAAAAAAGAGTACCAAAATTGATTTTAAAGTCTCAAAAAGTTTTTTTGTGATTTTTTGTAATTGTCAAATTTTTTGGTTTTGTGATTTTTCACATTTTTCCGAATGTTAATTAAATAAAAAAAAAGGTAATTAAGGAAAAATCATGAAAGTTAAGTATGAAAATATTTTTAAAATTTTCCCTTGATTTTTTTTTTTGTGATTTTTATGATTTTTTATGATTTTTATATACTTTTGGTGAATTTTAAAATAATTAAAATAAGGAACCGATCCAAGACTAGTTCAATGGATCCAAACCAATTCGGGGAAGAACCGGTCAAAAAGGGGGATCAACCTATTTAAGGTCCGGTCAAGACCAATCATCCGTTAAAGTGTTTGCGGCTTGATGTCTGTGTGTTCAAGTGTGTGTTTTAATGTGTGTTTGAGTGTGTGTGAGTTAGTGTGGTTTTTAGTGTGTGTAAAAGTGTGCGTGCAGGTGTAAATAGTGGGTGCAAATGTGTGCGTGATAGTGGGTGAGTTTGTGGGTGTGCAGTGTGTGGATTTATGTGTGTGTGTGTGTGTGTGTGTGGACAGTGTGTAAATGTGTGTGCAGCGCATGTAAAAGTAAGTTCAATAGTGTGTAAATGAGTGTGTGTAAATGTGTGTATGGTTGTGCGTGCAAATGTGTGGGTATCAGTGTGTGTAAAGTGTTAACAATTTTTGGGAGATCAAAGTTCAGTTCTCTTTTGAGAAAAGGTGCACTGCCCCGACGACCAAAATATGAAGCAAACTACTTAACACATTCAACAGATTACCAAAACAACCATGTCAAAAGGAATCTAATAAAATTGACCTCATTACCATTGTATTCTACCACCACGTTATAAAGTCCTTAATGACACAAACTCAATAGAAATTCAATCCAGTGAAAATAGATGTAGTAAAGAGATTCAAGCATTACTTCCAAACCACAATATGACACGTTCCAACTTCTAACCAAAAATCAGAAACAATAACCCACAATAAAAGCGTTTCAATAAGGAATTTCATGTTGAATTGTAAAGTCATTTCTAGCATTCAAAGTCCAACATACGGGTTGTACTATTCATATGGTGGTTATACTATTTATATGGTGATTGCACGATTCATTTGGTCGCTGCACAAGTCTACCAAGGTGGCTGCACTATTCATTTGGTGACTGCACTATTCATATGGTGGCTGTACTTTTCATATGGTGATAGTACTATTCATTTGATGACTTTGAAAAGGAGGCTTACAAACCCCTATAAACAGGAAAGTGGTGGTGAAGGAAGAAATCATCCCAAACATCTCCAACTCGACCTTTAGAGAGAGAAATCAAGTACTCTCCTGCAAAGTGTCCCTGTTGTAGCCGATGTTTCTAGTTTCTCCTAATTTTAGAGAGATTTGTATACTCCTAATTCAATAGATAGGTATCATTGTTCTACTCTTGTAATTAGAGGGAAGTTGTATCATTATTTTTCATAGTGGATTCCTTCTACTCCTACCCGTGGCTTTTACCTCGATTCGTTTGGGAGTTTCCACGTAAATTTTGGTGTCAATTCGTATTTTCTTATTTCTTATTTTAGTTGTGTGATACTATTCCTACCCATACAATTTCCTAACAGTGGTATTAGAACCTTGGGTTACGGCCTTTGGGTTGGGGTTACAATTCATACATCACCGAATACTTTTACAATATTGTGAACGTATACGAGATTTGTTCAAGTATACAATTTCATTCATTTATGATAATGTTCAGGTATACGTTATTGATCATGGTGAAAAAGTGGGAGCTAGTTTAGTGAAGGAGCATATCTTATCTACTACAATGACAGCAAAGTACGAAATTGAGAAGTTCGATGAGGGTAATTTCTCGCTTTGGAAATTGAAATGAAGGCGTTCCTGAGAAAGGACAATTACTTATCTGCACTTGGAGACAGACCAATAGAGATAACTAACGAAAAATGGAATGAGATGGATGACAATGTTGTGGCTAATCTTCATATAACATTAGTAGATTCGGTGTTATCAAGCATTATGGAGAAGAAGTCAGCAAAAGAAATTTGGGATGTGCTGACAATGCTCTATGAGGTAAAGTCACTTCATAATAAGATCTTCTTAAAGAGGCAACTCTACACTCTTCGAATGAGTGAGTACACATCGGTTACGTACCACATCAATAATATTAATATATTGTTCTCCTAACTGACAACATTAGCCCATAAGATTGAGTCAACTGAACGAGCGGAACTTCTACTCCAAAGTCTACCAGATTCGTATGATCAACTCATCATCAACATTACAAATAATATTCAGTTAGATAATCTAGTCTTCGATGATGTTGTGACGGTTGTTCTGGAAGAGGAATCCAAGCACAAAAATAGGGAAGACAGATCGTTTAGTTCTTAACTAGTTGAGGCATTAATGATGACAAGAGGAAGATCAACCGTGACTCTAGTGGGAGTCACAATCATGGTAGATCAAATTCAAGGAGTAAGAAGAATTTTAAATACTACAATTGTGGAAAAAGGGGGCACATCTCGAAGGATTGTTGGCATAAGAAGAAGAATGTTGGGAAAGCTTCTAATGAGAACACTTCTCAAGGATGTGCTACGAGTACCTCCAGTGATGGCAAAATCCTATACAATGAAGTGGAAACAATCACTAAAGGTGGTAAGAAACTTGCTGATGTATGGATCATAGATTTAGGAGCAACCTGGCACATGACCTCTCGCCGAGACTGGTTCCACTCTTATTTTCATGCATTTTTACACACACACACAAACACACACACACACACACACACACACACACACACAGAGATATATATATATATATATATATATAACAATAAAATTCCTCTACTCCAATACCTTCTAATAAACCAAACCATCATCATGACCAGATAGGAACCGTGAAAATTGGGACCGAATAAACTACCTAAGTAGTGGAAAGTAGAATACATATAACCAAATCAATATATACAATACTAGAGTGTCAGAATATTTTCCAAAATACGTATACACAACTATTCCCAAAATACCCTCATATGGACCTAGGGACTAATAAAAAATGACTTCCCAAAATGCTCACCCTATAGATAGGGCAGTACTGTAGTCCCCTCTATCTACGAGCCTGATCTACTCGCCTAATTGGATCACCTAAAAAATGTTAAATCACTGGGATGGGACAACGCTCAGTAAGACGAAATATGTTATTACTAGTGTGTGGCTGGTGAGTTTACATATTTGTAAAAATTGATTTAGAAATACCATAAATAGCTGAGTCTGAGAAAACACGTATAAATAATGTGCAATATAGCTCATACCTATGTTATTTAACATAAATTGTTTTTCTGAATTTTCTATTCATAATACTTCTAATATTCATAGGTATGTCTACAGTTTTTGTAAATCTGAATATATACATAATAACTGAGAAAATTTTCCTGGATGGATAACCAAAAGTCATGATTTAACCCCTCCTAATTAGGTTGTGCGGCCTGAAGGTAGGACCATTCCAAACTGGCGAACCAGGATAAGTCAACTGAACTCCGAAAGTCAGATCAGACTCCTCAACCCTAATTGACGGGGAGCCTGTCCACAACATAAGTCACGCCCCAAACCCGTAGATGGGTCCCAAAGGTGAATATAGTAACATAAGATGTCTTTGTATCATTTGAAACATACATGATACTATACTGAATTAGGGTCCGACCCCGTGGGGTACACATAAACCCTATACACAATTACATACATGTCCATACACATCAATTACGCAGCGGAATGTTTTTTCTATACATACATCATACCATACTAGAGTTTATGCATAACTGCAATATACGATCCCAAAATACTATACATATTCCGGGTGTCTACAAAAACCCAACACTGACAACCCGCTTACAAAACCCTTACTTACATAGGTACTAAACATAGCTAATCAACACTCATGCTTCTGGACGCTAGAATGCTAGTTTTGGCTACTCGAAGTACCTAAAAAACATTTGTATATTCAGGGTGAGACATCTCTCAGTAAGGAAGAAAGCATCTTATATCAATGTGTGGCATACAAGTGTTATTTCAACATAAAACATAACATGATACAGTTCCAATATTTTCACAATTCAGTTCCAGATCATACGATACCAAATATACGATCAGTGTAGTCACACTTAAGCACACGATACCCTACAATAACTGAAGCCTCACAATGATATTGTTGCCAGTAGGTGTCCACTCACACCCATCGGTGACTAGTCGGAACAAAATGGTGATATTTCCCACCTTTGGATATAGAGTTGGACACTCTCGCCCACGGTAATTAGCCGAGACATAACGGCAACATACGGTAATTAGCCGCCCCTAACTGCTTTACAAAACTTAGAACCATTTTGGAACTCATGTTCCTATACTCATCATCGTACGACTATTAGCCCCCTTAGCTATTTTACAAAACCTGGAACATTTTACATACAACAATTCATTCCACACTTATTTGAACATACACAAATCATATCGTTTTCAGTTCAAGAAATACAATTTAATACAAATACAGGTATAATCATCTCAATACTATAGTTTTTTACAATATACGATTTCCCAACATAAATAGAGATGATATCCAAAACACTCAATTTTTCCAAAAACTGTAACTCAAAAATCCTACATTTTCACCCAATCGATTTTTCCAAATAAGTAGCCAAAACATACATATGATCATGAACTACAAGTTTACTGATCCCGATTTCAAAAATAACTAATATAAACAGAATCCCTTTACCTTTTCCCGAATACCACAAACCAAAACTCTATGGCTCCAAAGCTATGAATCAAGTTCCTAAAACCTAAACATCCAAGAACTACACTTCACTATAATTATTACTACTACGTATATACCAAAACGAAACTGAAATCGAACCCTTACCTCGGTTTCGGGTCAAAACTCAAAAATCCTCGAAACAAATTTTTGATCCACTATAAACGTAAAGATTCCCCTCCTGATCCATGTGGTAACATTGGATCATTGATTTCGGCAACTAACGACCTAAAATCCTAGAGAGAGAGAGAGAGAGAGAGAGAGAGAGAGGGAGGGAGGATTTGAGTTCTAGAGAGAGAGAGAGAGAGGTTTTGGTTTCTTAACCATTAAGCATGTGAAAAAGATATTTATAAACAAGTTGAATAGGCCAGAATCGTTGATGAAACAGCGTCCTCGTCGACGGGCTGTAGAAGGAAGTTCGTCGATGCCAAGGTGGCCTTGTCGACAAGCCTAAGATTTCAGGATTTCCCAAAATCTCTCAGCATCTCCTCATCAACGAGCTACTGAATCTCGTCACCGAACTAAACAAGAGGCTTCGTTGATGAGCAAAGAAGCCTCGTCGACAAGCCCTACAGATTTTTGCCTTTTAAACTTCTCTTCTCTTTTCCTAATTTATTTAATACACCTGTCTTGGGCTGGGTTCTTACAACCTCCCCTCCTTACAAAAATTTCGTCCTCGAAATTTGTAGTCTCTCTTTCACCAACTCAACTACATACCTAAACACATACCTGACTCTAGAAAGAGTCGGCGGTCACCCACATAACGGCCCCATCCCAAATACATACATACCCTCACTTATGGCTGAGGAATACCATGGTTACATACATACACTGTCTCAAGAGCTCACAATATTACCAAACTCTCCCATAGACTAACCACACAACATTACTACAATAGCAGACTATTACGTACATACATACATGCCCATACCAATCCTGCTACTAAAACTACTACTCAAAACAACTGTGGATGTTTTCGGTGTATTTCCATCTCTAACTCCCAAGAAGCAACCTCAACCACATAATTCCGCCACAATCTTTTCACTAACGGTATCTCCTTGCTACGCAGCTTCTGAACTTTACGATCCAGAATCTGAATGAATATCTCCTCATACACCAAAGCATCCCCGATCTCTAAAGATTTGTAACTAATAACATGTGATGGATCCGACACGTACCTCCTCAACATGGATACGTGGAACATATCATGGATCCTCAAGAGCGCTAGAGGTAGTGCAATCATGTAAGCCACCGGACCCACTCATTCTAGTACCTCAAATGGTCCGATATACCTTAGGCTCAACTTACCCTTCTTTCCAAATCTCATCACCCCTTTCATTGGAGTGATTCTCAGAAATATCTTACCCCAAATCTCGAATTCCAACTTACGATGGCAAACATTTGCATAACTCTTTTTCCGACTTTGAGCTAATTTAATCCTGTCCCTGATCAATATGACCTTCTCAGATGCCTGCTATACAAGTTCGGGATCCAATATCTACCGTTCACCGACCTCATCCCAATATAGAGGAGACTGACACCTCCGATCATACAATGCCTCAAACTCCACCAATGGTAGACATTGGATCCTAAAATTAGGAATAGCTTCCTAAGAGGAGGGGTGAATTGAACTTTAAAAATTTCTTTTAATTCCTTTTTAGAATTCTTAAACTTCTTTTATTTCTTTTAACCAAATCGTGACTTGTTTGTTTAATGTGTTAAGCACTCAAGAACTTAGTTTCTTTATTTAATCCTTAACCATACAAACATCCAATCATTCAACCAAACCAATCAACTATAATTAGAAAGCAAACAACCAAGCCAATACACAACACTTATGTAATATAAAAACTCAAAATAGTTGTTTGTTGATATTAGCCAAATTTGAACCAAGCCCTGTAGTGAATGAGAATTTATGCTTGCTGATGTAAAGCCCTGTTTAAATGAATCCAATCACTCTTTCCAAATATTTAGAATTCAAATAAACTCTTGGTAAATTTATCTTTGGGATGTTAACCAAGTAATGTACTCCCTTATGGTTTCCGCAAGATATGGTGTAACCAACGTACTTCCTTTCGGTTTCCGCAACCAAATCAAATTTAGACTTTGAGTTTACTTGATTTCCAAATATACGTAGTATGTATAATTTAGATATTTAAAACATCCATGTAGTTATATACAAACTAAAAATAAAGAATAAGAAAAGAGAGAGTGAGACGAGAATTTTTACGAGGTTCGACTTATACCCAGCCTACGTCCTCGCCTTTGGTAAAGCACAAAAGGATTCACTAAACCTATTCCTTAAACGGCCGGAACAAACCTTTACAACACTCCTTGGTTAAGGCTAGAGCCTGCCTTCTCCAAACGATATCCCCTCGTCCGGTCACTTCTTACATAGGCTAAAGCCCGCCTCTCTAAGCAATATCCCCTTACTTAGCCAACAATCCAAACAACCCTTGGAATCGTCAATCTACAATATAAAGATCAAATAGATGCGTACAAAAAACTTGCTCCTCAAAGAGCTGGTTTGTACAACAATTACAGCACAACTAATATACTTCAAAGTAAATCAAATATAAAAGAATTTGAAGCTCAATACTCAACCAAATATCTTCTAAGTAATGAAAGATTTAGACTTTGAAAGCTTTACTTCGGAGTTTGAATCAGCAGCAATTCAATATTTGAAGTTGAATGAACACAAGAGAGTTTGAGAGCTTTTTAGAGAACTTTGATCGCTAGAACTTTCTTAGTGTTTAAAATATTTGAAGTTTGGGGCTATTTATAGATGTTTAAAATTAATTCCTTACCACCAAAGTTTCCTTGAAGTAGTTTCCAGGGTTTTCAAAATAATAGTATCCAAAAACTTCATTTAAAAAATCTTCCCATTAAGAGTTTTTAAGCCAACGTTCAAGTGGCGGTCGCCTGTCATAGAACAAACTCACAACACAGAACATTGGCAATAGCCTGGCATGACCACCCAGGCGTCTGGCTATATTCAGGTAGTCGCCTGGCATGCTACTGTCACTTTGAAAAATTGTTCATTTAATTTGGCAGTCGCCTGCCACAAGAGGACAGTCGCCTGGCCCTTTTGCTTTTCAAAAACTTTTCTTTTTCAAAAACCTTTCTTTTCATTGATTTTAAAAATATTCTTTAGAGTTTCCTTAAAAATATATTTCTGAGATTCTCTTGATTTTATGAGAGCTTTGACTCACTCAAAAAATGAGCAGGTCGAGAGCTATCCCAAGTATAGGAGTTCTGTCGTGTAATATAAAGCCCAATGGCTAGATTGTCTCCTCAGGGAATGCGTTTTAATCTCTGATTTTATATTCTTCCAATCGAAATTAAAAAGGTACTGAACTCAGTTCAGATTCAGGTTTTCAAGATTGTGGAGACTTAGATGAAAACACAAATTAAAGTCCTAAAACTAGCACGCACGGAATTAAATAACAATAATGAAAATCCTAGTCTACTTAAGGAACACTGAAACACGCTTAATTAAAGATGACAGCTTTGAATAAGGAATTATAAAATGCAGGAATGGAAACTCAATCAAACACACACATATGCGCAATAAAAATTGAACCTTTAACACTAACTTGAAGCTCAATTACAATTTAAACACAACCATAAACTTCAACGAAAAAGGAACATTCAAACGATAACGGAATACGGTAAAACACGAACTTTAACAAAATCGACCCTAACTAAACCGAATGATAAATAAATAAAAGAAACTAAATTAAATTCTTCAAATCTAATGGTGACATTAATTAAGAGAAACATAAATAAAAATTAAACTTCACTGAAACAAATTAAAATTACTTAATGCTTATTCAAACAAGTTTTTCAAAAACTCTAATAAATAACTAAAGAAATATTCAATTGCAATTTTGAAAATAGAAGAAAGAAAGGAAAATAAGAGAGAGAGAGAGAGAGAGAGAGAGAGAGAGAGAGAGAGAGAGAGAGAGAGAGAGAGAGAGAGCGAGAGAAGTTGCAGGCTGGAACCGTGGATGGAGCTGGCATGCTGGAGAACCTGTTGGAAGAGCTCTCGGGTCTGCTGTGGAGTTGATGGGAGGTTGGTCCTTGAGCTGTTGCGGAAGTTGGCATGCTGGGCGGTTGAGGAGGACTACTATGGTGGCTGGCTGAGCAGCGGCTTGCTAGAGTTGAACTGAGAACCAGGGGGAGACTTGCAGAGGCGAAGCTAGAACTGGTCTATGGACTGGTATGGCAGTGGCTTGTGGCTGCTGTTGTGTAGGAGGGTTGGAAGAGAAGGGAGGTTGAAGAAGGAAAGAGAAGCTGCAAGGGGGTAAAAAAAACAGAGGAGGGATGGAGATGGAGAGGGAAGAAGGATGAGAGATCAGAGAAGGAGCAAAGCAGAATTAAAAAGAACAAAAAAACAAACTAAAGAAGAAGAAGAAGAAGAAGAAGAAGGAAAATAGGAGAATGGGGAGCCCCGGGGGCTGCCTGCGTAGGGAAAGGAAGAGAAGGGGATTTAAAGGGGGATCTGGGTTGCCTTAGACTTGGATAGGTGAAATCCGACCCAATTAAATCTGACTCGACAACTTGACTTAATTGGAATTGACCCGAATTGTTATATTTTTTTTTCATTTTTTTCATTCTCTGTTCATCGCAAATCTGACTCTTTTGAAGCCCGTTTCTCACAAAACTCAAAACATGAAAGTTGTAGATAATCCTTTCCTTTTTCTCTAAAAATTTGAATCGTCTCGATCGGAGCTCAGATGGAAAAGTTATGCATGAAATATGAACAAGTGTCGGTTTTGGTTTCCGAGATTTTTCTTACAACAAAAAATTACCAAAACTTCATAAATAATGTAATAAAGTTCAAGAATGATGATTTTGGCACTTTATTAAAATATTGGATAATTTTAGACATTTAATTAATAATATAAACCGTAAAGCCCGGGTTAAGATGCTCAATTATGCAGTTTTGACGCGTAATCAAGCTTCAAATCAGTTTATACTTGAAATTAACTTGAAGTACTTACATTCAAAACATCCTTAAAAATTTTAATCCTTTGATCTTCAATCTTGTTCTTCCATCATCATTGAGTTTTCGATCTTTTCTTTGAGCTTTCATCAAGTTATCATTAATCCTCATGCTCCCATGATCTTCAAGCTTTATCTTTAAATCCACTTTTGAATCCATGCTTCAAGCTTAATATAAAATCATCCTTCTTTAAAATATAAACTTTCATGAATTTTTTAACCTTGCATTCATCATTGAGTCCTGAAAATACATCACTTAAAAAAAGTATGTTAAGGTATACTTGTTTGTTAGCATCAAAACAAGATATTAAGCCAACAATCTCTCCCTTTTTGATGATGACAAACAAGAAGAAAAAATTGGAGTAAGCCTTAAAAAGACTTCCCCTTTCAATAAGTATTAGCTTAACAATATTTGCAAAAAGCTTCATCGCTATCAAATACTTCTCCTTTTGATATATATTATGTTCATGCTCAGTTTTTGCAATTTGCAATACTATGCTCAATTTTTGTTTTAAAACTTCTCCCCCTTTTGACATCCATCAAAAAGGGAAAAAAAAAAATGATTAAGTTCAAGTAAAATCACATGTTGAGCATATCATGAAACATGCGTATCAAACATATGAACACACTCAATTTATTACATTTCAATATAGCATGTGTAGTGTGTTATAACATTCAAGTATATGAGTTGTAACTTCATTATTAACAGTTTTTTCCTTTAAACAATATTCAAGATTTCAATTGTTGATTTTATGATACCGATTTAAAATTGAATTCATGATATCTACTTAAAATTCATGATACCAATTGAGAATTGATACCAATTGAAAATTTAATTCATGGTACCAATTGAAAATTCTCTGAATTGATTAATAGAGAAACAATCATATTATAAGCAATATGACATAGCACTCCCCCTAAAAGACAAATTTCACTTTTAGATTGTGATACCAAGTGAGCTTTGTAAAATTGTGATACCAATTAAAATTTTTAAAATGCGATACAAAAAATATTCGTGGATACCAAAGACTTTATAGATACCAAAGTCATTATTACATTATCATACACAACTCATGGATACCAATATAACCATTATATCTCTCATAGCTTATGGATATCAATATAAAAAGCAGTTGTTTATCCATATAATTCATCAATAGCATGCATGATCAAGAATTAATCTCATATCAAAATTCATGCTTATACTTAATAATCTCATGCTCAAATTTTCAACATAGTGAGCCATAAATTTTCAATATAAGTCAAACATATCATGTAGCATATCATATAGGCATGTAAGCATATAGCATCTCATATAGTCATTCAATCTCAAACTTATCTTAAACTTCTTCTTCAAGTTTTTCTATTTTAACTAGTTTGTTTGTTGATCATGAATTAAGTTACTTTCTCAATTTTTAAAGGGAATTAATTAATCTATGGAATTTTTCATTTATGAACTAGTCTATCATCTCGGTACCCATACTTTCTTGGGTCCACTTGGTTTCATAAAGGATGTTTCTTTAACTCTCCATATTTGTTTAGTTTTCACACATTTTCTCTTAAATGGACATTCAAACTTTATATGCCTCTTTTTCTTACATTGATAGCATATGGTGTTAGTGTAAGCATTAAAGGATGTGCTTGCATTATCTTTGGAGGATTTTGAGAAATAACCCATGTAAAGACTCTTTTTCTTTTTATTTTCAACTCCATTGAAACCAATGCCTTCTTTGTTTAATGACATTCTTTGTGAGCCAATCATCTTATCAAGGTTTTCCTTTCCTTTTGTAAAGTTGTAAATAATTTTATCCTTATCTTTGATTTGATTATTGAGATCATTTAACTCTATTTCTTTTTTGTTATCAACCTTCTTTAATGATTTCTCTAATTCTAGGGATAATTTTTTGATTCTATCATCTAATTTAGAAATACATATCTTTTTCATATACGGTAGATGATAAGGATTGAAGGTCTTCTATCATTTGTTCATTCTTGCTTTCTAGTTTCTTGATTTTCAAGTTGTTTTCTTTTTCATCAAGAGTTTTGGATTCTATTTCATTCATTGCTGATTCATACTTATGTTCTATTTTCTTGATCCTTGAATCCTTCTCTTTCATTTTTTCTTTCAGTATTTCTAAGGAATTCTAATTCTTTCATTATACTTTCATTTTTATTCTTCAATGAAGTATTTTGTTTATTTTCTTTGATTAGCATCTTATGTACTTTGAATAAATCATTTTGAAGTTCATCATAAGATGGCATACCCTCATCACTTGATTCATCACTACAAGAATTATTTGAAGATTTAGTTAAGGAGCTTTCTTCATTATCCCATGCCAAAAAACAAGTGTAGGCAACCTCTTGGTCACTTATTTCATTCTCCAAACTACTTGTACTATCCCAATCTGAGTGTGAAATGAATGACCATGATAGGAACTTAGTACAGGTAAATTTTGATGCCATGAATACCTTATTGCATGCTTTAGATTCTAATGTTTTATGTGAGATTATGGCTTGTAGTAGTGCTAAGCAGATATGGGAAGAACTTGAGAGGAGATATGGAGCACCCATGCAAAACATTGTGATCTCTCCATGTGACTCAAGTCCTTCTAATCTTGAAGGAGGTAACTAGTGCTTTGTTGCCTTAATAGATAATGAGGTTATCTCTGTTCCTTCTGCTTTAGTAGATAAACTTGGTAATGATTCATGTGATGAATTGAATGATGCATCTGATACTGAATCATGTAATAGTACTGATAATGAAAGCATGCCTACTTATAAGGAATTGCAAGTTGAATACGTTAGAACTCATAAGTCACTTGTTAAAGCTAATAAAAGATATACTGCTTTGAAAAACAAGTATGAGGCATGTGAGAAAGAATGTGAATCAAAAATTCTTGCTGAAAGAGAAAACGATTTGAAAGTTAAAAGATTGGAAAGCAAGAATGAATCATTAGAAAAAGAATTGACTATTCTGAAATCTAAAGTTTCTAATGATGATAAAAAGGATCACTTGATTGCAGATCTTGAATATAAAGCAAACAATATATCTAAAGAATTTATGAAACTTCAAAATGTTTGCAAAGAATTGAAAAACTCAAAAATTCAAGATCTAGAAAAGAAAATAGAAGGCCAATCTAAAATCATCTACACGTTCACTAGAGGCAAAGAAAATTTTGATAAACTGCTAGGTGCACAAAAGACGACCTTAGATAAGGAAGGTATAGGTTATAATGGGATTGAAAATAAGAAAAGAAAGAACCTATACATGGGGTACTTTGTAAAAGAATCGAAACATTATGCTAGTACCTCCTCTAATCCACACACACACACCACATGCATCTTATGTAAAAAGAAGGGGCATACAAAATTTGATTGTCCATTTAAAAGAAAAGGTGTGAAACCCAAACAAGTCTGGAGAGCCAAAGTACCACCTACTCCTAACCCATCAAAATTCAAAGATAGAAAATTGATATGGGTTGTTAAGAAAGAAAACCCCTTAATACTCAAGGAAGAATTTGCTCAAACAGGAATTACATGATCACATAATTCTTCCTTAGCGTTTAGGATTAGCCATAGGGGGCAGTATTTTCTAAAGGCTTAGGAGGTGGTTCGGGACTGAAAATGTAAAATCTTTGTATATACCTACTATTTAAAATATCACATACTAAGTATTTTGAAAAATCAAGCCAATCTGCAAATCCAAGCATACAACCAATCTGAACTTAATGCATACATTCCTTGGTTGAAATATGAAATTATTGACCGCTTGAATGAAAATCCACTTCCAAGTAGGCATGACATTTTTGTCTTGTATTAAAATTTCAAATTGCTTAACTCATGCGCAAATATGAATATCTAAAGTCAAGCATACATTTTGTCCATTGCCTAGCTTGTGGTTTAGGGAATCCATCTCACACATTATATTATTTAATCCTAAACCTATCATTGAACTTAAATGCCCAATAAAATGTTTAGTCATCACTCTAGGCTTGAAGTACTATTAATCATCAACTCCAAATATTTATAGTGCTTATTAAAAGATATCCTTCCATAATTAAAATTAGAGGCAATCACTAAGGGATTCAAGTTTCACTGTTAAATCAAAAATTCCCTTTGAGCTTATATTATAAATCCTCTAATTTTGGTTTATGTCCTCCATAGGAAATCTTTACCTTATCACGATCATATCAGGTAAAGATCCATCCTTCTCATTGGTTTGTATCCTTGCTCTAAAATTATGATCATATCTAAAGGATACATTCCAATCACCAAAGAGCATCAGTTCCTAGTTATTCATATCCTCCAAAATGCTCTTTGCCAAAATAAGTTAAGACATATTCTTTAAAATGTTTAATCTTTAAGAGTATTCAATTCTCTTCCAAGCTCTCAAACTTTATATAAAATCATTTAAAGAGCTTCATTCTCATGAATTAAGTTAAAATGGCTACTTTAATTGATATAGGTTTCAATCTATATGATGGAACAAAAATTCAAAGAAACCTATGCATGAACCTTAAAATGAAAAGTCATTTGAACTTAGGCCTCTCATGCATTGTAAATCATAAGAAAAGAGGCAAATATTGGCTTAGCTTATTTAAAGATATATATCTTTTGACCTTTTGGTTCTCTAAGCCTATTCATCCAAAGCCAAGCATATAACATTGAAAATCTTAATATACTTGGCCTAAAGAACCTGAAAAATAAGTAAAGGCATAAAATGAATTAGCGCATAATTAGGGGGGAGCATATATTCTTTCATGATTATATAAATTAAAATGCTCTCATATATTTATTTCATGCCTAAATGTCCATATGGGTATTGCACTGAATTTCTAACTATCCATGGTTATTTATTGTTCATAATATCTAGTTGGATGGTTTACATTTTATATGGACAGTTGATTATACTACCTGATTGCATGCTTAGTTTAGAATGCCTTCTGCATGGCTGATGCAGTTGATGTGAATTGCATGCTGGTAATGGATTATAGGTTCTCGTATGCCTTGAACTGAAATATAAATTGCTTGTTTGAACCTATCAGGTACAATTTGTATGGGAAAATGTCCTATATACAAACGGCATGCTGCCGAAATTTTGCTAGGACTTTCCTATATAAAACCTTGTGTCAAAGATGATTATAATAAAATTAAAGTTAAAATATTTTTGAAAGGATGAGTGAAAACTAATTGAAAATTAAATGTCATCCTTGTATAATCATCAAATACTTAAAAAGCTGAGCACCTACCCTATAGAAAGAACTTATAGGTATCATATGCATCACTATTGTTTATTGAAATATTGAGGCTCTTCCTCTATCTTTGAACATTATATCTTGCACGTAAAGTACCATGTTTTGATATGAAATGTTTTTGGATCATGAGTTGCATTGCATGCCTTAATATCTATTTTTGATGCACTTGTTGTCTATAGGTGTGACTATACTAATTTAAGATGAATGTTGTTACTAGACATCAAGTATAGTTGTTGAAGAATGGTTTGTGTGCTCACCTATACTTTGGCATATTCAATGAAATCAATCCCTTTCAAAGTATAAGTAATTTTTAGTATCTAAGCAATAATTCAAATTGATAGGAGGAGCATCTAAAATTGAAATGCCTATCACATTATGCTCACCAACTTTTTAGCTTAGATATGGTGTCGAATCAAATATGGCATGTGCTTAACTGATATGTTGTTGGTAAAAATCTTACATTGACTTATAGTCCTTTGCCACATATTGTTTGTGTTTGCCATATGATCCCGCATGTGAATTATTAAATCTTTAGGATCATCATGGTTATGATTTTCTGGATATACTATTGTATGTACTTAATTGACAAACCAGAAAATTTATGCTTGCTTGTTTTAAATTAAAGCTTCCTTTCTACAAGCTACCCCAGCACCATCTTGCAAACATCATAAGGGGGATATATATTTATATATATATATATACATATATATATTTATTACTTTATGGCAAGAACTAATTTCAAAACTCAACCTTTTTCTCTTGCTTCATCATCATTATTATTATTATTATTATTATTATTATTATTATTATTATTATTATTATATACATATATTGTTTTAAAGTCGCATAACTGGTTCTATACCTACACATAAAAATGCATGCGAACTAGTTAGAGTGTGTTTATGCTCAAACTTCCTATTTGGTATCATATGCCGTGTGCCTTTAACTCAAATCTTCCATGGGTCTTATGATATGTTTAAATTACAGATAGTTTGTGCATATTCATGGTCTAATTTTGTTTTTCATGTCATTTAAATCATTTTTATAACCAGTTATAGAGTTTGTGTGCATAACTGCCAAACCAGTCATTGAGTTTATACTCTATGAATTTGTCTGTGCTATGAAATGCATGACTATTCTATCTTTTGAATGACTGAAAGTTATACTTTTATTTAATGTTTTTGAGAACACTGGACTATTTGAGTAAGCAGTTGTAGACGTCTTGAATATATATTACTCAATCAGGTCACTTATTTATAGATTTTTTTTGGGAAATGTTATATATTCAAACGATATGCTGCCGAATTTTCTAAAAACCTTTTCCCAAACATTTTCTGTATTCAGATGATCATTTGCCTATGTGCTTAAATGTTTATTTGAGCCCCTTTTTGCTGTTGCCAAAAGGGGGAGAAGTAGGCAAGTATTTGTCATCATCAAAAAGGGGGAGATTGTTGACCCTCTGGGTCATACCCTGTTTTGATTATGACAAATACTCTAGTATTTAATGGTTTCATGAGTTTGTGTGCAGGACCGATCGAACGTATCCTATGGTGCATGCACACGTCACACGAAGTGAAGACCTAAAGACCTTATTTATGTTGTATTGTAATTTAATCATTCATTTGGGTCTATAATAGTAATTAGGAGAACATGGTCTATAATAATTAATGCCTTACCTGCATAGAAGGATCGATAAGCTCAAGACCATAGATGGACTTTAGGGAACACTCTTCGGTCGACCTTCGGTCGACCGACACCGGATTTTTTTCGGTGTCTTGAAAAAGGCCTAGAATTGACCCTAGGACACTCACTCATGCATACACATGTTTAAATATTTGACTTAAGTAATTGCATGCTTAAAAAAGGACAAAAATGTACAAGTTTTGTACTTTTGGTCGACCGACCCACACAGGTCATTTCCTCTTGGTCGACCGAAACCGGTCCAGGTCAACATGTTGACCACGGTCCGGTCGACCGAGCCCTTACAGTTCATTTGACCCCGATCGACCGAACCACCTAGGAGTCAACATTTTGACCTCCCGATCGACCGACCACTTTTGTACTCCAACTACCTGATCGACCGGAGGGTCCTCGGGAGAATTTCCAGCGGCCTGGTCGACCGAACCATACAGTTCAAAAAGGCCTGGTCGACCGAACCTCGAAAATTTGGAAAATTGCCTTGCCTCGGTCGATCGACCACTCAATTCAAAATACCCCTAGTCGACCGAACCATGTGAGTCCTGGTCGACCGAACCATTTCTGGTCGACCGGACCTCTCGGGTTGCCCCATATTTTTTACCGCAGATAACTTTTTAAAACAGGGTTAATTAGGGTTAAATTGGTTTAAAACTATATTAATAATACCCTACATGTCCTAACGGTTATAATTTTTCCTATCTCTATATATAAGGCTTCATTTGCAAAAATTATATAGGAGATTAGAAAAATAATTAGCAAAAATCCTCTGATTCTCAAAAGCTCCATTTCTCCCATCCAAACCTTATTTCTTCATTCTTACTCATCTTCATTACAAATCTTGCTAAGTAAGAGTGCTATTGTGAGTATCTAGTAAAGCTTACACTCTCGCTAGTTTTAGATTCATTGATATATATATTTTTATTTGAGAGTAAGCTTGAAGTTTTTCTAGGAGACTTTATTAATAAGTCTTCCGTAGGAAAACTTTGTAGAGCTTGTGAGTTTTGCACAATCATTGCAATACTCAAGAGTTCGTATTGCTTCTTGTTTGTGAAATAAATTTTTACGAACCATTCTCAAATATCCTATGTGCTTACTTTTAAGAAAAATACTTTTGGGATATTTTTCTTGTGAAGATCTTTGTTGATTGCACCTTTTGATTGATAATATTATCTTGACACAAAGATCAAATATTTTACAAACAAATTTCAAATATCTCTTGTGATTTATTTTGAGAAAAATATTTTGAGATATTTGTTAGCATATTGAAGATCTTTGTTGCTATATCTTTTTATCTTGATACAAAGATCAAATAAATTTTTGCAAACCATTTTGGAATATTTCTTGTAGTTTATATTGAGAAATATTATTTGTTGAGATATTTGAAGTGTGCTTGTGATCTTTGTTTGTGCATTGTGACTGAAATATTATTTTGATACAATGATCATACCATTTACACTCTCACGCACTGATTGTTATATTTGCATAAATATTTGAGAGTAAACACTTAGACTACATCGAGCTTATCAAATCCTATCTTTTGGTAGTGTATTGATTATACTGTGCGTAACTGGGTACATATCTGCTTTACACGAAAGCACAATCACTGTACCATTTGATCATATTTCAATACTGTTATATTTCCAGGCATGGGCCTGAAGAGGGAGACTAGCCCTGGAATAGTCCCGGATTGGCTTAGACTCGGTTAGGAAAGCTAGGTGCGTCATCCTGTTAAGGCGTGTAGGTTGAGGTCAGTCCCGCTAATTGACCTGGTTAAGGTTGAGGTCAGCTCTGTGTTAATTTGATCTGGTTGTAAACGGTGCCACTCCACCCTTAAGTGAGCTATTAGTGGAATCCTCTGACTTGTGAGTTAGAGGCGGGGGTGTAGGCACTGTTGGCCGAACCTCGATAACATATCGTGCGTGTTCATTTACATTTTCGCAATTTACTTACTGCACGTGTATGTTATATTGTGAATGATTAGGTTTACATTTGCATAAACAAACCCTAGGTTAAGTAATACTGTTTATCTGGTTTAACCTAGGCAATAAACTTTAAATGTCCAATTCATCCCCCTTCTTGGGATTGCACCAAAGCTAACATCAACCCTATTATCCCTAACATCCGTTGTTCCTTCATATGTTACTTCTAGCTTATCCCATATCTCCTTAGTTGATTTGCAAGCCATTACTCGATTAAATTCATTAGCATCTAAAGCATAATATAATGCATTCATAGCACTAGCATTAACTTGTAGCATCTTATGGTCTAAGTATTTCATATCCTTCTTTTCTTTAGGGATCTGTTTTCCTTCTAGTAATTTGGTAGGAATTATATCACCATTTGTGACAACCTCCCAAACTTTCCAATCCATGGTTTGGAGAAATATTTGTATTCACTTTTTCCAAAAAGTATAGTTGTGCCCACAAAAAATAGGGGGCCTAGTTGAAGATTGTCCCTCTCCAAAGGGAGCTACGCCTAAGTTAGCCATTTAGATCTTTTTATAGCTTCTAATTAAGAGTTTCTATAACCCCTGTATGATACCAATTGAAATTAGGAATAGCTTCCCAAGAGGGGGGGTGAATTGGACTTTAAAGCTTTTTTTAATTCATTTTTAGAATTCTTAAACTTCTTTTATTTCTTTTAACAAAATCATTACTTGTTTGTTTAATGTGTTATGCACTCAAGAACTTAGTTTCTTTATTTAATCCTTAACCATACAAACTGTAACAACCAGCTATATAACTGGGTTTATATATATACTATGGCATTTAACATGCTATGATACCATACAGGGTTAAACCCAACCATCAACCTAAGCAGCGAGAAGCAGAAATCAAATAAACATATCCATATATAATTATATACAATACTAGAGTGCTAACAGGTTCCCAAAATTTACATATATGACTGTTCCCAAAATATCCTTAACTGGTGAGGGCTATACAAAAATACTCCCAAAATATACTCACTCTCTGCTAACATGGCAGTACTATGGCCCCTCTATCTGCGAGCCTGGTCTGCTCGCTTACCTGGATCACCTGAAAAATGTTAAAGTAATTGGGATGAGCCAACGCTCAGTAAGAAGAAATATGTTATTACTAGTGTGTGGCAAATGAGTTACAATATTATGAAAATTTGTTTTTATATAGTCATATATAACTAGATACGTAAATATAGTACAAGAAATAAAATCCACCATCCTTTACATGTTGCTTAACATAACAGTATTGTAGATTACTATTCAAAATACTTCTAATGTACATAAGTACATTCCCTGTTTCTGTAAATCTGTATATACGTAATAGTAACTAAAAACTTTCCCTGTGGATAACAATGTGTCATGATTTAACCCCTCATGATAGGGTTGTGCGGCCCATAGGCGGGATCTACACTAGCTGGCCGACCAAGATAAATTACTATACTCCATCGGTCTGATCTGCCCACCTCAACCCATATCTGATGGTGAGCCTGTCCACGTCAAGGGCCTAGGTGATCGACCTACTACCACGTATTATCTAAATAGGTGGTTGCACTCATAACATAAATATATGTAGCAGTGGTATCGTGCTCTGCTGTATGGTCTAATAGGGTCTAATACTATATAATATATCTCTATATACAACTATTTGATTTACCATGATTCTGAAATAACCGTAATAACCATGATACTAAATAAACTGTAACTGTAATTCATACATCATAGTACTGAAAACTGTGTAATCATAACACTGAAAACTGCATAATCATAGTACTAGAATTCGTATAATCATGGTACTGAGATTCGTATAATCATGGTACTAGAATTTGTATAATCATGGTACTGAAATTCATAAAATCATGGTATTGAAATTCATAAAACATATTTCCGTACTATATTCATATTCTCAAACCACACCATACTTTAATACATAATATTCATAATTTAATAAACTGTATAATATTTTAAAATTACCTAGCATAACATATTTCCCTTACCTGACTATTGGAAAGCCCCTATGGTTTACTAGCCTAACACCCGCAGGGCCTCCTACACAACACCCTAAAAACAACATTTGCCATAACAGAATATTAGTATTTCTCTACCTATATCATTTCCTATAACTGTCATAAGGCCAAAAACAGACTAAAAGGCCTTACCCTGAATTTGGGATGAAATCCAACTTCATTTCATCAGCGATGCACTTCGGCAGACTTGCAGAGAACTTCGCCAGGAGCGTCGTGGTGGCTTCGGATCGTCGATCCGGCAACTTGCGGGACCAAAATCGAAGAGAGAAGGGAGAGGGACCGTAGAAGAGAGAGAGAGAGAGAGAGAGCACTGAAAATGTGATAAAAATATGAGTTTTCCCTATTTATAGCGTCAGATTCGTCAACGAGACACGTCACCTCGTCGATGAGTCCTTCAGTAAATTTGTCGACGAACCTTACCCTTCGTCGACGAAATTCAGAGTAGCCCAAAATCCTCACTCGGTATTTTCTTGTCGACGAAACAGGACCTTGTCGACGAGATCTGGAAGACATTCATCGACGAAGCCTACTGCCTCCTTTTGTTTCTGTTTCCATTTCTCACCCTCGTTATTATTTAATTACTATTATTCTTCCGGTCACTACATTCTCCCCTCCTCATAAAATTTCGTCCTCGAAATTGACTATCTGTATCTTTATCTATACACTCCATCATCCAGTAAAAGAAAAGGGTCTACTTATTTTATTACCTACCCTCACTTATGGCGGTGGAATACCGTGGTTACATGGATAGTTCTGGGAGATTACAACCATAAAAGAAAATTTCCCCCAAAACCAAAATACTACCTAACATATACTCTACATTATAATTACACTGGACTCAACAAAATAAAATTACCATGTTAGCATATACATCAATACTATAATTCATGAAATAAATAGGGATATTTCCATCTGATTTCATCTTCAAGCTCCCATGAGACTTCTTCAATCGCATGATTTCTCCATAGAACTTTTACTAGTGGTATCTTCTTGTTGCACAATTCTTCTTCTTTACTATCTAAGATCTTTACTGGAGCTTCTTCATACGCTAAAGCCTCGTTGACTTCCAATTCCGCATGGCTGATGATATGGGAAGGATATGGAACGTATTTTCTTAACATAGAAACATGAAATACGTCATGAACTTGAGATAGAGATGGCGGTAAAGCTAGCCGATAGGCTAATAACCCAATCTTCTCAAGTATCTCAAATGGGCCAATAAACCTAGGGCTTAACTTACCCTTCTTCCCAAATCTCAAGATCCCCTTCAGTGGAGTTATTCTTAGAAATAAATGATCACTCACTTCAAATTCTAGTTCTTGGTGGCGAGTATCCACGTAACTTTTCTACCGACTTTACGCTATATTGATTCTATCTCGAATAAGTTGGACTTTATCACACACTTGCTGAATTATCTATGGACCCAAAACTCGCCTGAAATTAGGAATAACATCCCAAGAGGGGGGGTGAATTGGTTTTTAAAAATTTCTTTTAATGTCTTTTAAGAATCTTTAACTTCTTTAAACACTTAACCAATTCTTTAACTAGTTTGTTTAATTTCACCAATCACACAAGAACTTAGTTCTTTTATCCAATCAATAACACAATTAAACAACCAATCAATTAAACACAATCTTCAAACCAAACAATCAATTTATTTGCCAAGTACAAGTTAAACATCAAACAACCAAACCAAGAGATAAGGTATTCAGCAATTTGGTAATATAAGATTTTGAGATTGTTTGTTTGTTTATATAAGCCCCGTGATTATGAATTTGAAAACCTTATGAAGAATGTAATTTAATATTCAACAATCCTTTCACAAACACAATAAAACTTTTGTTGTCAGCCCTAGATATAAATTTTAATCAAGCCCTGTATATATGGATTTTCTTAATATGATGTTCAATACAACATTCAATCACTCTTTCCAAATATTCAAAACTCAAATAAACTTTCACTTAATTTATCTTTGAGTGTTTAACCAAGAAACGTAGTCCCGTATGGTTTCCGCAAGATATGGTTTCACTAACGTACTCCCTTTCGGTTTCTGCAACCCAAATCAAAATTAATCTTTAAGTTTACTTGATTTCCAAATATGTCGTAGTATATTTGATTTTTAATTTAAATCATCCACGCAATTTAAATATGTACTGAAAATAAAGAATAGGGAAAGAGAGAGTGAGACGGATATTTTTACGAGGTTCGACTTATACCCAGCCTACGTCCTCGCCTTTGGCCAACCACCAAAGGATTCACTAAACCTGTTCCGTTGACGGGTGGAACAAAACCGATTACAACATTCCTTGGTTAAGGCTAGAGCCTACCTTCTCCAAACGATATTCCCTCATTCGGTCACTCCTTACATAGGCTAGAGTCTGCCTGTCTAAACAATATCCCCTTGATTAGCCAATGATCCAAACACCTTGGAACGTCAATGAACTACAAGAAATATAAGATAAAATCTACGTGTATGTATACTCTCTCAAAGAGCAAGTTAGTACAATTTCAACACTATATACTTCAATGTAAAATATCAATAGGAAATAGAATGAAGCTCAAGTGTAGAATTCACCAATATCCTTCTTAGAAGAGGATTAGCAGTAGGAATTCAAAGGAATAAGGATCAGCACTTCAGAGTTCTCAGCAAAAGAATTTTTCAATGAGTGAGCACGAGAACTTAGGAAGAACAAGAGTACTTTCAGCTCCTCAAAACTGATTTTTCAATTCTTTTTTTTTATCTGTTTTGCAAAACCATGTATTTATAGGCTTTCAAACTTGCAAAAGTTTCCTCAAAGAATTTCCCTATTTATTAGAATATTTAAGGTTCAAACGGTTATAATTTAAAACATTAGAATTTTAAAAATTTGCCCGTTGAACAGTTTTTAAATGTCTGATAGCAGTGACCCCATTTCAGTGTTCTGGCCATAACTTTTTCTGTATAACTCCAAATTAGGTGTTCTTGGTGTCAAAATAAAGCTAAGATAAAATCCTACAACTTTTATGTTTTCCACTCTTTAAAATAATGTGTTTGATAGAGAAAAATTTACCTCAATGTGGCTATATAAAAACTGACAACATTTGGGAAAAAAAACTCTTTTTGGTGCTCTTTATTCCAAAAATGATTCTAACCTTTTTAAAATAATTTTTGACCTTATAAAAATATTATTCAGGTATTTTAAAAAGTATCTAGGTCTAAGAAGTTAACCTAAGAGTTTCAAAATATTTCAAATGATATTTTAAACATTAAAGCACTTACATGAGACTTCTAAAATATTAACATTCTAAGTTCTTGAGTCTTCATACTTTGTCCTTGGATTGAATCCATCTTTTCTTCAAGCTTCTATATCCTTTAAGCTTTCTTACTTTGCCTTTCTTTGGATCTTTTGACTTTAATATGTCTTGCCTTTCAACAACTTATTCATGTCCTCATGTTCTTCGACAAGTAATTCATGTCTTGACTCATTTAAGCTTCATTTGATCCTTGTGAGCACTTTGACCTTGCTTCCATCATATTTGATCCTTGTGGGCACTTTGACCTTACTTTCACATATATGAACCCTGAAATATCATTACTCACACAAATACATTAAATTTCACTTGTTTGTTAGCATCAAAATAAGATAACAAGATTTTAAGTCTTGTAAGGCCAATAATCTCCCCCTTTTTGATGATGACAAACAAGGAGCAAAAATTTGAGTAAGCCTTAAAAAAAAAGGCTCCCCCTTTCAATAAGCTTCATCTTAATAAAATCAATATTAATTTCATCGATCATGCTCATCACTTTCTTTTGGTTTTACAAGCTTTTTCAATCAATATTAAATACTTAAATACTTCTTTTGAATAAATATAATGTTTATGCTCAATTATGCCCAATTTTTGCTTCACAACTTCTCCCCCTTTTGACATCAATAAAAAAAAAAAAATGATTTAAATTCAAATACAAATCATTTTGAGCATATCAATAACCATGTATTCCAAACATATGTACACACTCAAGTTATTGTTTTTCAATATAGCATGTGTAGTGTGTAGCTCACCCCATTTATTGAAGATACCAACTAATATTAATTTGATGGTTTTTATGATACCAATTTAAAATTTTAAAAAACAATAATAATTTATGATATCAATTGATTAATGATTCATGACACTCCCCCTAAATTCAATACATTCAGTTTTGTTATTAATTTTGCTTTTATCGTCTCATGTAAAATATTGAATCATATCACATATCAAATATCAATATCATGCTAAGATCATCAATGTCACATCATGCTCATAGACATAATCATGCTCATGAATAATTTGACTTTGTGATACCAAGTAAACTTTTAAGTTTGATATCTATTGAAATTTTTAACATGTGAAACCAAAAATACTTTATAGATAGCAAAGCTTAATATCACATAATGTATAGTTCATGGATACCAATATAACTACTATTATCTTTCATAGCTCATAGATAAAGAGTAGTATGTTTATCCATGTGATTCATTTAAAATCATGCATGTTCAAGAATTATCCTTATATAAAAAATTTATACTTAAGCTCAATAATCTTATTCTCAATTTTCAACATAATGAGCCATACTTTTCAATATAAATCAAGTCAAGTTAATTAATACACATGTAGCATATTAATACATCACTTGTAGGCAAGTAAGCATGTAGCATGTAACATCAAGGAGCTTATATAATAAGCTTAAATTTGATATTTTCTTTATATTTTCTTAAGTTAAGCCTTGTAAAAAAGTCATCCTATGATTTTGGCCTACAATGCCATTTTCTATTTGATATATGTGTGAAGTCATTATTTCATTTTTTTGATATCCATATTTTCTTGGGTCCAGAGGATTTTTCAAGGGAGGTTTCTTTTATTTTCCATACTTGTTTGGTTTTAACACTTTTCCTCTTAAACGGACATTCAAACTTTATATGCCCCTTTTTCTTGCATTGATAGCATATGATGTTTGTGTAAGCATTAGAAGATGTGTAAGTATAGTCTTTGGATTCTTTCAAGAAATATCCCATGTAAGAATTCTTTTTCTTTTTATTTTCAATTCCATTGAAACCAATGCCTTCTTTATTTAAAAACATTCTTTGTAAGCCAATCATTTTATCAAGATTTTCTTTTCCTTTAGTGAAGTTATGAATGATCTTATCTTTTTCTTCAATCTGACTCTTAAGATTTTCTGTTTCTTTCTTGTTATCAACTTTCTTTTGTGATTTCTCTAACTCTAAAGATAATTTTCTTATTCTATCCTCTAATTCAGAAATATATATATATATATATATATATATATATATATATTTCTCATATACGGTAGAGGATAGAGATAGAAGGTCTTTTATCATTTGTTCATTTTTGATTTCTAGTTTCTCAATTTTCAAGTTGTTTTCTTTTTCAACAAAATTTTTGGATTCTATTTCTTTCTTTGCTGATTCATACTTATGTTCTAATTGCTTAAGTTTTGAGTCTTTATCTCTTTCAGCATTCTTCAAGAATTCTAACTCTTTCATTAAACTTTCATTCTTATTCTTCAATGAGGTGTTTTGTTTATTTGCTTTCATCAGCATCTTATGTACTTTGAATAGATCATTTTGAAGTTCATCATAAGATGGCATACCCTCATCACTTGATTCATCACTACAAGAATTATTTGAAGATTTAGTTGAGGAGCTTTCTTTGTTATCCCATGCCATAAAACACGTGCAAGCAACCTCTTGGTCACTTATTTCATTCTCCGAACTACTTGTACTATCCCAAGTTGTGGCTTTCATGACCTTCTTCTTTTTCTTCTTAGATTCTTTCTTTAGTAGTGGACATTCTAGTTTGGCTGACCTGGGCATTCACGTACCACACGACCGGGTCTCCTACAATGATAACATACACCTTTGCCTACTCGGCACTCCCCAAAATGATTTCCCCCGCACGTCTGACACACCGGGTAAGTTGGCGCACTCTGGTTCCCACGAGGTCCTACCATCTGCCTCTGGTCTCCCTATTGCAACCTCCTCTCCATGGACGCTTACTGGTGCCAGCCTGAAAACTTTGAGGTGCAGGCCTCTTCCTCTGACTCTAAGCTGTTACACCCCTATGAATGCCACTCTCAATAATCGCAGCTCTATCTACAACCTATGTGAATGTCTGAGCCCTAAATTCAATCACTTGCTCAAACAAGTTCTGCCGCAGTCCCTCTTCAAACTTCCTTGCCTTCTTCTCTTCATGAGGTACTAGATGAGGAGCAAAGCGCGACAACTCAACCAAACGAGCCGCGTACTGGGATACAGTCATCTGCCCCTGTACCAAATACAAAAACTCTGCTACCTTCGCACTCCAGATGATAACAGGGAAATACCACTCGAAGAATAGATCCTTGAATCGGTCCCATATCACTGGAACTGGAACCAACCTCTGCTCCTCTATCAGATGCGCTGCTTTCCACCAGCGCTTCGCCTCCCCTGTCAACTTAAATGTTGCAAATGCTACCTTATGCTCATCCATACATGGAATCACCGCCAATGATTCTTTGGTATTTTGGACCCAATTCTCAGCTACAATCGAGTCATCTCCTCCAACAAAGGATGGGGGCTTCATCCGCGTAAATTGCTCAATCGAACAGCCACACTCCACAGAGCTTTTGGCCATCTCAACCATCACCTTCTTAGTGACGCTACGTGGTACAACATATGTATCTCCTCCACCCATGCTAGAAGGTCCTGGCCTATCCTCCCCAGCATTCGTGCCACTACTTCCTAGGTCCATCCTAAAAACAAGAAACACACTTAAGTACTTTATCTCATATACGGACCTATCATGTACCAACTCAGAATTTGTTACCTTCCCTAACCTTAACTTAATATCTAGTTCTGTCACCTAGACACACGACCCGACAATAGTTTACTATGGTTTTACTGAAATTGTCACCCCAGGAAAAACATAGAAACCACCACGGTAATCCTATACCCAGACACAGAATAACCTCAAATCCTTTTCATATACTCTAGTATTACTTCTACTACACTCTAAAGTTGCTGCACTCTAAAGTCTATAGAACCTAGCAACCTAGGCTATGATACCAAACTGTAACGACCTGCTATATAACTGGTTTTTTTTTTTATATGGATATATATATATATATACTATGACATTTAACATGCTCTGATATGACACAGGGTTAAACCCAATCGTCAACCTAAGCACGAGAAGCAGAAATCAAATAAACATATCCATATATAATTATATACAATACTAGAGTGCTAATAGGTTCCCAAAATTTACATATATGACTGTTCCCAAAATATCCTCAACTGGTGAGGGCTATAAAAAAATACTCCCAAAATATACCCACTCTCCACCGACAGGGCAGTACTATGACCCCTCTATCTGCGAGCATGGTCTGCTTGCCTACCTGGATCACCTGAAAAATGTTAAAGTAATTGGAATGAGCCAATGCTCAGTATGACTAAATATGCTATTACTAGTTTGTGGCAAATTAGCTACAATATTATGAAAAATTGTTTCTATATAATCATATATAACTGGATATGTAAATATAGTACAAGTAATAAAATCCACCACCCTTTGCATGTTGCTTAATAGTATTGTAGATTACTATTCAAAATACTTCTAATGTACATAAGTATATTCTCTGTTTCTGTAAATCTGTATATACGTAATAGTAACTGAAAACTTTCCCTATGGAAAACTGTGTGTCATGATTTAACCCCTCATGACAGGGTTGTATGGCGTGTAGGCGGGATCTACGCTAGCTGGCCGACCAAGGTAAATCACTATACTCCATCAGTCTGATATGCCCACCTCAACCCATATCTGATGGGGAGCCTGTCCATGTCAAGGGCCTAGGTGATCGACCTACTACCACATATTATCTAAATAGGTGGTTGCACCCATAACAAAAATATCTGTAGCAATGGCACCGTGCTTTGTTTTATGGCCCAATAGGGTCTGATACTATATAATATATCTTTATATACAACTATCTGATTTACCATGATTCTGAAATAACCATAATAACCATGATACTAAATAAACTATAACTATAATTCATACATCATAGTACTGAGAACTGTATAATCATAACACAGAAAACTGCATAATCATAGTACTGGAATTTATATAATCATGGTACTGAGGTTAGTATAATCATGGTATTGAAATTCATAAAACATATCTCCGTACTATATTCATATTTACAAGTCACACCATACTTTAATACATAATATTCATAATTTAATAAATTGTACAATATTTTAAAATTACCTAACATAACATATTTCCCTTACCTGACTACTGGAAAGCCTTTATGGTTTACTAGCCTAACACCTGCAGGGCCTCCTACACAACACCCCGAAAACAACATTTTCCAGAATAGAATATCAGTAGTTCTCCGCCTATATCATTTCCTATAATTGTCATAAGCCAAAAACGGACTAAAAAGTCTTACCCTGAATTTGGGATGAAATCCAACTTCATTTCACCAACGATCCGCTTCGGCAGACTTGTAGAGAACTTCGCCAGGAGCGTCATGGTGGCTTCGAATCATCGATCTGGCGACTGGCGGGGCCAAAATCAAAGAGAGAAGAGAGAGGGACCGTAGGAGAGAGAGAGAGAGAGAGAGAGAGAGAGAGAGAGCATTAAAAATTTGATAAAAATACGAGTTTTCCCTATTTATAGGGTCAGATTTATTAACGAGACACATCACCTCGTCGACGAGTCCTTCAGTAAATTCATTGACGAACCAAGTAACGTACTTGGTAAATTTATCTTTGGGATGTTAACCAAGTAACGTACTCCCTTATGGTTTCCGCAAGATATAGTGTAACCAGCGTACTCCCTTTTGGTTTCTGCATCCCAAATCAAAATTAGACTTTGAGTTTACTTGATTTCCAAATATACGTAATATGTATAATTTAGATATTTAAAACATCCACGCTGTTATATATAAATTGAAAATAAAGAATAAGAAAAGAGAGAGTGAGATGAGGATTTTTACAAGGTTCAACTTATACCCAGCCTACGTCCTCACCCTTGGTAAACCACCAAAGGATTCACTAAACCTATTCCTTTAATGGCCGAAACAAACCTTTACAACACTCCTTGGTTAAGGCCAGAGCCCGCCTTCTCCAAATGATATCCCCTCGTCCGATCATTCCTTACATATGCTAGAGCCGGCCTCTCTAAGCAATATCCCCTTACTTAGCCAACAATCCAAACAAACCTTGGAATTGTCATTCTACAAAATAAAGATCAAATAGATGCGTACAAAGAACTTGCTCCTCAAAGAGCTGGTTAGTACAACAATTACAACACAACTAATATACTTCCAAGTAAATCAAATATAAAAGAATTTGAAGCTCAATACTCAACCAAATATCTTCCAAGTGTTGAAAGATTTAGACTTTGAAAACTTTACTTCGGAGTTTGAATCAGCAGCAATTTAGTATTTGAAGTTGAATGAACATAAGAGAGTTTGAGAGCTTTTTAGAGAACTTTGATCGCTGGAATTTTCTTGGTGTTTAAAATCTTTGAAGTTTGGGGCTATTTATAGATGTTTAAAAGTAATTCCTTACCCCCAAAGTTTCCTTGAAGTAGTTTCCAAGTTTTTCAAAATAATAGTGTCCAAAAACTTCATTTAAAAAATCTTCCCGTTAAGAAATTTAAGCCAACGTTCGAGTGGCAATCGCCTACCACGACTTGGCAATCGCCTGTCATAGAACAATCTCACAACACAGAACATTAGTAGTCGCCTGGCATGACCACCCAAGTGCCTGGCTATATTCAGGCAGTCGCTTGGCATGCTACTATCTCTTTGAAAAATTATTCATTTAATTTGGGAGTCGCCTGCCACAAGAGGATAGTCGCCTGGCCTTTCTATTTTTCAAAAACTTTTCTTTTTTAAAAACCTTTCTTTTCATTGATTTTAAAAATATTCTTTAGAGTTTCCTTAAAATATATTTCTAAGTTTTTTTTTGATTTTATAAGAGCTTCAAATCAGTTTATACTTGAAATTAACTTTTAAGTACTTACATTCAAAACATCCTTAAAAGTTTTAATCCTTTGATCTTCAATCTTGTTCTTCCATCATCTTTGAGTTTTTGATCTTTTCTTTGAGCTCTCATCAAGTTATCTTTAATCCTTATGCTCTCATGATCTTCATGCTTTATCTTCAAATCCACTTTTGAATCCATGCTTCAAGCTTGATATAAATCATCCTTCTTTGAAATATAAACTTTCATAAATTCTTTAACCTTGCATTCGTTATTGAGTCCTGAAAATACATCACTTAAACAAAGCATGTTAAGTTCTACTTGTTTGTTAGCATCAAAATAAGTTATTAAGCCTTATAAGGCCGATAGATCCAACTACCACCGAAGTCTAATACACAAGCCCATAACTTATCCTCAAAGATCTGTATTGTCCTCTCTGACTATCCATTGGCCTGGGGGTGGAACATTGTACTAAAAGTAAGCTTCGTCCCCGGTGCTTCCTGTAAACTCTTACAGAATCAAGAAGTGAATCTCGGGCCTCAATCTTAAATAATGGACATTGGTACCCCATGCATTATGACTATCTCCTGCATGTACAAATTTTCTAGCCTACTCAAAAACTAGCTAACCTACATCGATACAAAGTGAGTAGATTTAGTTAACCTGTCCAAGATTACCCAGATGTCATTCTGTCCATGTAGTGCTGGTGTAACCCGGTGAAAAAGTCCATAGAGATATGCTCCCATTTTCACTCCGAAATACTCAATGGTTGCAACGGCTCTACCGGCCTCTAATGTTTAGATTTTACCTGCTAACACGTCAGACATTTCTCCACAAACCTTGCTATCTCCCTTTTTATGCCACTCCACTAGAAGGACTCACACAAATCCCAATACATCTTCGTACTGCCCGGATGTACTGTACACAAAGAACGATGCGCCTCCTCTAGGATCGTCCTCTTTATCCACTCATTGTTTGGAATGCACAGCCAGATCCCAAACCTTAGCACACTTCCCTTAGAGATGTTAAAATCTTCAGCCAATCCTTGTTGCACTTTCTCTACTACATCGACTAACTCTGCATCATTAGCTTGCACAGCTTTAATCCTTTTAAATAATGTTAGATGGATCACCAAGCTAGCAATGAAAGCTTGATGATTACCATCCACCAACTCTATGCCAAGACTCTCCAGATCCTGTCTGATGTGATGATGACCTACTACTGCAAATACTGACGCGTGCTTTCACTTTCGACTCAACACATCAGCTACCACATTACCTTTCCCCAAGTGATAGCTAATCGTGCAATCGTAGTCCTTGATTAGTTCTAACCACCTTCTCTACCTCATGTTCAACTCTTTCTGTGTGAAAAAGTATTTAAGGCTCTTGTGATCTGTGAAGATCTCACATTGTTCATTGTATAAGTAATGTCTCCAGATCTTCAACACATATACTACTGCCGCAAACTTCAGATCGTGTGTAGGGTAATTCTTCTCGTACTCCTTGAGTTTTCGAGAAACATAAGCAATTACCTTCCCTTATTGCATCAATACACATTCCAAATCCTTCAGTGATGCATCATTGTATATCACAAAACCACCATCCCCAGATGGGATGGTTAAAACCGGAGCAGTGACCAATCAGTGTTTTAACTCCTGGAAACTTTGCTCGCACTCGTCATTCCAATCAAATCTCATACCCTTCCTCATCAACTGTGTCATAGGACTAGATAATTTAGAGAATCCCTCCACGAACCACTGGTAATACCCAACTAGTCTTAGGAAACTCCGAACATCTTGTACGCTTTTCCGTTTCACCCAGTCAACCACTGCTTCTATCTTACCAGGATCAATTGAGATACCGCCCTTTGACACGACATGGCCTAGAAATGCAACCTGATTTATCCAGAACTCGCATTTCTTCAGTTTAGGATACAACTTGTTCTCCTATAGTACCTGAAGTACCAACCTTAGATGGTTTTCATGCTCTTTCGAACTCTTAGAATATACCAAAATATTGTCTATAAACACCACTACAAATTGATCTAGGTATTCATGGAAAACCTTTTTCATTAGGTCCATAATTATCACCGGAGCGTTACTCAACTTAAATGGCATGACCAAAAACTTGTAGTGACCATATCTAGTTCGAAAAACATTCTTCACCACATCCTCAGTCCTAACTTTCACTTAATGATACCCTGATCGTAGATCGATCTTCGAAAAGACCTGCATTTCCTGCAACTGGTCAAAAAGATAATCTATACGAGGCAACGGGTATCGTTCTTCACTATTACCTTGTTGATCTCACAGTAATCAATGCACATCCGCATCGACCCGTCCTTCTTCTTCACAAACAATACTGGAGCTCCAAAGGGCAAAACACTAGGTCTAATAATTCTTGTAACTACTCCTTTAACTCTCTAAGCTCAGCTGGAACCATCTGGTATGGAGCTTTAGAAATCGGTACCTTACCTGGTAGCAAATCAATAGTGAACTCCACCTCCCGATCAGGAAGCAAACCGAGTAAGTCTTCCGGGAAAACATCTAGCAATTTGTTAACCATTTAGATATTTTCAAGTTTCAAATCATCTCGAGGTGGTTCCTTTGCACAAGCTAGGTACCCCTGACAACCCTCCAAGAGTAACCTTCTCGCATGTATAGCTGATAGAATTTGTGGCGTCGCACACACATATGATCCCACAAACTCATACTCTTGCTCCCCAAGAGGTCTGAACACTACTACCTTCCTACAACAATCAATCACCGCATAACTAGAGAATAACCAATCCATACCCAGTATGACATCAAATCCACACATGTCGTACACTACTAGGCTCCTCGGTAGAAACCTTACCTGAACAACCACTGGGCAGTTTCCTAACATCTTACTACAAATCGTTACATTCCCAATCAGTGTAGCCACAGACAACCACTCATCCATCACTTAGGTTTCAACCCCATATAGTTTCACGAAACTAGCAGATATAAACGAAAGGGTTGCTCTTGAATCAAATAAAACAACAACTCTATTCGAAAGCAATAACATGGTACCTATCACCACATTCCCAATGTGTTCCGAATCTTCTAGAGTAAGAGAGTACACCCTCGCTGAAGCCATGTTTTCCTGATAGATTTCCCGAGGCATCTGATTACTCCCACGTTTCTGGCTCTGTGCATGTATATCGCTCCTCAATGCCTGGGCAGTTTTGGAATATGTGGCCTGGTTTGCCACAGTTGTAGCAGTTACCCCAGAATGGCTGACATTCACAGTCATGCCATTTACGACATCTGGTGCATGGTACAGAAGACGGATCCCCCTACAATCCTTGCCATTTGGTATTATGGCAATAATCCGAACTATAGTTCTTCTTCTTTTTCCACTGTCCCTGTCAAGAATCAGTCTGAGAACCCGAAGATATTGGCCTCTTCTTCTATTCTTGTACCACCTCATCCCCCTGGAGGTCAACCTCGACTATAGTTGCTTTATCCACTAGAACAAAAAATTCTCGAATCCGCAGCATACCTACAAGCCTGCAAATGTCCTTCCTCAGACTCTTCTCAAACCTCTGAGTATTCTCATACTCATTCGAGATCAAATATAGCACAAAATGAGATAGCTCAATATATCTGGCGGCATATCTTTGCACCGTTAGGGTTCCTTGAGTCAAGCTCGAGAACTCATCAGTTTTCATATCACGAGTGGAAGTCAGTAAGTATCTCTCAAAAAATACCTCCTTGAAGTGGCTCCAAGTCATACCAGATGGACCAGCTCTCTACTTCTCAAGTAGATTTGTCGCCGTTCACGATCTTTCTACTTCTACTAGTTGAAAGGTAGAATAGAGAACCTTCTACTGGTCACTGCAGTGCAAAACTTCCACTATCTTCTTGGTCGTTTGCACCCAGTTCTCCGTCACTATCACATCAGGTCCTCCCATGAATGTCGGAGGGTGCATGCGGGTGAACCTCTATGGTACAACCTGTAGCAATAGGAGAGTGCTCATGTCTCCTAACACTCTACCCAATCTTCTGTATAACATGCCTCGTCAAATCCCAAGGCATAGAAGGAGACCCATCACTCGCAGTCCCCTTGGAACTACTTTCCAAGTTGTTATCCTTGGGCTCCATTCTGAAAATAGGATAGGAATCAGTTAGACTTATTATATCATACACATTTAACACAATCATTGAAAGCTAATCATGTCAACTACTACTCTCATGGGTCTAGGTCTATCCTACCACACCGACATGAAACCATCAATAGTTTACCATGGTTTTACTGAAATCATCATTCTAGGAAAAATACAGAACACCACCAATGAGTCCCCGTCTAGAAAAAAAACAACCCTTGACTTACTCTACCCATTTCCTACATTTTATACTCTGTTATGTACACAGAGTTACGCCTAACCAAGTCTACAAGACCTAACAACCTGGTTTTGCTCTGATACTAAGTTGTCATGCCCTGAACCCGCAGATGGGTCCCAAGTGTAAATATAGTAACCTAACTTGTCTCTGTATCATTTGAAACTTACATAATACTATACTAAATAAGGGTCCAACCCCGTGGGGTACACGTAAACCTTATACACAATTGCATACATATCCATACATATCAAATACGCAGCAAAAATGTTCTTTCTATACATACATCATACCATACCAAAGTTTATACATAACTGGAATATACGTTCCCAAAATGCAGTACATACTCTGGGTGTCTACAAAAACCCAACACTGACAACCCGGTTACAAAGCCTGTACTTACACCGGTACTAAACATAGTTAACACCCACCCTTCTGGACACTAGAATGCTAGTTTCGGCTACCCGAAGGACCTGAACAACATTTGAATATTCGGGGTGAGATGCCCCTAAGTAAGGAAGAAAGTAGGTTATATCAGTTTGTGGCATACAAGTGTTATTTCAACATAAAACATAACAAGATACAATTCCATTATTTTCACAATTCAGTTCCAATACATATGATATCAAATATGCGGTCAGTGTCATCACACTCAGGCACATGATACCTTGCAATAATTGAAGCCTCACAGTGATATCATTGCCAGTACGGTGTCCACTCACACCCATCGGTGACTAGCCGGAACAAACTGGTGATTTTTCACACCCTCAGATATAGAACCAGACACTCTCGCCCACGGTAATTAGCAGAGCCATGGTGGCAGCATACGGTAATTAGCAGCTTCTAGCTACTTTACAAAACTTGGAACAATTTTTTGAACTCATGTTCCTATACTCATCAGCATGCTATTAGCCGCCCCTAATTGTTTTACAAAACTTGGAACATTTTACATGCAACGGTTCATTCCACACTTATTTGAGCGTACACAAATCATATCATTTTTAGTTCAAGAAATACAGTTTAATACAAATACAGGTACGATCATCTCAACACTACAGTTTTATGCAACATATGATTTCCCAATAGAAATAGAGATGATACCTAAAATCCCCAATTTTCCCAAAAATTGTAACTCGAAAATCCCATATTTTTATCCGATAGATTTTCCCAAATAAGTAGCCAAAAATACATGTTGACTATATGAGTCCAAACCTATTTTGATAATGACAAATCACTTGGTATTTGATCTTTTCATTGAGATCGTGAACATGACCTATATTAAGTATACATGGAAGGATAACAAGTTATGAAGGTCAAATACCAAGTGATTTTCCTAAATAAGTAGCCAAAAATACATGTTGACTCTATGAGTCCAATCCTGTTTTGATAATGAGAAATCACTTGGTATTTGATCTGTTCATTGAGATCGTGAACAGGACCTATATTAAGCATGCACGGAAGGATAATAAGTTATGAAGGTCATAAAGAATAAAGCATACATATCTGGGCAAGATTCATGGAACTCAAAGAGTGCAAGAACGAAGATGCGAGTGACAAGTTCAAGAATGTCATGGGAATGGGTACTTAGAACTCATGTATTTACATTTTCAAATGATTTAATTTGAGGATCAACATATACCCTAGAATGACATTAGGATTCATGCATTTCATGAACATCATTAGGAGACTTTCATAGAATTAGAAATATTTTTAAAACCCTGGAAAATATTTTTATAAAAGACCTAAGAAAGAAAACAAAGCATATTTTTAAACTAGAAAAATAAAAATTCAGAAAATAGGGACTTCAGTAGCCTGAAGTTAACCTCATTCGCCTAAAGAATTTCCTCAGGTGACCGAAAATTAAGTTTCGTCGCCTGAAGAATTAATGGTGAAACACAGAACCTGGCCGAGGCACTTCAGTCGCCTGAACTCGTCATTTTAGGAGCCTGAACCCAACTTCATGGGCCTGACCCTATATCCAGGTTGATTTTTTAAAGTACTAAGGAACATCAGTAGCCTGGGCCTTCAACCTCAGTCACCTGACCTTGTGGGGAAAGTTAAAAAATTTAATTTTTACTAAGAGAACTCATGAGATATTTTTTGATCCAATGGTTGAGATTGATTCTATGGGAAGGACACCTATGTATTAAACATCTAAACCCTAGTAAGTAAGCTAAGATCTTTGAGACTAGAGGAGAACAAACATTTGGCATTCGCATGAGGAGATTGAACATTTAGCTCAACTTGAACACACTGCTGAAACTTTAGATTGGGATTTCAAGTTCTTACATTGAATCTGAGCTAAGGCTACCTCGTTTTTCAAAAGACAATCTAGCAATCATTGTGCACTCTTTTTTGGTATTGAGGTTTGGTATATCAATTTGCACATTCATGTTTATTCTCATAAGAGTTTTTCATATATACTGATTTTCTTATTTATATATATATATATCTTTCAAAGAACTTTTCATCTCTAAATTAGTTATTGAACATAAGCTAAGTAATTGATCTCAAGTGCATTTATTTATAGGTTATTTAAATAAGATCACTACTCAAGAAAGGTTTTTGCCATAGGTTAACCAGTTTTGATTCAAGTGTGTGTTCAGTAAGGATTTATTTATTTTTTTGGATATATTAAAACACTTGATTGAATATCCTTAGTGTTCAAAATTGTTTATTTTATTGAGGGATATCTTCTAGAAAACAGTATATTCAATTTGTGATCTTTGGAAATCATATTATATATATATATATATATATATATACACACACACACACGTATTGACATATTATAAAGATCATTGTGTGGTTGAATATTTGAGAGAAAGTTGTTGATTTTGATTGATCTAATATTCAAGATATTCTCCAAAGCGTTTAAATATATTATTACTTGGAAGTTTGGTAAAAAAAAGGGAATTGGTTGTTGAAGCATACATCATTCATTAAACGATTGTATCATTTCATACATTCTGAGCTTCAAGTTTCATCATATGATTATGTATTAGGAATTTGAATTGTACTTACTATATTTTGTTGGAAGCTACGTTGAGTGTTTTACAGATTTCATTGTATTCACGATTCAGGTTGCGAATCAGGTTTGAGGAGAGAGTTGTATCTCTTGTAAGTAGCTGAGTAGGAGGAAGTTGTACCTCTTGTAAGCAGCGGATTGTAAAGGAAGTTCTGTCCCAATTTAAGGAGCAGAGATTATAGTGGAATCCTTGAGTGGGTTACTTAAGGCGAGGACATAGGTTGGTTTGGTTGAACCTCGTAAAAATTGTGTGTGCATTCTCTCCACCTTTATCTTTTTTAATTTCCGCAACGCACTTCAATGTTTACACTGCATGTATGTTTGTTGAATAATCTCACTCGAACTTGATAAGTAATTGATTAAAATTAGACATAGGGACTAATTGGTGAATAAGTTTCGAAGAATTTTTCAAATACCCACTTCACCCCCCCCCCCTTCTTGGGATTACACCTAAATCAACAATACATACGATCGTAAACTATAGGTTTACCGATCCCGATTTCAAAAATAACTAATATAAACATAATCCCCATACCTTTTCCTGAATACCACAAACCTGAACTCTATGGCTCCAAAACTACGAATCGAGCTTCCAAAACCTAAACATCCAAGAACTGTACTTCACTATTACTCTTACTACTACATATATACTGAAACAAAACTGAAATCAGACCTTTACCTCGGTTTTGGGTCAAAACACGAAAATTCTTGAAAAGAATTTTTGATCTGCTATAAACATAAAGATTCTCCTCCTGATCCACGTGGTAACGTTGGATCGTTGATTCTAACAACTGACGGCCTGAAATCCTAGAGAGGGTGAGAGGGAGGATTCGAGTTTTAGAGAGAAAGAGAGAAAGAGAGAGAGAGAGAGAGAGAGAGAGAGAGAGAGAGAGAGAGGTTTGGGTTTCTTAACCATTAAGCAAGTGAAAAAGATATTTATAAACAAGTTGACCTGGCCAAACTCGTTAACGAGACGGCGTCCTCGTCGATAGGCCACAGAAGGAAGTTCGTCAATGCCAAGGTGACCTTGTTGATGAGCCTGAGATTTTAGGATTTCCCAAAATCTTTCGGCATCTCCTTGTTGATGAGCTACTGAATCTCATCGCCGAGCTAAACAAGAGGCTTTGTCGATGAGAAAAGAAGCCTCGTTGACGAGCCCTGCAGATTTTTGCCTTTTAAACTTCCTTTTTGTTTTGCTCATTTATTTAATACACCTATCTGGGGTTGGGTTCTTACAACATAGGCACGTTTGACTACTAAATATCCACATACTATCTGAGTTATGTGGTTGCACTCTGAACTGAAAATAGTTTTAGTACCGTGCTCTGCTGATTGAATCTGGTCCATCAGGGTCTGAGTATCTGGGTGTTATGGTTCTGAAATCATGATATTCTAAAATTGCTAAAAATATATGTTTCTGTACATATATTGTAAATTAAGTTTCTGAATATAATGTATAATTTCTATCTATATATATACTGAAAATTCAACATTCTATAAAACATATATATCTTATGATATTTTCTGCTAATATAATGTAAAACATGGTATTTGTAACTTTATAAATATTGTACTACTTTATTACTAGCTCATGCCACACAATTAAATAATTGGATTCACATACTTGAAAATCTATTTTTTCTATTATAATAATATTTTATAATCTGAATAATAATCTGGTAAAACGTATATTTTATACTGAAAACCATACTAAAATCTCCTAACATAGCATATTTCCCTTACCAGACTATTTAAACATTAGCTGCTATTTGGAGTCTCACACATGTGACATTTATAACTTCAACATCCCAAGATAATACACATATAATTTCCCAATCAAACAACTGAATTCACCTAAATAATTATTGCATACATACTTCCCCAAATCCACCTATGCTCAATTCCTAAACAACAATCCATATATCATTTTACCTGCATTCCTGAAATACCACCCACTAGGGTTCTCAACCCTTTCCTGTAGGGTCCCAAAACATCCTATTCCTAAAAATATAATACCCTCATTTTAGTTCACAAAACTCTAGTATATTCGCATATAATACATAATCTGACCTCAAATGAACTGGGTAATACTGAAAATATTCAAATAATCTACTTACCACGAAATTGGGATGGTGCCCGAGTTGGCCTACCAACCAATTACTCTTGCAGATTTGAAGAGAATCTTCTCAGGAATAACGTGGCGACCTCCGATCCTCGAACCGATGAAGAAACAGGCTAGAAAGCCAGAAAGAAGGTAGAGAGGATGAAGTTAGAGAGAGAGAGAGAGAGAGAGAGGGCTGCATGGAAGTTTTCTGCGCTAAAAATATGAGTTTTGCATACTTATACACTTGCCTTTGTCGACAAGACACGTCACTTCGTCGATGAAGCCAATAAGTAAATTCGTTGACAAACTCACAATCTTCGTCGACAAATTTGAGGCCCTCTAATTACCCCTCTTGATAATCTTTCATTGACGGGACACATGGGGTGCGACGAATCCAATAGTGAGTTCATCGATGAAGCTAAAGAGTTCATCGACAAACCCTGCTTTTTCCCCCTTTTTAGATCTCCTTTTCCTCTCTTCTTATATTATTGAATTACTCTAATTCTTTGGTTCTCTACGTTCTCCCCTTCCTGTAAAAATTTTGTCTTCAAAATTTATTATCTGTATTGTACACCATCCTTAGCATAAAAAGGGCTACTTATTTTATTACTAACCCTCACTTTTGACCGAGGAATGCCATGATTACATAAGAAGTTTTGGGAGATTAAATATATACTCATAAAATAAAATTCTCCCAAAACCAAAATGCTACCTATCCTATATTCTAAATTATAGTTACACATTTGTCACTCTATACTAAACAAAATAAATCTGTCATTACTTGAACTTTACAAACCACTACTATACCCCACTAAACAGGTGCGGGTATTTCTGTCTGCTTTCCTACTCAAGTTCCCAAGAAGCTTCTTCCACCACATGATTCCTCCACAGGACATTTACTAGTGGTATTTTCTTACTGCGCAATTCATGTTCCTTCCTGTCCAAGATCTGAATTGGAGCTTCTTTATATGCCAAAGCATCACTGAATTCTAATTATGCATAACTGATGACATGGGTTGGATCTAAGACGTATTTTCTTAACATAGAAACATGAAATATGTCATGTATTCTGAACAGCACTGGTGGTAAAGTTAGCCGATAGGCAACTGACCTAACCTTCTTAGGTATCTCAAACAGGCCAATAAACCTATGGCTTAACTTCCCCTTTCTTCCAAACCTCATGACTCCCTTTAATGGTGCTATTTTCAAAAACACATGGTCACCCACATTAAATTCCAATTCCCAGTGGCGAGTATCTGTGCAGCTTTCTTGTTGACTCTGAGTTCCACTGATTCTATGCCAATTAAGTCAGACTTTATTGTACGTCTGCTGCACTATTTTTAGCCCCAAAATTCGCCTCTCACCTAAATCATCACAGTGTAAAGGAGAACGACACCTCCTACCTTAAAGCGTCTTGGAACGTGCCATGTCGATGCTGGTCTGATAATTGTTATTGTAGGCAAATTCAACCAGCGGCATATACTAGGTCCAGCTACCCCAAAATCCAATACACACGCTCGCAGCATATCCTTAAGTACATGGATCGTTCTCTCTATCTGACCATCTGTCTAAGGATGGAAAGCGGTGTTGAATGTTAACTGAGACCCCAAAGCCTCTTGCAAGCTCTTCCAAAACTGTGATGTAAAACGTGGGTCATGGTCCGAGACTATAGATACTGGCACTCCATGGGGTCGAACAGTCTCTTGAATGTAGATCTCTGCCAATCTATTCATAGGGTAGCTAACTTTAATAGGTAGGAAGTGAGCTGTTTTCGTTAGTCGATCAAAGACTACCGAGATAGCATTCTGACCATGTGGCGCGGCAGTAGCCCAATGACTAAATCCATGGATTTTTTGTCCCATTTCCACTCAGGAATGTAAAGTGGCAACAACTGCCCTACCAGCCTCTAGTGCTCAGCCTTAACCTACTGGCATGTCAAGCACTGCTGCACAATTTCAGCGATTTCCCTTTTCATGCCACTCTTCCAGAAATACTCTCGTAGATCTCGATACATTTTTGTCCTACCAGGATGAACCGTGTATAGAGACCTGTGAGCCTTCTATAGAATCATTCTTCTAATATTATCATCTGCAGGTGCACACAATCTGGTGCGAAACCTCAAAGCCCCGTCATCAGAAATGCTAAACTCCTATCATTGACCATCTCGTACTTTGGCTATAACCTTCGCTAATTCTAAGTCCTCTTTTTTAGCAGCTTTAATCTTCTTATATAGCGTAGGCTACATAACTAGGCTGGCAATAAATGTCTAGTGACCATCCTCCACTAACTCCACGCCGAGCCTTTCCAAGTCCATCTGAATTGGGTGCTGAATTACTGCTGCTAACTGCACTGTACCCTCTGATTTACAGCTCAGTGCATTAGCCACCATATTTACTTTACCTAGGTGGTAGTTAATGCTATAATCATAATCCTTCATGAACTCTAACCATCTCCTTTGCCGCATATTCAACTCTTTTTGCGTGAATAAATATTTTAAATTTTTGTGATCAGAGAATATCTTGCATCTCTCACCATACAAGTAATGCCTCCAAATCTTTAGTGCGTGTACCACTGCAGCCAATTTCAGATAATGGGTAGGGTAGTTCTTTTCATATTCTTTCAATTGTCGGGAGGCATAAGCTACAATCCTACCATGTTATATCAACACACAACCTAACCCTTTCAAAGACGTGTTACTATAAATTACATAGCCATCACCTCCAGATGAAATCGTCAGTATTGGTGCAGTGATGAGCTGCTGTTTTAATTCCTAGAAGCTCTGCTCACATTCATCATCCCATGCAAATCTGGCATTCTTCTTGGTTAGTCGCGTCAAAGGCCCTGATAATCCTAAGAATCCCTCTACAAACCAATGGTAATATCCCATCAGTCCCAAAAAGCTCCTAATTTCCTGAACATTCCTCGGAATTTCCGAATTCTCCATTGCTTATATTTTACTAGGATCCACTGAAATTTTATCCTATGATATAACATGCCCCAGAAACACAACTTTCTCTAACCAGAATTTACATTTACTAAACTTGGCATACAACTTCTTTTCCCTGAGCGTCTGAAGTACCATCCATAAGTGTATTTTATGCTCCTCAAAACTCCTCGAGTAGACCAGTATATCATCAATGAAAACCATAACGAACTGGTCTAAATATTGATAAAACACCCGATTCATTAAAACCATAGATACTACTAGTGTATTAGTCAACCCGAACGACATCACCAAAACCTTATAGTGCCCGTACCTAGTTCGAAATGTTGTCTTTGATATGTCCTCTGCCTTGGCTTTCACTTGGTGATAGCTTGATCTGAGATCGATCTTAGAATAGACTCGTGTACCCTAAAGCTGATGAAATAAATCATCTATATAAGGTAGAGGATATTTTTTTTAAATGGTTACCTTGTTTATCTCTCTATAATCTATGCACATCCTCCTAGTCCTGTTTTTCTTCTTTACGAATAACACTGGTGCTCCCCAGGCAATACACTGGGTCTGATAAGCCCTTTATTCAGTACATCCTGTAACTGATCCTTTAATTCTCCCAATTCAGCTGGAACCATTCGGTAAAGAGCCTTAGAGATCGGCACTGTTCCTGAAGGTAAATCTATAGCAAAATCCTCGCGATTAGAAGGCAACCCAGGTAGCTCTTCTAGAAACACATCTGGAAATTCCCTTACCATTGGTGTACTATCAAGCTTCGATTCATTTTATGACACCTCTTTTAAAAAATCCATAAACCCCTGACCTCCATCCAAGAGCAGTCTACTTGCCTACATGGGTGACACTAACTATGGCGAAGCACGCACTTGTGTACCAATAAATTTGTATTCTTGCTCACCAGGGGGTCTAAAAATTACTTCTTTCTAATGGCAATCAATATTGGCGTGATTAGCTGTCAGCCAATGCATACCCAATATTACATCAAACCCCTGTACATATAATATCATAAGATCAACTGGTAATACTTTTCCTTTAATGGCCACTAGAAAGTTTCTAAGTACCTTCCTACATATCACAGTAGATCCAGTTAGCATGGTTACACCCAACTCAAAATCTAACAAATGTGCTTTAATTCCAGCCAACTTAGCATACTCCGGTGAGACAAAAGAATGGATGGCACCCGTGTCAAATAAAACAATAGCTTGATACGAAAAAGTTGTAAGGATACTTGTAACAATGTCTCCAGCTGCCTCACCGTCTAATGGCATGAACGCATAAACCCTCATTGAAGCTACATTCCTCTTCTAGACTCCTCGGTAGGGTCTGGGAGCCGGGACCTAGATCGACAGTCCTGGGCATGCTCATGCCATGTGGTCTGGTCTCCCACAATGATAACAGAAATCTCTCCCTACCTGGCACTCTCCTAGATGTCTCTTTGTGCACGTCTGACACACAGAGTAGATCTACACACCTTGATTATCACGAGGTCCTATCATCTGCCTCTAACCTCCCCTATAATGGTTTCCTCACCATGGGCTTGGACTGGAACTAGCCTGAAAACCCTAAGGCTCAAGCCTCTTTCTCTAACTTTGATTTGCGATGCCTCTCTACATGCCACTCTTAATAACTGCAGCCCTATCCACGACCTTTGTGAATGTCTGAGCCCAAAAATCGATAACCTGCTTAAATAGGTTCTATCTCAAACCTTCTTCAAACTTCCTCATATTTTTCTCTTCATATTGTGCCAAATGCGGGGCAAACCGGGACTTAATAAATCGAGTTGCGTACTATGATACTGTCATCTGCCCCTGAGTTTAGTGCATGAACTCTGCTGCCTTTGCGCTCCGAACGATAGTAAGAAAATATCGCTTAAAGAAAAATTTCTTGAATCGATTCCACGTCACTATCATAGGATCCATTCTCTGCTCCTCAATCAACTTTGCTGATCTCCACCAGGCTTTTGCCTCTTTTATCAGTTTGAACGTCGCAAATACTACCTTTTATTCTTCTATACATGGAAACACTACCCATGTCTCCTCAATGTCCTAGACCCAATTTTCAGTCACAATTGAGTCAACTCCTCTAGCAAAAGATGGGGGCTTCATTTGCGTAAACTACTCGATTGTGTAGCTACGCTCCCCTAAGCTCCTGGCCATCTCATCCATCACCTGCTGGGTGACACTGCGTAATACCACATTAGTATCTCCACCTCCCATACTGGAAGGTCCGGCTCTATCACCCCCAACATTCGTACCACTGCCCTGGGTCCATCTTGAAAAAACAGAGAACACATTTTAAGGATCCTATTTCCCATACAGATCTGATTTATTTCATTCAATCAAATTCTCATAATCACGATCAACTATCCTCCTATATCTTAATTCAAAATCAAATCCTACAACCTAGACACACGACCCGACAATAGTTTACTATGGTTTTAATGAAATAGTCACCCTAGGAAAGACATAGAAACCACCATGAAAATCCTGTACCCAAACCACAGAACAAACCTCAAATCCTTTCGTATACTTTGGTATTACTCTCACTGCACTCTAAAGTCTACAGAACCTAGCAACCTAATCTCTGATACCAAATTGTAACGACTTGATATTTCATGCTTTTTTTTACATACATACATACATATATATATATATATATATATATATATATATATATATATATATATACAACTGTCAAATTCCTCTACTCCGATACCTTCTTATAAACCAAACCATCATCACAGCCAGATAGGGACCGTGGAAACTGGAACCTAATAAACTACCTATGTAGCGGAAAGCAGAATACATACAACCATATCAATATATATAATACCAAAGTTTCAAAATATTTTCCAAAATATGTATACACAACCATTCCCAAAATACCCTCATCTGGACCTAGGGACTACTCAAAAATGACTTCCCAAAATACTCACCCTATAGACAAAGCAGTACTGTAGTCCCCTCTATTTGCGAGCCCGATCTGCTTGCCTAGTTGGATCACCTAAAAAATGTTAAATCATTAGGATGAGACAATGCTCAGTAAGACGAAATATGTTATTACTAGTGTGTGGCTGGTGAGTTTACATATTTGTAAAAACTGATTTAGAAATACCATAAATAGCTGAGTCTGAGAAAACACATATAAATAATGTGCAGTATAACCTATGTTATTTAACATAAACTATTTTTCTGAATTTTCTATTCTTAATACTTCTAATATTCATAAGTATGTTTATGGTTTCTGTAAATCTAAATATATATATATATATATATATATAGAAAATTTCCTTGGATGGATGATTGAAAGTCATGATTTAGCCCTCATGACAGGGTTGTGTGACCCGAAGGCAGGACCTATCCTGGCTAGCCAACCAGAATAAGTCAACTGAACTCCGAAAGTTAGATCGGACTCCTTAACCCTAACTGACGGGGACCCTATCCACAACATAGGCATGATCGACTGCTGAATATCCATATACTATCTGAGTTATGTCGTCGCCCTCTGAACTGAAAATAGTTATGGTACCATGCTCTGCTGACTGAATCTGGTCCATCAGGATCTAATAGTATATATATAACTGATATTTCTACATTACTATTTTACCGTGATTTTGAAATAACCATAACACTATAAAATTGATCTGAGTAATATGAAAATCTAAATATCTAAGTGAATATTTAATACCTGTATAATCTAAGTGAATATTTAATACCAGTATAATTGAAAATCTATATGAATATCTGAGTATTTGGGTGTTACGGTTATGAAATCATGATATTCTAAAATTGCTAAAAATATATGTTTCACTACATATATTGTACATCATGTTTCTGAATATATAGTATAATTTCTATCTATATATATACTGAAAATTCAACATTTTATAAAACATATATATCTCATGATATTTTCTGCTAATATAAAGTAAAACATGGTATTTTTAATTGTATAAATATTGTACTACTCTGTTTCTAGCTCATGCCACACAATTAAATAATTGGATTCACATGCTCAAAAATCTATATTTTCTATTACAATATCATTTTATAATTTGAATAATAATATAGTAAAACGTATATTTTATACTGAAAACCATACTAAAACATAGATTATTTCCCTTACTTGACTATTTAAACACTAGCTGCTATTTACAGTCTCACACGTGCAGCATTTATAACTTCAACATCCTGAGATAATACACATATAATTTCCTAATCAAACAACTAAATTCACCTAAATAATTATCGCATAAATACTTACCCAAATCCACATATGCTCAATTCCTAAACTATAATCCATATATCATTTTACCTGCTTTCCTGAAATACCACCCACTAGGGTCCTCAACTTTTGCCTGCAGGGTCCCAAAACACCCTATTCCTAAAAAAATAATACCCAGATTTTACTTCACAAAACTCGAGTATATTCGCATATAATACAGAATCTGACCTTAAATGAATTTAGTAATACTGAAAATACTCAAATAATCTACTTACCCTGAAATTGGGATGGTGCCCGAGTTGGCCTAACCAACCAATTACTCCAGCAGATTTGAAGAGAATCTTCCCAAGAGTAACGTGGTGGCTTTTGATCATCAAACTGATGAAGAACTAGGCTAGAAAGCTAGAGATAAGGTAGTGAGGATGAATTTAGAGAGAGAGAGAGAGAGAGAGAGAGAGGGCTGCGTGCAAATTTTCTGTGCTGAAAATTTGAGTTTTGCATACTTATACACTTGCCTTCATCGATGGGACACATCACTTCGTCGAAGAAGCCAAGAAGGAAGTTCGTCGATGAACCCTGCCTTTTCCCCCTTTCTAAATCTTATTTTCCACTCTTCTTTTATTATTTAATTACTATAATTCTTTAGGTCTCTACACTTATGAACCTATTTCACGCAGATCTGTATTCATGGGTAATGATCATGCCTTAGAGATCGCTAGTGTCGATGATATCAAACTGAAGATGTACGATGGTACGATTCACACTATTCAAGGGGTACGACATGTGAAGAGCTTGAAGAAAAATTTACTGTCTCTTGGACAGTTAGATGACCTCAGCTGTAAGACCCTTATTGAAAATTAGATCTTAAAGGTTGTCAAAGGAGCGCTTAAAATTGATGAACGCAGAAAAGATCATGGAAAATCTATACACACTGCTGGTAGGGAGAAGCATCAGTCGCATCAACCTGGGAAGAATCAACGATAATGTGGCATCGTAAACTTGGCCACATATCTAAACGTGGTCTGAAGATTCTTTCAGAACGTAATCTTCTTCCTGGACTCAAATCAGTAAGTCTACCTTCTTGTGAGCACTGTATTACAAGTAAGCAACATAGATTAAAATTTGAAACATCTATTGCTAGAAGCTAACACATTCTAGACTTGATTCATTTTGATGTATGGGAATCACCAGTTCCATCCCTAGAAGGAGCACATTATTTTGTATCATTTATTGATGACTACTCCAAGAGATTATGGGTGTATCCAATCAAGAGGAAATCATATGTGTTTCTAGTGTTCACAGAATTCAAAGCATAGGTGGAACTTGAATCTAGAAAAAGAATCAAGTGCTTAAGGACAGATAATGAAGGAGAATATAAAGACGACAATTTGATTTCATTTTGCAAGCAAGAGGGTATTCAAAGGCAGTTCACTGTTGTGCATACACCATAGCAAAATAGCATAGCAGAGCGGATGAAAAAAACCATATTGGAAAGGACCAGACCTATGTTAAAGACTGCAGATCTAGTCAAGTCATTCTAAGCTGAAGCAGTTAGAACTGCTTGTTATGTGATAAATCGATCACCGTCAACAGCAATTGACTTGAAGACACCGATGGAGACATGGATTGGTAAGCCAGTCCAATATTCTTCTCTTCACATATTTGGATGTCCTGCATATGTAATGTATAATGCCCAGGAAAGAACTAAACTAGACCCAAAGTCCAGGAAATGCATATTGTTGGGTTATGCTGACGAAGTCAAGGGGTATCACCTATGGAATCCCACTGCCCACAAGGTCGTAGTCAATAGGGATGTGATATTTGTAGAAAATGAACTGTAAAATAAAGAAAACAACAGAACTTCAGAAATGACTACTACTGTTTAGATAGAAGAAAAGAAGGATTCTTCTAAACCCGCACTAGAGCATGAGGAACAAGAATGAAATGATTTCAATGATACAAAAGTTCAACGTTCAGTACGTGAAAAAATGAAACCATTATGGCACTCAAATAATGTCATGGCAAGCAATACTGCATATTGTCTTCTAACAAAATATGGAGAACCATCAACTTTCCATGAGGCTATTAATAGCACTGATGTTTCTTTGTGGATGACAGCAATGCAGGAAGAAATTGAAGCCTTGTACAAAAATATTACATGGGAGCTTGTTCCATTACCACATGAATGTAAAGTCATTGGAAATAAATGGGTCTACAAGATCTAGTGAGATGACAACAATAAGGTGGAACGATATCGTGCAAGATTGGTAGTGAAAGGGTATGCTAAAAAAAAACGTATTGATTTTAATGAGATATTTTCTCCAGTTGTTAGACTTACTACTATTAGAATTGTATTGGCTATGTGTGTTGTGTTTGATTTATATCTAAAGCAGTTAGGTGTGAAAAATGTTTTTCTACATGGAGAACTTGAAGAAGAGATTTACATGCTCCAACCAGAAGGTTTTGAAGAAAAAGGAAAAGAAAACTTGGTTTGCAGGTTAACCAAATCTTTGTACAGCTTAAAGCAGGTGCCAAGATATTGGTACAAAAGATTTGATTCCTTTATAATTAGCCTCAGATGCAATAGACTTAGTGTAGACCGTGGCATATACTACAAGAGGTTTGGTAATAATGATTTCATTATTTTATTGTTGTATGTGGATGATATGTTGGTTGTAGGTTCCAACAAAGAAAAATTCTAAGAATTGAAGGCACAATTGGCTAAGGAGTTTGATATGAAGGATTTGAGACCATCAAACAAGATTTTAGTGGTGGAAATTAACCAAGACAGAAAATACAAGAAGATTTGGCTTTCTCAAAAGAATTATTTGAAGAAAGTCATACGACGCTTCAACATGCAAGATTGTAAGCCAATTTCTACCCTACTTCCTAGAAATTATAAATTATCCTCAAATATGTGTCCTAGCAATGAAGCAAAAAGGAGAGAATTGTCTCGAGTATCGTATGCATCAACAGTGGGAAGCCTAATGTACGCTATGATTTGTACAAGACCAAATATTGCTTAAGCAGTTGGTACGGTTAGTTGGTTCATGGCGAATCCTGGTAGAGAGCATTAGAATGCTGTGAAGAGGGTCATAAGATACATTAAATGGACCTCAGATGCTGCATTAGGTTACGAAGGATCATAATTTATTGTCAGGGGATATGTTGATTCAGATTTTACAAGTGACCTTGACAAAACAAAATCTACCACAGGTTATGTGTTTACTCTTGCATAAGGAGTAGTAAACTAGGTATCAAAGTTGCAGAATGTTGTGGCATTGTCTATGACTGAAGCTGAATACGTGGTATTTATGCAATCTTGCAAGGAGACAATATGGATTAAAGACTATAGGAAGAACTCAGGCACAATCAAGAGAAAATTTCTCTATACTGTGACAGTCAGAGTGCTTTGCATAATGCAAGGAATCCATCTTTTCATTCCAGAAAAAAACACATTCGAGTACAGTATCACTTCATTCAAGAAGTTGTGGAAGAAGGAAGTGTGGACATGAAAAATATTCACACCAAAGACAACCTAGCAGACGTTATGACAAAACCAATCAACGCTGACAAGTTCATATGATGTAGATTCTATTATAGCCTAACAGAAACGTAAGTGACATGGAACTGGCAAGACTAAAAATGATGAAAAAAACTCGGTGGGGGGGGGGGGGGGTGGGGGCGTTTGAAAATGACTTTAAGTGGAATAATGTTGAATTGTAAAGTCATTTCTAGAATTCAAAGTCCAACATAGGGGTTGTACTATTCATATGGTGGTTGTACTATTTATATGGCGACTGCACTATTCATTTGGTTGTTGCACAAGTCTACAAATATGGCTGCACTATACATATGATGGTTGTACTATTCATATGGTGGTTGTACTATTCAATTGACGGCTTTGAAAAGAAGTCTTACGAACCCCTATAAATAGGAAATGGTGGTGAAGGAAGAAATCATCCCAAGCATCTCCAACTCCACCTTTAGAGAGAGAAATCAAGTACTCTCTTGCAAAGTGTCCCTCTTGTAGCTTGTGTTTCTAGTTTCTCCTAATTCTAGAGAGATTTTGTATACTCCTAATTCAAGAGAGAGGCATCATTGTTCTTCTCTTGTAATTAGAGAGAAGTTGTATCATTTTTTTTCATAGTGGATTCCTTCTACTCTTACTCATGGTTTTTACCTCAATTTGTTTGGGGGTTTTCCACATAAATCTCGATGTCAATTCCTATTTTCTCATTTCCTATTTTAGTTGTGTGATACTGTTCCTACCCATTCAATTTCCTAACATTTCATGTCTACCCTAATCTATGTAAGGTCCAAACCTGTAGAATTGGCAGAATAAAAATAGGAACAAACATCAATGAACTTACAATTTTGAAGGAGATGCCATTAGTCGTGTGAGGAAGCACAAAATTGAGCTATTGTCTGCCTAGGATACACCAGAGAAGAAAGCTACACTGTAAGACAGGAAATGGAAGGTCGAAGCTGATGTTGACGGATGGTGGTGCTGATAATGGATGTTGGTTGCTGAAGCTAGCTATGGGTTGGAGTATGGATCAAATGGCTATGAAGTAGGTGATCGGAGGTGGGGGATGTTGGAGACGGGGGAGGTGCTGGGTGAGGTGAGTAGTTCCATATTTCCATAACCGAGCGATCGTCGAGTGCTCAAGTTCCTAAAAACTCAAATCGACACAACCTAGCCAAGCTAGTTGAGCAAATCATAGAGCTGCGAATCAATGACGTTGAAGTCAAGGTCACCAGCGTATAGAGACGTTGTCACAAATTGGATCGTGCTAATAGCCGCAACACCATTCGTACTAGACACAAGAGCCTGATGCTAAACCTGAATTTGAGATGATAGAAGAAGATGTGAGAGAAAAGTAATGATGAAGGATAACTCGTTGGAGATTCGAACGGTTGTGTGCGGCTGTGAGCGAGGGAGAACTGGAGATGCGAAGCCACTAGTCAAGAGCCTGTGAGGCGCTTTGTTCGTGCCTAAGCATGAGCCCTGAGGGTCCTGAAGCTGAGGATGATGGAAATATGGAGATGGGTTGCATGTGGGAGGAGGGATGGTTGGAGGATGATGAGGGAGAGTGTTGGGTTGGTGAGAACAGGGAGTTTATGGGTTATGAGGTTTGCAGGAGGGCCATGAGGCTACAAAGGGGACTATAGGAGACGATGTTTGTGTAGTAGGATGAGGATGAAGCTGTGAAGATGGTGAGAGATAGAGAGGGGCTGTGGGAGAATGGGCAGTGATGGTGCAAGAGAATGGAGAGTTGTGAGAGATAAAATGGAGAATTAGAGAGATTAGAGAATAAGCGTGAGAATGGAAAGCTAGAAAGTGGGGGGCTGTTGTTACCGACGTGGGGATTAGAGAGATTAGGGAGAGTGAAAGACAGTGGGGATAGAGAGGTGTGGTGGAGATGATTGGGATAGGAGCTGCGAATGGAGGTGCTTGATCTAACCATGGAATTGAGAGTGATGGGAGAGAGACGAGGGAGAGTGATGTTGTGCGAGGATGATGAGTGAATAGTGCCCGCGTGAATAGTGAAAAATGGAAATGGAGAACAACCCCCCCCCCCCTTTTTGTGTGCCCCTTCGCCTGCATCGAGACTCTTCATTTATAGGGGTATGGATGGTGCCAATTGGCACGCAAGGCCCGCGGGAAGTAGAAAAAAATTCCAAAATAAAATATCCCTTCCCTATACACACTCTCTATTAATGGGGTTTGGGAGGGAATCATTTTCCTTGTGCACATGCTTTTCCTTTTTTTTTTTTTTTTTCCTCTTATTTTTGAATTTATTTTATATTCATTTTTATTGGGCAATTTTTATCTTCCCAAAAGAAAAGTTTCTGGTTAAGAATAAAACTTGATTGCCGGCAATAAATGGACCTGGACTTAAAAATGAAAACAACTCAAATAAAATAAAATAAAAGGGATTCAATTATACATATATACACAAAAAGGAACTCGAAAAGAACCTCAGTTTTTATTTTTATTTAAAAAAAAATAAAATAAAACTCCATTTCTCAAATTTTAAGATTAAAAATAACTCAATTTTTTAAATTAAAGGGACTCACTCTAAAATAACCGAAACACAATATGGGAATAATCAGGAATTATATTTGACAATAAAATGTGATTCATTTTTCAACTAATTGGAACTCACTTTTGAAGTACAAGGACTCAATTTTGAAGACTCGGGACTCAAAGACTTAATTTTAGAAGGGACTCACTCGGATCCTCACAATTTTGGGAATAAAGTCAACTTCAATTACACCGGGTCTTCCCAAAATGGACTGATTAAAATTGGGGTGTCTACATATATCACCATGTTACCCTCAGCAAGGACACCAAAGGATACGAAGAGAACACATCCATGCATATAAGAAAAGTCAACGACAATGGGAAAGGTTGATGGCCGACAAAATTACTAGCTTTCAAAATACAGCACTCCAAGGAGTCTAAAGAAAGAGAGCAAATAGAAAGTTACAAATAAGGGGAAAAACAAGGGGGATTTATAGGTATTAGAGAAATATATCCTTTCCATATAAAAAAATATACAATTTCCATTTTTCACTTATCTCATGTATATATATACCCTTGTATCCCTTGTAATAATAGAGCATCAATAGAGAAAGTTATATTTCTCCAAATTTAACATGGTATCAGAGACAACCTAAGTTTTTTATTTTCTTTCTTGCCGTGCCGCCCCCATTATTGCTTTTCTTTCTTACTGTCGCCCTCTCTTTGTTGTCGCCCTTTTTTTCTTGCTGCCTTTGCACCCTTGTTGCAACCTTGCCGCCACCGCACACATCCAAGAAGTTCCCACAGGTTCTAGCATCAGCAACCACACTCCAGCCATTTCAATGTATCTCAGTCACGGCTCATCAACGTCTTCTCCAGTGTGCATTTTTCACAGCTCCTCTCGTAGCTTGTCTCTACAACAGACTCACATCTCTCTCTGCTCTACAGTCATTGTTCACCTTCACCGTCACCGTCATAGTCTCCGTAGTCATTCGGAACTCCTTCTCCTTACAGTATCTGTCGTCGTTCAGAATTCTTTCTCCCTGCAAATGCTGTCGTTGTTCGGTGTTCTCTCTACCATTGATTTCCAAAGCAGATTTGGTTCGGTTTTGCCTCAAATTGGTTCAACATTCACTCGCAGATTTGATTCCGTTTTTGGCTCAGCTTGGTTTGGTTCAGTCCATTGGCATGCAACTAGCCAAATCTCTTTCTTTTTAATTGCATCGTGCATGGAAATATGAATCTTCACATGGTATCCGACGGTCCCTCATCTTCTCTGGCCATCCTGCTAGCAATTCCATCGTTTTTTGTTTTTTTTGGCAGTTATAATTATGAGCAATGTATGCCTCATGTACACACATTCTCATTTTTTTGATCTAAAAATTTTGTAATTTTGATATTCAAAACTTCGATTATGGGAAGGAAAGATAAATTATTAGGTACACCGGTTGTATGCACAGGAATTAATATGCTTTCACCATGTGTATAAAAAATAATTATAACTGCCTAATTTAGTTAAAATTCATACACATGATGAAATCATGGTAGTTCCAGTGTATATACACCTAATTTTTTCTTGGAAAGGAAGAAAGGTTACCTTGTCTAGGGACATTATGAGCCTCAAATAAATAAATAAATATTTATAGACACATACATGCACATATCAAGGAGTTTTGTGAAACTTCATCATTAAAAGATATAAACTTCATATTGATCCCAACATATATAGAACCTCTAGTGGGGAATTGCTTGAGATTATGCAACATGTTAGTTCAATAATTAAAAAAAAAAAAAAACCATGGAAGTTGGGATTCTTCTTCAAGAAATTTGATATCTTGATCCTTGTGAATAACAAGGGAATTGGATGGGATTAGCCTTTGAGTTTTTCAAATTAAAGGAAAATAAAAGAAATCATCTTACCAAACCAGCTAAATAATTTTATATACTTATACAAATCATAAAAAATTGGAAATAGAAATCATAGTCTTAAAAGAACCTACATCTAACCAGAAATTCTTGGAACAACATATTATATAGGGATTGAAACTTAGTTTGCATGCTACAGGAGCTAGTTTGCAAAACAGCAACTCAGTAACTTTGCCCCAAATTCATCCTTTGTAATCTGCAATTATTTAGGCATATTCTCAATAGAAAAATCAAATTCATTTGATGTTCTAAAGCTCATAAGTCACTCCCACCTTCAACATTTTCTTGTGAGGAATGTCAAACACCTTCTCAGTCTGCCTTATGTTCCTCTTCAAAAAATTGTAAGCATAATTTATCACAATCCTCTTTCCCATCCTAGCTCCTTTGCTTGCTATCACCTCGCTCTCACCAATTAGGTGAATGATGCCTACTTTCGAGGCATTCTCCACCTCAAAAATCTCTTTACATGACATTTGTTGTCGTTTTTCATCTTTAGATTGTGTGACATGCTCTTTGACATTATCATCATTAAATAACCTATCATCCAATTCTTCGTTCTTTCCAATGTTGTCTCCATCATTGTCAGCCTTTGGAAGCATCAATGCATTATCCCTCACAAACTCCTTTAGTCTCTCAACTAGCAATATTTCAAAAGGTTGTTTCTTATTTTGCACATCGGTATACCCATATCTAACAACACAACGAAACATGTTAAGATCGCTTGGATCCAATTGGCGAAAAAAAAACCTCTTCCATTGGCACCTTGCTTACGTGCAGTGATTTGATAGAAACAAAAACAAGGATAGAGTATAGCGCAGGTACATTTTCCATATAGTGCTTGAAGATGGGAGGGATTCCATGAACAAGCTCAAAGTAAAAGATGGCAAGTCCTGGCATCCTACACAAGCTTGTGTTGGCAACCATCTCCTTCAACTTTTCTCGAGATATCTTGTGATTGAGCTCATAATAGTATTTTTTCCGGTACACATCATTCCAAATGTACATTATAGCCACTAGAAACAAGGCAAAGGCCAAGGGTAAATACCCCCCTTGATCAAATTTATAGAGAACTGAGCTCAAGTACACAAGCTCAATACTGCAAATGACAAGAACATAAGCCATCATGAGAATTATATTGGTTTTCCATTTCATGGTCATGATAAGCACCAAAAACCATGATGTGAGTGCCATGACAAACACCACTGCAATTCCTATAAAAGACAAATATAATTCATAGTTTCAAATGAGGAAAATCCCTAAATATGTAAAGAACATGCAGATCAATTTAATGGCCATGTATAATAAAATAATAGAAGTACGATTACCATATGCATTCCCAATTTTTACAGTAGTCTTGAATCCAGCAGTGACTCCAACACAAGCGAACATAAGAAGATAGTTGACTTCAAGTATATAAACTTGTCCTTCATACTTTGTTGAGGTATGCACAATCTTCACACGAGGGAAGCAACCTAGAGAAATGGATTGTTGGATTATAGAAAATGCCCCTGAGATCATGGCTTGGCTTGCTATTATCGATGCTAAAACAGCCACAACGAACATTGGCCAATATAGTGGCCCTGCACCATACAATATGTTACATAAACAAAGAGTACTAAAATAAGATGCAAATAAATGGGTTTTGTTGTAGGTTATAATAATTTGGTCATAAAATCTTGCTATAAACTTAGTTTGGTAGGGAGCTATTCTCCAACACCTACTAGGAATAGACTTGTAGAAGGCATCTAAAACATCATCAAGGTGTTGGTGAAGGTAAGATGCTTGTCCTATATATGCAAGTACAATAGCTGGGTATGTCACAATGCACATGCTTACTTGTATGGATCGAACACTAAAGTGATCGAGGTTAGCAAACATAGCTTCAGTTCCTACATTTAGGTAACAAATTCAAGAATCATCTTGCATTTTTATTTTGTATAGATGAAAAATTGTATGAGGCAAACAAAAAATCAGTTGTGACCTGTTATGGAAAGGATACTTTCGCCAAGGGAAATCCATGCTTGCTTCTTGTTCCTTTTGAAATACTCTATAATATATTGTGGATTTAAAGCTTTGATGACAACATGATCAAATTTGATGAAATTGTAGAGGCCAATACAACCAATCATCATGAACCAGACCAATATTATTGGAGCAAAATTGTAGCCCACTTTGTCGGTTCCAAATCTTTGAATTGAAAATAGAAAGACCAAGATTGCAACTGATATCTAAACAATCTTCCTTGCATAGATAAAGAGGTACACACACAAAGGAGAAAGTGGCATGAATTATAAAGAAGAAGATAATGCATTTCCATAATTCAAGCATCTATAAATTCTAACATTAATTGCATACCAATCTAGTTTATGATTTTATCAAATACTTTGTAAGTTACTTTAAAATACAAATTCCATATTTAAATTATTAAATTGAAGAAAATCATAGCAACAAAAGCTTATATCATTTCTAGAGAGGGACATAGTAAGTTAATATCCACATGGAGCTTGATGAGATCAAATGACAAAGCTAACATGAGCAAGGTGCCATGTTCAAATTACATATATTGCCTCTGAAGTGAAAGAATATAAATTAAGAGGGGACAAATATTATCTTAATGGAATATATATTAGAAAAAAAGAAATTTTAATTTTTTTATAATTGTAATAGTAATAGGATAATAAACTTTGGATGTTACAATCACGTGACTAAAGAAAAAAAATGAAATAGAAAGTATTTCTTAATATAAATGATGGCAAGTAGTGGTGATAGCCAACAACTCCAATTTTCCTATAACTCATGTTGGCAAGATAGTACTTGTAACGTGGTTCACCATAATGAGTGCAACTACTAAATGTGTTGCATGTTCTAGGAATGAAGAAAAAAAATTTTATCAACATTAAAACTCACAGCTTCAAGGAATTACGTGGCCTTCAACCCAAACTATATTTAGGTGTACCAAATTTTTATACATGTGGGTACAAAAATCATGAAAGGACAAAGACTCAAGTTTATTTACATGATGTCAGCTTAAGAAACATAAGGAAATTGTGTGCGCCTAGTGTAAGAAGAGAGCGCAAGAGTGTAAGTAGCAGAAATTTTGTGTAATTTTTGTACAAAATTGTGAGCATATGTTGTGTGTAGGCAGCAAGGAAGTGCTATGTAAGTGAGAGTACTTCTAAGAGTGTTTAGTGTCATCTTGTAACTATGAGGCATATTAGAGTGTTTAGAAGTGTTTGTTTTTTCAGTTTGAGTGTCTCATTGTCTGTCTAAGTGTAAGATGTTGGGCACCTATTTTATTTCCTCAAATTAATAAGAGTTAGTCTTTATTGTGTCCACCACCTCCAATTCTTAACAAGTGGTATTAAAGTTGCCAATTAAGAACCATGGCAAAGATCATGGCACTTGGAGATTCTTCTAATTTGTAGTTTGGGACTGTGAAGTTCGTTGGTCTATGTACAAACTTACTAGGTTAAGCACAAGGCATCACCAAGTAATGATAATAGATATAGCAACCTCATCAAAAACATAGAAAAGCTTAACCACAACAACTATAAAAAATTGTAGCATTCGCACGTAGTTTTACATGTTTGGGCAAGACTTGCAGGAGTCTATTGTCAATAGTAAAACTACACCACCAATTGATGTTGAAGAATTGAAGAAATAGAAGGTAAGAACTAGCAAAACATTACACATGTTGGCATTAACAATAGAAGTTAAGTTATTACAACAGATTAAGGACAAGAAAACACCCAAGGATGCATAAGACACCCTTGCATCTCTATTTGCTAAAACAAATCAGTTTTGTAGTAAAACGCGAGTGCAAGTCAAAACTTTAAGACAATTAAATCTATTTGTGGGTAAATTTCAAAGTTAGGCCTAGAAAATAAAATTTTAGAGAAAAGAATGAGAAGAATTATTATTTACGGCCTTAGGGTGAAATATAATAGTCTCATCACCACCACTCGTGGATGGGTCAAAGAACCAAGTCTAACAAATTTGAAAAATATATTAGTCAAGCAAGAGGATTTGGATAAAAAACAAATGCTTGGAGTCTCACTAAGGATGAGGAAAATGCTTTTTTTTTTAATAAGAGAAGCTTTAGTTGAATGGATAAAATGGTTGCGAGAGCACATGTTGGAGAAAAGTCAAATCAATAAGGATAAAAGAAGACTAGAAAAAAAAAAAAAAGAGTTAGACAAAGAGGAGCTCTCATTGAGTAGTTCAACAAAACCACAACAAAGAAGAAGATGAAGATAAGAAATATCGACACCTAATGTTATAACTATGGGAAGATAGGACATTTCACTTGAGATTGTTGGTACAAATAAGATGAAGGGAATTTCGCGACATCAATCTACAGTAAAAATGATGGCAAAGAAGATTGAGACCTCTAAGCATCCTTCATAGTAATGGAGGACAAGTCTAATGACGAGCACACATGCTTCTTGCATTATTGAACTGAAGGAAAAATCAGTAGTCACTATGGTAATGATAAAGTAGTTCATTATAATAGTTATTAGATAGTAGACTCTAGATGCTCCAATCACATGAATGGAGACAAATAGAAAGTAAAAAGTACTTTTGAATATAAGTGAGGGCAAGAAGTGGTAGCTATCAATAACTTCAAATTGCAAATAACTTATATTGGCATGGTAGTACTAGTACCAAGGCTTAGCTCACAATGAGTGCAACACCAAAATGTGTTGCATACTTGCTTGATCTTGGAATGAAGAAAAATCTCATTTCAAGGAATTATGTGGTCTTTGGCTCAAATGATGTAAAGTTGTACCAAAGTTTCTAGCTTGTGGGTACACCAACGTGAAGAGATGAAGACTAGAGTTTATTTATGTATAATATCAGCCCAAGAAGCAAAAAGAAATTGTGCATTGTGTGCCAGAAGAGAGTAAGAGTGTGAGCAATATAAATTTTTTGTCATGTGTACAAGAAAGAATAGTGAGTGTATGTTGTGTGTGGACAGCAAGGAAGTGCTTCGTGAAAGTGTTAAGAGTGCTTAGTGCCATCTTGTAGGTTTTGTTTTGTTTTGTTTTGTTTGGACTTGTAACCCGATTTTTGGCTGGATGTGGGTGTTGTTCTTTGGGAGGTTTTTAACGTGTTGTCTTTCGTTATCTCTCATTGATTGTCTTGTAAACATGGTATTCCTCCGCCAAAAGTGAGGGGTTATCAATAAATAAATAGAGGTGCCGCCCTTCTTATTAAAAAAAAAGTAGATTAATTCGAATTTGAAGTTTCATATTCATACACCCAAGCACGTCACTAAATTTTTACATATTTTAAATTTTAAAATTGTAAGTATTTTTGCAGAGATTATATTAACTTTTTTGTTCGTTTAATAACATAAAAGTGTTTAATTTTAATTTTTCTCTTAGCAATCAAAAGTTAATAAAAAAATTAGAAAAAAAAAATAACTAATTAATTAACAAAAGAAGTTTAGTATTAAGGAGCAATGAGAACATACCATCCAAATCTATTGTTGAAGTACCGACCATGGTGGCGACACCAAGAAGAAAAGTATTTGAGAACTTGACTACCAGGCAGTCGATTCCAAGCTATTACCAAGTCAACTCAGCTAGGCATCTGAATTCACTTAGGATCAAAGTACAAAACTCAATAATCCAAGATCTGAGTAATAGAAGATTTAGTACGGCAATCAATTCCAGACTGTTAATTATTATTTTTATTTGAAAAATTTGTTCTGATAATATCAAATCATCGCATCAACGATATAAATGAGAATCTCGAACGATTCTCTCCAATATAGTTTCATCAATCCTCCAAAATCTTCTTAGTTTAGAAAATAATTAAAGTCAATGGGATTTTAAAATCTATTTATTGTAACTAAATAAGTAAACAATTTATTTTTAGATTACTACTCTCTGGACGGTGTTAATTGTATATCCTATGAACCGCGTTTGGCTGGCTTTAATGCATTCACATGGTGTAAATAGAATTAGATACGAAAGGTGTAAATAGATGCGAAAGTGGGACTTGAATTCATTTTCCAAATCCCGAACAAGTCATAACAAAATTAGTTTTAACCTTCAACTATGCACTTTGTGCCTGAATCTCATAATTTATATCAAACATTTTCTCGATATCAAAACTATCAATTGCCAAAAAATAAAAAATAAAAAAACTAGATATAGAATAAACAAAAATGTACATCATTAACCACAGAATACATGGTCACCAATAGAGATTAGAAAAATAAAATAAAATACACACACACACACACACACACACACACACATATATATATATATATATATATATGGTAAATTATTTTGAAAAAAATGTAATTTTAAACATCATTAACCATATTTTTTCTTATTTAGAAACATATTTCAAGAAAGTTTTACTCTACATAAAAATTAATTTTTCTTCTATTTTTTTCAAACAAAATGTTTTATCCTAGATAAAATACAAAACAAAATACACCATCATTCTAGACACCCTAATTTTTACTAAGTCATCTTAATTGTGAATCAACTTCTCTATTGGTCCTAATTCAAAATCAGTTCAAATGCATAATCCAAAAGTAAGGTTATTTAATTATAATTAGTTTAACCATCTAGCCATGTCCCTAAGTTTCCCTAACCAGATTTTTCAAAATCATGTCATGGAAATTTAAATGAGGTTAGGAATTTATATTGATTAACTAAAGGTCCTTGAATTTTTAATTCATATTCATGCATGAGTAGGAGCCCTAAGTTGATTACCCACCAAATCATAGCCTCAATTGAATATTTCAAGACCACATCATGATTGATATTAGGATTGTGTTTGGCCTTGTCAAAATTATGGGTTAATTAAAAATTGTTTGAAGTGAACTCTCAATTTTAACTCCTATTTTGTTTTCTGTGTGAATAAGTCTCGAGTATACCTAATCAAATAAATATTTCATTAAGTGGGCACATCATGAAGTACATGGAAATTCTGGGAAGTACCACACTATACAAGGACTTACATAGAAATATAGTACAATATTGGAAAGGAAAATGCTGAAATACTGAATACAAGGAATACATACAAGGAAAATACAGGAAATTACAAAGGAAATACAAGGGAAAATAAAAATCAACTCAAAATCTTTAGACAAGCTTGCGGGCACATTTCGAAGCATCCTCGGGGGTCCTGTCCACCAAATTAGAACAAAAATCATGTGAGTGAATTAAATAAAAATTCAAAAGAAAATATGCATGTGCGCAACAAACCTACCAAGAGAGAGATTGCGGAACTGTTGAAATATCCCCCCTGTCCTAATCTCCATTAGTTGGAGAACTAACCGAATGGCAGGAATTGGGGAATGGATTTCTATTGGAACAAATTGAAGGAAGAAAAGACTTATTAGACCCTGCCCAGACCAACCCTATGAATAGGGAGCATCATACAGGGCTAGAGAGAGGAGAGAAGAAAGCAATTAGCAAAAAAACTTAAGCAATTGAGATAGAATTGAGAGAAGGAGAGAAAGAAATTGAGAGAAGTTCCAAAAGCAAATTCTCAAAGCTGCAACAATCCTGCAGAGGCTCTCAAGAGTTGGAGCCATTTCCTCAAGAGGCACACCCACTTGTGCCAAATCCCTCAGATAAAGAAGGCACTCCGTAATGCCTATGTTCAGAACACAGAAGAACACAGAATGACCAGAAGGACACCTTGAACAGACACTCGATAGACTCACAGATTGGACCAGAAGATCAGGGGAGAGGAAGACAAGAGTTAAAGTAAAATGGCTATTCCTTCCTAAACTACATGCTAAAATGTGATAGACTGTATATAAGACTCTAAATGTAGGATTCCAAACCTCGAGTACCACTGAACTCCAGCACTGACTTAGCTTCCACTGAACCCTACACTCAGGCAAACCCCAACCTAGCCCACTACTGAACCAGATACCTTTGAGCGCTGAACTAAATCAGACCTAAAATTGGAGCCTCCAACATTGACTAAACCCCAAACCAAGTACCACTGAACTTGAACTGAACCCCGAGCCAACTCCTCTGAACTAAACCTGAAACTCAAACTTGAATCCCAACTAATACCGAATCGAACCAAAAATATAGGCCCATCTTAGTTTTAAAAGCCTCGAGCCCATCACTCACTTTTTAAACCCAAGCCTGTAAACATTATTTAAAAAATTACCAAGGGCCATCTTAGTTTTTAAAGGCCTCGGGCCCATCACTCACTCATTTAAACCCAAACCCGTAAGCATTCTATTAAAAATAACCCATGCCCATCTCAGTTTTAAAAGCCCCGAGCCCATGACTCACTTTTTAAACCCAAGCCTGTAAACATTGTTTTAAAAATAACCCGAGCCCATTAAAAAAAAATAAAAAAAAGAAGATAAACACCTGAGGCTCAAACCCATTTTAAACTTAAGCCCATTCCATTTAAAACTGACCCAAGCCCAACTTAAAGAACGGACCCAAGCCCAAAACCATTTTAAAGAAAGACTCAAGCCCACACATTTTAAAAAGAAACTTGAAAGTCCATTTTTAAACTCCCAATGCCCAAACCTTTTTGAATAACCTGAGCCCACCATTTAAAATCCTGAGCCCACTCGGAGTACCTCTAAGTCCAATTAACCCTATGGGTTGACTCGTGCAAGTCAACCTTGTTGCAACTCATTGGGTTAGGGTTCAGACGAGTTACCTCATCCCTAAATACTAACCTTCAAATTAGGAAGCCCTAGGATTGCTCAGACGCAAGCACACAATAGCAAATTTAGCAAGAAATTGCACACGTAAAACCAAAAAACCGAGGGAAACAATACATATCTTTTGCATCTTTATTGACTGAGTAGGCCTCCACTAAGCTTCGAATCGAATCTTCTTTTCAAAACACCATTGAGTGTCCTAGTGCTCACAGTTGTAAAGACGAACTGAAACGGAGGCTTTCGGCTTAACAGAGAGAATCACTAGAGAGAACAGAGAGGTGTAAGATGGGGCTTTTTGATTTTTAGAGAAAAGGGGGCTTTGGGGAGAGGTCAGGTGAAGATATGAAACCCTAGGGTCTTAAATTGATCGGGGAATAAGAAAAGGAGAGAATAGAGGTTTTCTATTTGATTAGAACCAAATTGAGTTATGTCGGGGCTTCAGGGAGACAAAGATATGAACCTAAGTCTTAGATTATTCGGGGGTGAGTAAGAGAGAAAAAGGAGTTGCCGATCTGTGCTAGGTTTTCATATTGATTTGAAGAAGGAAGAGGGGGAGAAAAGGGGAGATCTTTTGAGAGAGAGGGAAGCGAGCACTAGGTTTTGGGACCACAGGAACGCGAGAGGATCAAACTTCTGAGAGAGGAAAAAGGGAGATTTTTAGAGAGAGAAGAGATAATTGCAAAGAGAAAAAAGAGGAGAGAGCTTCTGATGAAATGGGCAAAAAATGAACGAAGAAGAAAAAAATAGGTTTTTATATGTCTGATTTTGGGACCACAGGAACGCGATACGTGGTTTGCTTTCCTCCAGACACGTAGACTGATACATGGCCTCTCAACCATCGTCTGATGTGTGTTTGTTCACAACTATCAAGATCATGCCACGTAGCTAATCCGGGTCACTCCCCATTGCCCCTCTCGCTGGCCAACACGTGGCCAAGTGACATCATTATGATTTCAGGGCCAGCGAATTTGAATAGATGAAGATATGTGTTTTATGTAAAGACCCGAAAAATTTAATTATTAAATAATTAGGGAAATAATAAATGGGATAGATAAATAAAGGATAAGGGAAAAAGGGAAAATTTTGCAAAGAAAACAGCAGATCTCATCGATGAATATCTTGTCTTCGTCGACGAGTATTCTACATGGGATCATCGACGAAGTTCATTCTCTCATCAAAGAAGAGATTTCGAGTAAGCAAATTTTAGATTTTAAGTTTCATCGACGAATGCACCCTCTCGTCGATGAATCTTGTCTTCTCGTCGTTGAATCCACGTGGCAATATCGAGTATAAAAAGGTTGGAGGAAGCTTCTTCGCAAAGAAATCAATTCTCCTTCGTTTTCTCTCTCTAGAAATCGTTTCCACTGCCTTCTCTCTTAAAATTTGGCCCAAATTCAACCTAAATCGAAAAATGGAAAGTGCTACGATGTTCTAGGGGAGATTCCCTATACATCTAGCAGAGCAGATTTCTAAACTGGACTTTTCAAGAAGCACTCCAAAGTTGAGGTAAGGGTTATCTTTCTTAGTTTTTGGAGTTTAAATGTTTATTTGAGGTTTATAAGTTGGGGAAATGATGAAATAGTAGGTTATTTGGGGATGATCTAATTAAACTAGTGTTTTGGATCTAGACATCATTTTGGGGTTCCTATTGGTCTAGTTCAAGAAAGCAGGTAAGGGGAATATATTAAATCAAGAATTTTTGTGAAATTGACCAGTAAAAATGAAAAATTTATGTATTATGTATATGATTTTTATGTGGATTCTGAAAACCTAACTGTTTAAAATGTATATTTCTGAGCCTAAGCTGTGTTACTAGTTATATTTGTGAAAAAGGAAAGATAAAATGGCAAATTTTGTGAATAATTGTGTAAAACATTATATATATATATATATATATATATTTAATGTATTAACAATGATTATGGTTGGCTTATTTTTAGTAAACATATGATTATATGTTGTTAAATTGTATAGCATAAGTAAAAGGAAATTTTTGTGCTGAACTATGATATATGTATGAGATGCAGGAAATACTGGAAATATATTGATAATCAAAATGGGGTATGGTTTATTATGTATGTGTTTGGAAATGTATGGTTTGAGAACTCTGGTAAACTAGAAATTGGCAAACTGGAAAATGGGCACAGTACTGTTGCGGATATATTTGGCAGAGCTAGTGCACCTACATGTCTTAGATAGAGTGTGGAGATGGGATGGTCAATTGTATTGGGAAGGGTAGTGTCCCCCTAAAGTCTAGACTAGTGTGGGAGCAGTCAATCGTACCTACAGATAGTAAAATGAGGTTAATTTAGTTCTGGTAAGCCAACTAGAGTTAAGTCCAGCTTTCAAACAACACAACCCGTCATTGGACGGAAGCATGACTACGATCTTTGATCGGTATAGAGAGTTCTAAACGCATAATTTTAATTTTAACTATGGATGATATGGAAATGATATGGACAAGAATGGCATGGAAATTGGCAAATGGAAATTATATAAATAGCAATGATATAGAAATGGATTATATGAAATATGGAATACGAATTTGAAAGTAATGAATGAAATGGAAATAACATATATAAAGTAAAGAAAGAAATGTATTATATATGGTATTATTACATATTCTTGGGGCAGGGTATTCTCTTCGCCCGAGGGCTTATTGGGAAAGGTGAGTGCCCTGATAGGTATCAGATGTAGCTCTAGGCTACATAACATGTTAGGGCAGAGGGAAGCTACTTGTGTGGGCGAGTAATATTCCTTATTCTTGAGAACTTCTGCCTGTAATCATTTGTATGAATGTGTGAGTACGAGATAAACTAATCACTTGAGGGCTTACTAAGTAAGGTAGGTGTCCTAATATGCTTGAGTTGTGACCATAGGTTGCTTTAAGTATCAGAGCAGAAGGGTGCTACTTGTATGGATGGGTAATCACCCCAATTCTTGGGAACTCTCGTTGGTAAAATATCTTGCATGTGTTTGAGTATGAACAAAGAATAGTTTCATATTATTGTTTCATTTGAAAACACTGAATGTATATGTATATTATACACAAATCTCATGTTGGCCACACACTACTTTAATGTATTTCATCCTTACTGAGATGTGTCTCACCCAATAGTTGAACTTATCTTTTTAAGGAACTTCATAGGATCAAGCTTAGAGAGCTTGGGGCCGTTGTAGCATTTTTTGTAGAAAGAGGGGGTATAAACTTTGATTATGTTTTTGGGTTGTAATATACTTATGTGTTCAGAGATGTATATGGATGTTTGTGAATATTGGATGTTAGGTTATGTTTTGAGATGTACATAGGTATAGAAACTCAGGTATATTTTATTGAGGATATGTTGTTAGTTCTGCTGTGTAATTGATATAGAGCCAGGTATTATGATATCAGATATAGGTGAGATATATCAGAGGTATATTTCGTATAACACTCCAAACCCTAGTCTCGGGTCCAGAGCGTTACATTATGGTATCAGAGCATTAGGTTTTGGGATTTTGTAGACTTAAGGAATGAATAATACCAAAGTACAGGAATAGGTGATGAATGGAGTAGGAAATGGATAGGTTAAGAACTTAGGAGTGTCGAATTTTGTTTTATAGCCTGGAGGCGGAAATACATCAATGATTTCTTGTGATTTTTCTAAAGCAGTCAACAACCTTAGAAAAGTTACGGTAAACCTTAGATGATTTCGTTTCTAAACTGTGAGACTGGTCCTAAATTGAAAATTTGGGCGTATATTAGAATTTAGATTAATGATTATATTAAGTAGATTGTGATAATGGAATTCTTATCCCTTTTATATTCTATTTTCAAGATGGATCCTAGGGATAAGGATGTAGGGGATAAAAGAAGAGATGATTCAAAGACTTCTAGTGAAGAAAACATTGATACCTCTATGATGCTGTAGGGTATAGCTCGACAGGTCAGGGCAAAAATGAGGAAAGATACTAGAGGGCAAAACTGTCCAGTGGTAGATCAGGGTTGTAGCATCAAAGAGTTCATGAGACTGAACCCTCCTACTTTTGAGGGAGGACCTAATCTAGTGACAGTAGAAAACTAGGTTCAGCAGATAGAGAAGATACTAGAAGTACTTGACTGCATGGATGAGCATAAAGTTCATTATGTTGCATTTAAGATGTCAGGTGGCGCAAACAGCTAATGGCTTTTTGTGAAGCTGCTAGAGGAATAGAGGTTAGTGAAGATAGCTCTAACATGGGATCAGTTTAAGGAGCTAATCCTTTATAGGTATTTTCCCTTATCTATCAGAGAGGAGAAGATTATGGAATTCACTAATCTGATGCAGGGGAGTATGACTGTTAGGGAATATGCGGCTAATTTTTTGGAATTGTCACATTTTTCTCCATTCCTAATCCTAAATGAGGTGAGGAAGGCCACGAAGTTTGAAAAAGGCCTGAGACGAAGGCATTATGAGCTGGTAGTAGGGTTTCAGGTTCAGAATTTTTCAAACTTGGTAGACAAGGCTTCGGTGCTGGAAAAGAGCATCCAGCGTGGTACAGAGCCGATGGAGCAGAAGAAGAGGCATGCACATTCTAGTTTTCAGGCTGAGGGTAGTTAGGGATCACGAAAGAGAGAGAAGAACATGGTGGGCCTAAGGCAAGTGACGGCAAATCGAGGTTATTCTGGTTATCAGGATAATCTGTCTTGCCCTATATGTCAGAAATGTAATAAAAGGCATAGGGATAAATGTTGGATTGATACTTCTAATTGCTATAAGTATGGTAAACGGGGGCACATCTGGAAGTTTTGTAAGGAATTGCTGCCTGTTGTACCTACACCTAGTCAAATTCGGGGAAATCAGCAAGTACCCCAAGGTGGTGGTGGACTAGTACGTGTCTACACGATGGTCCTGGATGAGATAGATAAAGCCAAGGGGATAGGTATTAATTTATATTTAAGATAATTATGATTTTACTTAATTATAGATGATGTAAAAGTTTATCTAGTGATAATACTAATTTGTATGTGATATAGTGGAATGTAGAAATGAATGATTAGCAAAATTTCGAGGATGAAATTTATTAAAGGAGGGGAGAATGTATAGACCCAAAAAATTATAATGATTAAATAATTAGGAAAATAATAAATGGGGTAGATAGATAAAGGATAAGCGAAAAAGGGAAAATTTTGGAAAGAAAACTGCAGATCTTATCGACAAATATCTTGTCTTCGTCGATGAAGTTCAGTCTCTTGTCGACAAAGAGATCCCAAGTGAGCAAATTTCAAATTTTAAGTTTCGTTAATGAATGCACCCTCTCGTTGACAAATGTACTTATGTGACTCATCGATGAATCCTATCTTCTCTTCGACAAATCCACATGGCAATATCGAGTATAAAAAGGTTGGAGGAAGCTTCTTTGCGAAGAAATTGATTCTCCTTCATTTTCTCTCTCCATAAATCATTTCCTCTGCTTTCTCTCTTCAAATCCGACCTAGATTCAGCTCAAATTGACAAACGAAAATCGCTAAGATGTTCTAGGGGAGATTCTCTACACATCTAGCAGAGCAGGTTTCTAAACTGGACTTTTTAGGAAACGCTCCAAAGTTGAGCTAAGGGTTAGGATTCTTAGTTTTTGGAGTTTAAATGTTTATTTTAGGTTTATAAGTTGGTAAAAATGCTAAAATAGTAGGTTATTTGGGGATTATTTGATTAAATTAGGGTTTTTTTATACAGGGTTCGAGTGAGCGCCACAGGCATAATTTTGGGGTTCCTATTGGCATAATTCAAGAAACAAAGTAAGGGGAATATATTAAATTGGGAATTTTTGTGAAATTAACTAGTAAAAATGGAAAAATTATGTATTATGTATATGATTTTCATGTGGACCAATTGTTTAAAATGTAAATTTTTGAGCTTAGGGCTGTGTTACTAGTTATATTTGTGAAAAAGGAAAGATAAAATGGCAGATTTTCTAAATAATTATGTAAGAAATTAGATATATATATATATATATATATATATATTTTAATGTATTAACAATGATTATGGTTGGCTTATTTTTAGTAAACATATGATTATATGTTGTTAAATTGTATGACATAAGTGAAAGGAAATTTTTGTGCTGAACTATGATGTGTATGAGATGCAGGAAATACTGGAAATGTATTGATAATCAAAATGGGATATGGTTTATTATGTATGTGTTTGGAATTGTTAAATGGCAATGTATAGTTTGAGAACTCTACTAAACTAGAAATTGGAAAACTAGAAAATGGGCACAGTACTGTTGTGGATATATTTGGTAGAGCTAGTGCACTCACACGTCTTAGATAGAGTGTGAAGATGGGATGGTTGATTGTTCTAGGAAGGGTAGTGTCCCCCTGTAGTCTAGACTATTGTGAGAGCAGCCAATCATACCTACAGACAGTAGAATGTGGTTGATTTAGCTTTGGTAAGCCAATCAGAGTTAAGTCCAGCCTTTAGGCCGCACAACCCGTCATGGGGTGGAAGCATGACTACGATCTTTGATCGGTATAGAGAGTTCGAAACACATAATTGTTATTTTAACTAGGGATGATATGGAAATGACATGGACAAGAATGACATGGAAATTGGCAAATGAAAATGATATGAATAGGAATGATATGGAAATGGATTATATGAAATATGGAATACAAATTTGAAAGTAATGAATGAAATGGAAATAACAGATATAGAGCAAAGAAAGAAATATATTATATATGGTATTATTACATGAATTTGGGGCGGGGTTTTCTCTTCGGCCGAGGGCTTGCTGAGAAAGGCGAGTGCCCTAATAGGTATCAAATGTAGTTGCAGGCTACATAATGTGTTAGGGTAGAGCGAACTACTTGTATAGGCAGGTAATCTTCCCTATTCTCGAGAACTTTTTTCGGTAATCTTTTGTATGAATGTGAGTATGAGATAAACTAATCACCTGAGGGCTTGTTGAGTAAGGCAGGTGCCCTGATATGCTTCAGTTGTGAGCATAGGTTGCTTAAAGTATCAGAGCAGAGGGGTGCTAATTTTATGGGCGGGTAATCACCCCAATCCTTGGGAACTCTCATTGGTAAATTACCTTACATGTGTTTGAGTAGGACAGAGAATGGTTTTATATTATGGTTTCATTTGAAAACAATGAATGTATATGCATATTATACACAAATCTCATGTAGGCCACACACTGCTTTAATGTATTTCATCCTTACTGAGATGTGTCTCACCCGATAGTTGAATTTATCTTTTTCAGGACCTTCATGGGATCGAGCTTAGAGAGCTCAGGACCGTTGTAGCATTTTTTTTGCAGAAACAGAGGGTGTAAACTTTGATTATGTTTTTACGTTGTAATATATTTATGTTTTGTGAGGTGTATATCGATGTTTGTGAATACTGGATGTTGGGATATCTTTTGAGATGTATATAGGTATAGAAACTCAGGTATATTTTATTAAAGATATGTTGTTAATACCACTACATAATTGATATAGAGTTAGGTATTATGATATCAGATACAGGTGAAATATATCGAAGATATATTTCGTATAACACTCCGGACCCTAGTCTCGGGTCTAGGGTGTTACATTTTAGGTGTGCTACATGGCCTCATCCGGAAGGCAACACGTGGCCTAACCTTTGACCCGAACTAGTTCCCCTTGAACCGTTTGACCTGTTGAACTAGTTTTGAACTAGTATTTTTTATCTTCTTTATTTATTTTCCTATTGTACTTTTTATTTAAAAATTTGGGAAAAATATGGGAAAATCACAAAAAAGAAATCATACAAAATTCAAAGAAAATTTTGAAAAATTCTTTTGAGGCCAAAAAATGATTATTACATATTTTTCACATAAATAATAGAAATAGGTTCCAAAAATCTCCTATAATACTTTGAAATTATTATCTAGAAAATTTTATAATTTTTTGAAATAAATCTTGGAGTTATTTTCATAAATTATTTGTTGACCTAATAGGTCACGCTCGGTTTTGATAATGACAAATACTCATTATATCTAATGGGTGTTTGAGGTTATGTGTAGGAACTCAATTTGACAGATCATAATGTACATAGAGAGAGTGAAGGTTGACCACCAACTTTCGATTGAAGACCCAATTTTTATGTGTTGTAATGTATTTTATTTATGTAGAGGGTCTGTAATAGTAATTAGGGTCTTTGATTTGTAATAAGCACACACACATCACATGCATGGTCTAATACGTAAGCTCAAATCGAAACATGACTAAAATAGGACTTAGAAATGACCCTAGGACACTCACTCACTCACTTGTATGTCTTAGACTTTTGAATAGAGTGTTTGTTAGATGAAACAGGACTGAAATGCACAAAATGTGCATATTCAGTCGACCAGCACCTCACGCTCATTTTGCCCCCGGTCAACAGAACATAGACAGGGTCAAATGGTTGACCACAGCTCGGCCGACTGAACTCCTGTAGTTCATTTGGCCCCGATCGATCGAACACCCTTGAGGCCAACCTTATTGACCTCCTGGTCGACTGAGTGATTTTTAAATACCACCCACCTGGTTGACCGAGTTCCCATGTGTGGGAACTCAACGGTCTGGTCAACTGCAAGCCAAGTTCAAATTGGTCTTAGTCGACCAAACCTCGCAAGAATTAAAAAATCACCTTTGGACTTATATGTTCGGTCGATCGAGTTTCCAGTTCATTTTTGGCTTGGTCGGCCGAACCCCTAGAACTTGGGTCGACCAAACTTGTCGTGGTCGACCGGTGCTCTCGGGTTGGACCTATTTTTTTACCGTGGTTAACTCGGTTAAACAGGGTTAAAATATTTAAATAATCTTAAAATTTTTCTATATATTCCAACCATGTCCTTAATGATTATAATTCAGGGGAAGTCTATAAATAGTCCCTCATTTAGAATAATCACTACAAAAAATAAGGTTATTAGTGACGGTTTTGAATTAGTCGCTATATCTGCCATTACTAATACTTATTAGTAATGAATTTTTCAAACCGTCACTAATAATAGAGTATTAGTGACAGATTAAAACAGTCACTAAAAACCCTAAGTCTGTCACTATAAATTCTACACCGGTTCGATCAAAAATAGTCACTAAAGTAATAGTATTAGTGACGGTTGTAAATTCGTCACTAATGTTGTACTATTAGTGATGGTTTGAAAATCGTCACTATTGCTTACAAGCAACTATTAGTGACGGTTTTCAAATTGTCACTAATACTCTAAAACTGTCACTAATACTATATTATTAGTGAAAGTTTGAAAACTTTCACTAAAACTCTTAAAAAAAAGACAATTATTAGTGACGGTTTTGAAACCTTCTCTAATACTTAAATTGGAAATTGTCACTAATAATTTTAAATTAATTTTTTTTCAATTATTAATTCCTATAAAGATATGTAATTACATTTTCGTATACATAACATTAAAACATAATTTCTAAAAAATTCATAAATTATTCAAAATTCAAATTCCCATTTAACTAAAATTACAAATATATTATACAAATTCAAATTCAAATACAAATATATTATACAAATTCAAATTTAAATACAAATATAGTATACAAATTCAAGTTCAAATACATTATCCTTCCCTTGCTCCCTCGATCTCTGCCACAAAAACAACACAAAGCCGACAATCACAGCCACTGAGGTCATCACGATCACCACCGCCTAGTCGGACTCCATCGACACCCACAACGCTGCCTGGATCATCCTAAATATATTTTAATTTAAATTTTTTTTTTGAACAAAAATCTTACTTCATTGAAGAAGACAATGGAACTTTAGCCTTAAGGATGGATCCACCATGATGGTGATGCGAGCTTTGACAGTACTGAGAGACCATGGCTGCATGAGCAGCTATGGCTTGCTGCAGCATCATCCTCGAGGGCGAAGTTCTCGAACAATAAGGCTCAATTTGCAATCTAGGGCCTAACTTCAGAACCCTCTACCTTGATGGTGATGGAGCAGATGACGAGGTCATGGAGGGTGATGAAGGACAATGAGGTTATGGATGACAGAGAAGGACGACGAGGTCATGGATGGTGGGGGCTGCATCAACGATTCTTTATCTAGTTTACTCGGAGTTTCTTTTCAAAATTGATTTGTAATGCGATAAGCTTGCCCATATAGACAAAAAGAATTTTAACCTTTCATCTGATAGGTTGTCTCTTATAGTTAAGGTATGATTTAAATATTAATTTTATTTCTCTTGAATCTTGATGCCCTTCTTGTGGATGCGATGACTGCAAGAAGGGCATCAAGATTCAAGAAAAATAAAATTTATATTTAAATACCTTAACTATAAGACACAACCTATCAGATGAAAGGTTAAAATTCTTTTTGTCTACATGGGCAGGCTTATCGCATTACAAATCAATTTTGAAAATAAACTCCAGGTAAACTAGACAAAGAATAACCATCCACCCCACTATAAAAGTACCTGAACCTCCCGATTCTTACCTCCATATCCATCACAAACTCCAAAGAATAAAGTGGAAGCATCCAGAATAGGATATGTTGCATGCTAGCAAATCAAAACATTCATAGTCAATAACAAAATATTCATACTATTAGTAAAGAGTTAATAAAGTGCTCGCATATCATAGCTTGTATGTGCATAAGAAACCAATTTTAACTACACAATGCAAGCGAATAGCATTAATGTGACACCAAATAAGATAGCTGAATCACGACTGCAAAATTTAGAACTAATCATTGTATAAATCAAAATTTGTTTCTAATTCTTTTGACAAGGTTTTAACCAAGGAGAAACCTTAACAAGAGATTAAGACATGTACAAACATAGCATAGATTATAGAAAGTCAAACCTTGTCACAAATTGCAGCTCAAAACCCCCAAACAAAAATCTAATACCTCACTTAATCAGCCTCAGTTCACCCCCAAAAATCAAGAAACAGCACTCTGATGCATCCATGGTTCTAATTAAGAATAACCCACATACCAAATAAACCCCAAAACCAGAAATTCAAACCCAACAGTAATAATTCAAGCACCCAAATCCCTAATTCCTAGCTCCAAACTTTTCAGATCACAAACTGACAAACCCAGCTCGAAACCAACAATAATTGAACTAGGAAAAAAAACAAGAAACACACCAAGTTCAACAGAAATGGTAACAGTACTTGCCCAATAGTGCTAAACCCAGCTCTAAATCTAGGAAATTAATCACCGTCATCCCTTAACTCACAGAAAATAGACTGATTTACTTGAAAAACTTTGAAACGTAAGATGTAAAATTACTTCACAAGAGCAAGAAACTGGAAATCTGGGGTCAATATTTGGAAAAATAAGCAATATTACTTTTCTGAGCTCAATGTAAAGCAGAAAGTAATTCATTTAAATCCAGATGTCGCACACAAGCCTCACAAACAAACAATATATTAAGACAGTAGAACCTTAACCTTCTAAATATTGGTGACTTTCTGGTAGAGCTGAAGCACGAGCTCCAGATCGACATTGGCGTTACTGTTCCTTATATTGGTAGCTACAGCGGCCTTGTTGTCTCTTATCCACTTGAAGTCTATTGTAGCCTTCCATTGATGCTTCACTGCAGAAACACATAGACCCAATTAATAATTAAAATAGAAATGGAAAATAGAATCGGTGAGAAAGAGAGACAACCATTGTCATCGGTGCAGAGGCAGGAGTAGCTTGAATAACGAAAGCGAAAATAGCTCTAGTGAGAAATGGCGGGGGTCTTCGAGGATAGTGATGGCTGGAAAACAAACCTAGGGATAGAGATAGGGTTCTGAAGAATGGTCTGAAGATGAGAGAAGAAGAAGAAGAAGAAGAAGAAGAAGAAGAAAACGGAGGGGGCAGCAACAAGTTTTAGGCTTCGGAAAGTCATCCCACCCAGACCACACTGCAAGCCCATCGTTCTGCCATGGATGAGAGATCGAGGAGACGCTGTGGCTGGCGCTGCGGGCATGGAGGAGTGAGGGGTGAGGGGCAGAGGAAGGAGCAGAATGAAATTTAGGGAAAGAAAAGATGGTAGGAGGGAGAAGGAGGCGGGAGTAGAAGAAAGAAGAAATTAATGCGAGGATGTCAGATTTTAAGCATCAGTGACAGTTTAAAAACCGTCACTAATACCCTATTATTAGTGACGTTAGGAGAACCCTAATAGTGACGGTTCTCCTAACGTCACTAATACCCTTACCTAAATTTTTTTTTTCTGTTTTTAAATAAAAACACTAGTAGTGATAGTTTCAAAACCGTCACTAATACACCCTAATAGTGACGGTATACGCCCTTATTAGTGACGGTTCTCCCAAACCGTCACTAATACCTTAACCATTTCCTTTTTTATATTTTTTAAATAAAAACACAAGTAGTGATGGTTTCAAAACCATCACTAATACCCCCTTATTAGTGACGGTTCTCCGAAATCGTCACTAATACCCTTAACCATTTCTTTTCTAATATTTGTTAAATAAAAATACAAGTAGTGATGGTTTCAAAACCGTTACTAATACCCCCTTATTAGTGACGGTCACTAATACCCCCTTATTAGTGATGGTTCTCCCAAATCGTCACTAATACCCTTAACCATTTCTTTTTTAATATTTTTAAAATAAAAATACTAGTAGTGACAGTTTCAAAACCGTCACTAATACATCCTTATTAGTGACGGTTCTCCCAAACCATCACTAATACCCTTAACCTTTTCTTTTTTAATATTTTTAAAATAAAAACACTAGTAGTGGCGGTTTCAAAACCGTCACTAATGCCCCCTTATTAGTGACGGTTCTCCCAAACCATCACTAATACCCTTAACCATTTCTTTTTTAATATTTTTTTAAATAAAAGCACTAGTAGTGACGGTTTCAAAACCATCACTAATACCTGACGGTTCTCCCAAACCATCACTAGTACCCTTAACTATTTCTTTTTTAATATTTTTTAAATAAAAACACTAGTAGTGACGATTTCAAAACCGTTACTAATACCCCCTTATTAGTGACGGTTCTCCCAAACCGTCACTAATACCCTTAATCATTTCTTTTTTAATATTTTTTAAATAAAAACACTAGTAGTAACGGTTTTAAAACCATCAATAATACTCCCTTATCAGTGATTGTTCTCCCAAACCTTCACTAATACTCTTAACCATTTCTTTTTTAATTTTTTTTAAATAAAAATGCTAACAGTGACGGTTTCAAAACTGTCACTAATACCCCCTTATTAGTGACAGTTCTCCTAAACCGTCACTAATACCCATAACAATTTCTTTTCTAATATTTTTTAAATAAAAAACACTAGTAGTGATGGTTTCAAAACTGTCACTAATACCCCCTTATTAGTGACGGTTCTCCCAAATCGTCACTAATGTAAAAACCCCAAAAAGAAATATAAAATATTAGTAGAATTATTTCAAAAAAAAATAAAAAAATAAAAAAATAAAAAAAATAATAATTAATTAATTAATTAATTAAATGAATTTTTAAAAAAAAGAAGAAAAAAAATTTAATTAAAATTATTTTTTATTTTATTAAAAAAGTATTATTATTAATATTAATTAAATATTATTATTATTATTATTATTATTATTATTATTATTATTATTATCCTCCTAAAGCTTGTTGAAGCTTCAGGAGATTCAAACTTATATTTATTATTATTATTATTATTCTTCTTCTTCTTCTTCTTCTTCTTCTTTTCTCTACAACTCTCTGAACTCTCTTTCTCTCTCCTCACATTTTCTCTCCCTCTCTCCTTGATTTCGTGACAGATTTTTGCTCGATCGAAAATCCGAAGATACCACTAGACTCCATTCGCCGCTGCCGTCATTTCTACCGGAGTGGATCAGTGGTAGGAGCGGCGTAAGCATATTCCTTAGGGTAAGCCATTTTTCCTTTTTTCTTTAATTTCCTGCAAAATATAAGCCCAATTGACGAACAGACACCACCACGAGAATCTAGGGATGATTCTTTACAAGTCTAGCGGGACAGAATTCTCGTGGGGGTGTCGGGCTAAAACCCCAAATTTGGGATACGGGAGTTATTAAGGGACTTATTTTTAATCAATTAGCATTAATTTAGAAATATTAAATATTAAGCATCTCGAACTGAAGTAGGATTTCTGGAATTTAGGGCCCAGGTGAGCGCCACGGGTGTAATTTTAGGACCCGCAGGCAAAATTTGGAAAATTAAGTAGGGATGTTAAATAGTAGTTTAAATATTAATTTGAGATATATGAAGCCTAGGGAAGGCTAGATGAATATTATTTTGGAGAAATAAATTAATTAATCTGAGGAAAATGTAAATTGTATGAGTTAAATTTCGAGTGCCAAGGGCGTGAAATTTTGGGTCCTAACGAATTTCTAAATAGCCAGGTAAGGGAATAAACTAAAACAGTTATTTTTCATGCAAATTATTATTAATTATAAGTAAATTTATTTTCAGAAAGGCATATGCTATATTGTTTATTATGAATGAAATGTGCGATTGGGAAAATACTGCTATGATGATTAAAATATATATGTATGTATGAGATGCCGGAAAATCACGATTTTAGAATATCAAGTATGACTTTTAACAGCATACGTGTGGCATGAATATTATTTTATGTGAAATGTATTATGATATGAAAGATTTTACGAACAAAGCATGGTTTCAGGTATTATGAAAAGATGAATTATGTTGTGATGAATTTGACGAATATATGATAAATGATTTATTTTCAGAATATATATATATACCTGAAACGATTTTGGCGCGAGGCCATGTATTCATGTTATCGGCACGAGGCCGTATTTATGTTATCGGCATGAGGCCGTATTTATGATATCGGTGCGAGGCCATATTTATGCATGATTTCGGCACGAGGCAGTAATTACTATATTTTCGACATGAGGCCGTAATGATGTTATATATATGATCATGTATTATATGTTATCACAACTAGGATGTTAATTTAGTTCAGTTCTAGGGCTCAGTACCGTAGCTATATGTAGATCAGATATCTACGCTCAGATTAGTGCTAACCATTCCACGAGGAGATGGGAGATGGATAGTCGATGTGACTTTCAGTAGAGTGTGGATGTCCACTTGGCAGTCCGGACCAGGGTGTGGCAGGTCCATCGTACTTACAGACATATTTGACTCCACAGTGGTCGGCCAGCCATTGTCAGTTCCCGTCTTCGAGCTGCACAACCCGTCATAGGGGGTAATACATGACATCAACTAGCTATTCATCCTGAGTTTGTTTTCAGTATTATCAGTATAACAGATGTTTTATGTATGATATGATTTACTAGAAAATACAAAAGCATATGATTTTTCAGTATGGTATGATGAACGTTTATGGAATATGAAATTTACTATATACGTATAATTGCATTAAATATTTATGTTGCCACACAGCTGTATTTAGTTTATTTTCCCTTACTAAGAAGTGTCTCACCCCCAAACTTAATTAATTTTTCGGGAGCCCCTGAGAGACCGGCGGGTCAGGGCCGCCGTTGAGCTAGTGAGATTACCCTCTGAGAAGGGTAAGATTTTGTAATAGGCTCAGAGTTATTTTGTGTTTGACCCCAGAGATATTTTGATGTATATGAGGATGTATAGAAGTACAGTTTTATAATGTTATAGAAAGCTCTGGTATTATGTTTTATGATTGGATAATTTGAGATTTTATGTTCACTGCTGCTAGGTTTTTCGCTGTGCTTGACAAGTGTCCCCGCTACCCAAGGGTTCAGGTTGACCATTTGATCTATTATGTGACATTTTATATTAAGAAATTGAGGGACGTTACAACTAATACCCTTAACCATTTCTTTTTTAATATTTTTAAATAAAAACACTAGTAATGACGGTTTCAAAACCATCACTAATACCCCCTTATTAGTGACGGTTCTCCCAAATCGTCACTAATACCCTTAACCATTTCTTTTTTAATATTTTTAAATAAAAAACAGTAGTAGTGATAGTTTCAAAACTGTCACTAATACCCCCTTATTAGTGACAGTTCTCCCAAACCGTCACAAATACCCTTAACCATTTCTTTTTTAATATTTTTTAAATAAAAACACTAGTAGTAACGGTTTCAAAACCGTCACTAATACCCTAAAATCGTCGCTAATATTTTCCTGAAAAATTTTTTGCGCGGAAATTGTTTACCGCGCTATTTTTAGTGACAAAAGTATTAGTGACGATATTAAAACCGTCACTACTAGTGTCGTATTAGTGACGGTTTCTAAAACTGTCACTAATGCTTAGACTATTAGTGATGGTTCTTAAAAACCATTACTACTACCAACTTTTAGTGACGAAATTGAATTCGTCACAAATACTTTCGTCACTAAAAACCAATTTTTTTGTAGTGAATTAGTATGAATTAGCAATCTTGATTAAGAGAAATTCTCAGAAATTTCCAAAATCTATACTACTCATTTCTAAGCTTCATACACTCATACTTACCTTCTCTCATTGCCAAAATCATTCGTAAGTTTGATTTGAGTGTTGTTTACTCTAAAAGTTTGTTCTTCTATTTGTTGTGCTTGATTGATTCAATTTTGTTTGAAAGAAAAACCTTAAGTATTCTTAGGAGACTTTGTTAATAAGTCTCTCCTAAGAAGACTTCGTTTGATCTTCTGAGATTGCATATTCATTGCAACATCTTAAGAATCTTGTATTTATTTATGGTTGCAAAATCTTTTCAAAATGATTTTCAAATATCTATTGTGTCTCATCTTAAAAATATATATATATATATATATATATATATTTGAAGAGATATTTTTTTATGAGATGAAAATCTCTTTTGCAATATTCATTGATTTATATCGTTTGTTGAATACAAAGATTAAACTCTTTTTACAAAACAAACCTATACATTACTTGAGCATCATACGATTGAGAAAATCTGGTGATTGAAATATCTATATTATTTGACTGATATCTTTGTTTGAGCACTAAAATTGAATACATTTTGTGATACAAAGATTATACTGTTTTGCACTCTCATGCACTGATTACAACGATTACAAATATATTTGAGAGTAAACATCTAAGACCACATTGAGCTTACTTATTATATCTTATTGGTGGTGTATGTGATTGCGCATAACTGGGTAGATATCTACTTTACTTGAAAGCATAATCATTGTACCATTTCATTGACTGTGAACATAATGTTGTATTTCCAAGCACAAGCCTGAAGAGGGAGACTAGCCCTTTGAAATAGTCCCAGATTGGCTTAGACCCGGTTAGGAAAGCTAGGAGCACCATCTTGTTAAGGTGTAGGTTGAGTTCAGCCCTACTAATTGACCTAGTTGTAAAGGTTGATGTCAGTCCTGTGCTAATTGACTTGGTTGTAATCGGTGCCGCTCGACCAGTTAAGTGAGCCTTTAGTGAAATTTTGGGGCTTGCGAGCTAGAGGTGGGGACGTAGGCACAGTTGGTCGAACCCCGATAACATATCGTGTGCCTTGTTCATATTTCTACACTTTATATTTACCGTACATGTATGTTATAGTGTGAATGACAAACTTGATTTAAATTTCCGCACATTATATTATTGGCGCATTTGGAATTGCATTGAAAAACCCTAGGTTGCATTATCCGGGTATTTCATTTAACCTAGGAGATAAATTTTAAATTTTCAATTCACACCCCCCCTCTTGGGAGTACACCAATTCTAAAATTATTTTCTCAATTTTCAATCCCTGTGATTTCAAAAAATGGCTATGAGCTTTTTAAGCATCACGTACCTTAGTTCTGAGCGAATATTTACATTAAAAATATCATATAAGTATTTGTGTGGCCAATTTGTTGTATGTAAATGAGTAATTTTATCTTTCAAAGGGAGTAAAATAGAAGGCTATTAGTTTTAATTTAGGATATTTAGTAATTAATTAGGTACCATTCGTAGGACGGATGTGTAGGGGGTGCTAGTACCTTCCCCTCATATAGACAAACTCCTGATCCTAATCATGGTAACGTAGACCGATTCTACCCTTAATTGGGTGGTAATCATGTGTTCTAACCACACTCCAAAATGTAAGTGGTGACTCCGACCTCAATTTTTTCATAAAATTATTAAAATCATTTTTATTTTGCCCACCTTGAGGCACCCTTGCTCTCGAGACGCCACGATAGTTTGGCGACTCCGCAGAGGAACTTAGAGAGTCGAGCCAGTAATTAATTGTTAATTATTCCAAATTCAAATTTAATTAACCTTTAATTACTCCCTTCCATGTTGTCAATATTGCATACTTGAATGCATTTTTTGTACACGTTGTGAATAGCATATTATGATTGATTGTATGATAGCTTTTATTTCGAATGTTGTGATTATAACTGAATATTGCATGTGGGGAATATGGGAACAAGCTTAAATTCACACACTTTCACAAGCCTTCTACCCGGGCTTCACCTATTAGGGCTAGAAAGGATTGTAATAGCGTTTGTTCCTTCGTAGCATATCTTGTTGAGACCCATAAACCACTCCGCTCAGAGTGAGTTTTGTCCAAACCCTTTGGGTGAGGATATCGTTCATGTTGGGAACCTATTGTTAATAGGAATTAGAGCCTACCCACACATACTTATCCACAAGATTCCTTCCCTAAGTTAGAGTCATGAGAGAACCTTGTAAAATAGATGAATCTACCTTGGGTGGGGTCAGAAGCTTCACCCTTCTCCGTGTTTATCTTTGTGCACATTTCTTTGAAATGTATGATATTGTGACTAGCATATTGCATACACGTAGGCATATATATCTACTTTACTAGGATTCCGAAAAATATTTGATTCATTCATGGAGAGCACTGCAGTCTACTGAGAGACAGAATCTACGGTACAACTATATTCCAAGAATCAGTAGAAACAGTGAGGTGATAGCCTGAGCAAGGAATCTGTGCTGAAATTACAAGCCAGAATCAACATATACACTCGATTGAACCCTCGGGATGAATTGAAAGCCATTTGGAAGGGTTGGTCACCTTAGCGCCGCCTAAAATTCTCACAACTATATAGGCATATCTACTTTCTACTACATGTGTCATAAAATCTTCAAATGATAAAAGCACTGGTGGAATTCTGGAATCCCCCATATGTTATTTTTACTATGGATGCGATAGATATGGCTTCAACAATTGAAGAATACACCTCGCTGCTGCATCTGGTGAAACAGAGAACACCTTACTAGATGTATATGCCTGAGCCTAGAGCATCTATGGCAAAAGAACTATATAATGTTGCTGGGATCAAAATTCAAAAGACTACAGGGGAAGATAAGAAGATTCCATGGAAATTTTTGAATGCGTTAATGGAAAAAGAGGAAAATGAAGAGGCCCATTTACATGTGTTAGCCCTCGCCATATACAACCTGATTATATTTCCTAGGAGTTAGGAACCATCAATCGAGTTGTTGGACTTACAAGGCTTAACATCCTATTTTGATGCTAATAAACAAGTGGAACTTAATATATTTGGTTGAGTAATGATATTTCAGATCTCACATATGTGAAAGTAAGGTCAAGTACTCACAAGGATCAATTGAAGCTTATATTCCAAAGGAACATGATCATACGAAGCTTAAAGAATACTTAAAGGCATGGATGATATATTAAAGCTTGATGACTATGAGAGGATGAACTTGATATTAAATCTTGAAGAAAGGGCCAAAACAAAGCATGAAGACTTAAAGTGTTTAAGAATGTCAAAAAATCAAAGAAGTCTTTATGTAAGTACTTCATTCGATTTCAATATGGATACATGAAACTCTTAAGTTAATTTCTTGAACCTAGATACCTTTTAAAATACTTGGAAAATATTTTTATAAGGTCAAAAGATATTTCAAAGTGGTTAAAATTATTTTTGGAATGAAAAGCACAAAAAAGAGGATTTTCCAAATTCTATTAATTTTTCTACATTTGTATTGATGAGCATTTTTATTTATCAAAAACTCATTATTTTAAAAAGTATTCAACATGAAAGTTGTAATATTTTCTTTTACCTTTCTTTTGACTCCAAGAAATTCAAATTTGAAGCTATATAGTCAAAGTTATGATCAAAATACTAAAATTGAGTCGAAACAGTTAGCACTTCAGCAAAATTGTCTGGTTAGCCGACTTACTAGTTGAAAAAATTAATTTTTGGGAGACAAAAGGCACTCAGACACCTATCCAGCTAGCTGACCCTATATAAACACCCACCAGTTGCCTGGTCATCCAACTGACCCTACAAAAATTTAAATTTTGACCTTTAATAGGAAAATTTTAAAAATTAGTTTTTTTAATCTAAATGTTATAAAAACTTGGGGGACACTCCAAGTAACTTGGGGAACAAGGAAAATAATTCTAGGAAGCCTATAAATGATACTTTATACCCAAAAAATTCAAATACAAGCAATCACACAGCATACTTGCATCAAATCTTTCAATCTCTCTCAAAGTTTCATATAACTCATACTCTTGCTAGAGGTAAATCATCTGAATTGCTGTTGAAACACCAACCTAAGGTTCTTATACTGAGTTTTCTCAAATCACAAAGGAACCCTTGGTGAATTCTACACTTCAACTTCAATTCTATTTCTTATTGGTATTTAAATTGTTAACCTAGAGTTGAAATTATACTAATTTACTCTGTTTTGAGAGTGCTATTGTACGTAGAGATTACTTCATATCTTTTGTAGTTCTTAGAAAATTTGAGGTGTTCAGATCATTAGCTAAGCAAGGGGATATCACTTAGAGAGGTGATGCTCTAGCCTAATTTTCGGAGTGACTGAACGAGGGTATATCGTTTGGAGAAGCAGACTGTAGCCTACTGAAAGAGTGTGTAAACGGTGTTGTTTCGCTCAAAAATAGCACAATTTTAGTAAATCCTTTGGTGGTTCACCAAAGGCGGTGACGTAGGCTGGGTATAAGCCGAACCTCGTAAAAATCTCAGTCTCACTCTCTCTTTCCCTTACTCTTTATTTTCAACACATATAAATTGCGTGGATGATTTAATTTGTAATGATATATACCATGTATATTTGGAAATCAAGTAAATTTAAAGTCTAATTTTGATTTGGATTTTGGAAACCGAAAGGGAATATGTTGGTTAAACCATACTTTGTGGAAACCATAAAGGAGTACGTTACTTGGTTAACACCCAAAGATAAATTAACTAAGAGGTTATTTGAATTCTGAATTTTGGGAAGAGTGTAAATGTTTTGTTGAAAATCACTTTAAGAAAGCTAATTTATTATCAAAGGGATTATATTAACAACAGGGCTACAAACAAAAGAAAGTTGAAATCTTGTATCTTATATATCTTGGTTTGGATATTGTGTTTGATTGGATAATCGATTTGGTTGATTGATTGATTACTTGATTGTTTAAATAGTTGTGTTATTCAGCGTATTAAAGGAACTAAGTTCTTGTGTGATTGATAAATTAAACAAAAAAGTCAAGAATTGGTTAAAAGAAATAAAATAGGTTAAGAAGTCTTAAAAGGAATTAAAAAGAAAATTTTTTATTAAATCCAATTCACCACCCCCCCCCCCTCTTGGGACTACATCTCAGTTTTTGCAAGCCACTACTTCCTTGGTGGCACAAATACAGAATGGAGCTAACTCGGTGCCCGGCATTTTGGCAGTGACATTCCTATCCCTCAATAATTACAGGATCAAAACCCTAGAATGATTAAAGTGTTGTGTACCACTACTCTATGTCTGGTTCACAAGTCATTTGTCAAGTATCCAAGGCGAATTCCATAATATCTTCTCAACACTTCGAATTCCCTTGGTTGAATTTGAAGAATCCTAGCAGAATGAACAATGTAACAAGGACGATTGGAACTCAAAATTGCGCAATTTGGTTAGCTCGGGATTAGTTTGGCAAGCACTATGGATGGACCATTCTAGCATGATATAACAGTGTGGAACCTTCCCATGGGTCTCATTACTAGGCCCATGGGGAGGAATAGCCTACGCGCCCTTGATGATCAAGAGACAAATGGGGATGTCTCAATTTGTGCGTATGACTCATGGATTGGTAGAATCGGATTTCGCATATGAACTAGGAGATACCCAAAAACAGGTTAGAAAGTTCATAATAGCCCGAAAACATGTAGACCTGATGGACGCGGGTGATAAGCATGGAATTTTTTAGTCGGATCCCTGTTTTTATGTAGACAAAGCACAAGTATTTTATGTGTGTTTGTAGCATGCAAATAGGTCCATTATTGCATGCACACATAAGGAAACGAAAAATGAAAGCCTGAAGAACGTAAAGAACCATCATCTAGCGTATTTTATGGAGAAGTGAAGAGCAAAGAAGAAGAAGAAGACGTAAACTTTTTGAATTGTAAATGCATTTAGTTTTATTTTTTGGTCCGTAATAATGCATATCATGCATGATGGGGATAAGAGCTCAAAATAAGCGTAGATAGACCTTAGGGACCAACACTATCATCAAAAATCATTTTTCATAAAAGCTAAAATCATATAAGGGTCTTTGAATAGCTTTAGGGTCAAAAATTCGGGCTAAAAATTATTTTTGTAGAGACCTCGGTCGACCAACTTGTTGAATCAGGTGTGATCCCAAGAGGGGGGCGGGGGGTGAAATGGGTATTTAAAAAATTTTAAGGCACTTATTTACTTCCTAAATCCTTCTTATAAATTTACCAACAACTTCTTGTTATTCAATTATGTATGTGTAAGGCTATCCAACCTATACATGCAATATACTAAATTTAAATGCAGTGCTGAAACATAAAGAGTAAAGGGAAGAGGGAAAACAAACACAGTTTTATGAGGTTCAGCCGACTTGGCCTACGTTCTCGCCTTGAGCAACCACTCAAGGATTCACTAAAACCCTGCTCCTTAAAGTGGGACAAAGCTTCCCTTACAATCCGCTCCTTACAAGAGGCACAACTTCCTCCTACTCCGCTACTTACAAGAGATACAACTCTCTCCTCACATACCAGTTCACACAATGAGCTATGTATACAATAGAATCTGAAAATTAACACTCAAAACAATGCTTCTAACAAAAGCTAGCGAGTACAATTCAAAATCCTAATACATTAACATATGATATAACTTGAAGCTCATGAATGTATGAAAAAATGATACAATCGTTTTATGTATGATATGCTTCAACACACAAATCCCGATTTAATCAAAACTCTCAAGTAAGGATATATTTAAATTATTTTGGACTATAATAGGATTCTTAGTTCACTTTGCAAAAATGCAAAAAATATATTTGATGTGAACTTATAAAAAAAAACTTTGTCTTGAAAATTAATTCAATCAAAATCACAATGTTTTGTTTCAAGTATTCAATCACAAACTAAGCATATTATTTCCTAGAAAATATCCCTCAATAAAATGTATAGTTATAAGTACCAAAGATATTAAATCAAACTTTAATATATCTAAATTATAGATCCTTTAGAAAACACACACTTGAATCAAACCTTTCAATCAATCACACAATCTAAATCAAGTAATGATCTTGTTTAGAATAACTATGTATATGTATAGGCACTTTCAAGATCGATTTTGTAATCAAAATAGGTTTTTCAATAATAAGCTCTATGAAAAATATATATGTATATTTATACTCTTGAATCAAAAACTAATCAACCATACTAAACAAGATTTCTCAAGTAATGATCTTTTCAAAAATCAATTTTTATATGTATATGCACACTCAAGATAAAAACTTTTAAATGATAGTCAAGAGCACGTAATGAGATGAGATGAGAAGTTCTTAAGAATAATAACTTGAAATATCAAACCTTAATACTAGATTGAAGTACAGTTGAGTAAACAAGTTCCCTTTGAGAATTTGAGTTGATTTGCCCAAGCTTGAAGATTAAAGATTGAAGTATAGGCAATCGTATAGCACTAGGAGTAGATTTTCAACATTCTTTAAACAATGTGCGTTCTTCTATTTCTTGTGTGTCTAACTTGTGTTCTAGTGTTTAGATATTTAGAATATATAGTATATTACCTTTAGGATTGATCTCAGCCGTTGGTTCAATAAAATAGCTTGCGAGTTCTTTTAATAAAAATCACAATTTTAAGTTCCCCGCAGGTTCAGGCGCCTGAGGGGTGAAGCCCAGGCGACTGAAGTCCTTAACCCTTTGAAAAGATTAGCATGGAATACAGGGTCAGGAACCTAAAGAGGGAAGTTCAAACTCCTGAAGTGGGTTCAAGCACCTGAGGTTCCAAGGTCAGGCGACCGAAGTGCTCTGCCACTTTATGTGTTTTCCCATTAATTCTTCAGGCTACCAAACTTAATCTTCAGGCTCCTGAAGAAATTCTTCAGGCTACTAAGGTGGAGTTCAGGCTACCAAAGTCCCTTTTTTTTTTATTTCCTTTTTCTAAAAAAAATGCTTTGCTCTTTTTTTTGGGACTTTTATAAAATTTATTTTCCATGATTTCAAAAACATTTCTAAGTCCATGAAGGTTCCCTAATGATATACAAGAAATGCATGAATCCTATAATCATTCTAAGTTATGCTGAGCCTCAAATTAAATCATATGACAATGTAAGTACATGAGTTCTAAATACTCATTCCCAAGATGTTTTTAAACTTTGCTGATTGCGTCTTGATTCTCGTACTCTTTGAGTTCCATGGATTTTGCCAAGATTTGTAAGCTTTACTTGAAGGCTTCCATGACTCATTATCTTTCCATGCATGCTTAATGTAAGTGTTGTTCACAAACTCAATGCACAGATCAAATACCAAGTGATTTGTCATTATCAAAATAGGATTGGACTCGTAGAGTCAACAATCTCCCCCTTTTTTATGATGACAAATGCACGAACAAAAATATATAATGGGTTACACCTAACAAGGCTCCCCCTCAATTAATGCATCAAATAATCAGTAAATGACAATATGCTCATATTCATATACATAGTGTTTTTCCCGAATCCAAATGAGATATGAAATATGCTCATAATGAATATGCTAGATTTCTCCCCCTTTGTATATCTCACCCTTTGCATAACTTCAATAACAATTTTTGCTCCCGATTTTTCTTTGCTTCTGATTTTTGTATGTTATCATTTTTGCTCTCGATTTTTCTCCCCCTTTTGACATCAACAAAAAGGTGTAAACAAATAAATCATGAATAAACGTACCCTTATGTTCTTCTCCCTTTAGAAATCTTAAGGTTTTAAATGTGTCCAATTGTTGATCAATGCAATATCAAGTGATTATATCGTAAGTGATGTTGCTTCCCTTGAATTATATCATCTAACATGATTCTAAGCAACCTCTCGACTATGCATGAGACCTAATTCATGCCTAATTTGGATAAACCTATCCTCCGCAAGTGGTTTCGTGAATATATCTGCCCATTGTTCATCCGTGTATACAAATTCTAGTGTTACATCCCCTTTTTGTACATGGTCACGAAAAAAGTGATGTCGTATTTCTATGTGCTTAGTTCATGAATATAATATGAGATTCTTTGAGATATTTATTGCACTCGTATTATAACATCTTATAGGGATTATTTCATAGCTTAATCCAAAATCCTTTAGTTGTTGCTTCATGTAAAGCGTTTGAACACAACAATTACCTGCAGCTATGTATTCAGCCTCAGCTGTGGAAAGTGCAACTAAATTTTGTTTCTTGGAAAACCAAGAGACCAAGGAGTGTCCTAAGAAATGACAAGTACCACTAGTGCTCTTCCTATCCACTTTGCTACCCGCAAAATCAGCATCTAAATAACTAAGAATCTCAAAGGATGTGTACTTAGGATAACATAACCCAATGTTCACGATTCCTATCAAAAATCTAAGTATCCGTTTAACAGCTAGCAAATGAGACTCTTTTGGAACAGATTGAAATCTTGCACACAAACATATGCTAAACATTATATCTAGTCTATTGGCAGTCAGGTATAACAAGCTACCTATCATTCCACGATATAACTTGATGTCTATAGGTATACCTTATTCATCTTTATCTAATTTCAATGAAGCGCTCATAGGTGTACCTAGTATTTTTCTGTCTTCCATATTAAACTTTTTGAGTAAGTCTCTAATATACTTTGATTGATTAATGAATATTCCATGATTTTCTTGTTTGATCTGAAGTCCTAGGAAAAAGTTTAGCTCACCCATCATGCTCATCTTAAATTCATTTTACATGGTATTGGCAAATTCATTACACAATTTTTTATCTATAGCGCCAAATATGATATCATTTACATATACTTGCACTAGGAGAATATCATCTTTCTTAGACTTTATAAATAGGGTTGTATCTATCTTTCCTCTTATAAATCCATTTTCTAATAGAAAACCGCTTACCCTTTCATACCAAGCTCTAGGAGCTTGCTTTAATCTGTACAAGGCTTTCATCAGTCTATACACGTGATCTAGATTCTCATGGTTTTCAAAGCCCGGGGGTTGTTCTACATATACTTCTTCATTTATATAGTCATTTAAAAATGCGCTTTTGACGTCCATTTGATATAGCTAGAAATCCTTAAAAGCTGCATATGCTAATAGCATTCGTATGGCTTCCATCCTAACTACAGGAGCAAATGTTTCTTCAAAATCTATACCTTCTTCTTGATTATATCCCTAAGCTACTACTCTAGCTTTATTTCTCACAGCTACTCCATGTTCATCTTTCTTATTCTTATATATCCATTTGGTCCCTATGATTGACTTATCCTCTGGTCTGGGAACTAAAGTCCATATATTATTTCTTTCAAATTGATTTAATTCTTCTTGCATGGACAGCACCCAAGAGTCATCCTCTACAGCTTCACTCACATTCTTAGGTTCTTCTTGAGATAGAAATGCAAAATCACTAACCATGTTCCTAAAAGAGGAGTGAGTGGCTACACCACGTAATGGTTCACCTATTATTTTATCTATGGGATGATTCTTTATGAATTTCCATTCTCTAGGTGCTTCATTAACCTCATTTGTAGTTTAATCAATTTCAATGGATGATTCTTTAATTTCATTTTTCTTTTCTGAATCATTCTCAATTGATAGTTCTTCAATTTTCTTGTTTAATTCAATTTCATCTTTATTTGTTCTTTTGGAGAAGGGATTTGATTCATTAAACACTACATGAATAGATTTTATGACCGTCAATGTTCATTTGTTATACACTCTATAGGCTTTACTATCTAAAGCATACCCTAGGAAGACACCTTCATCTGATTTCAAGTCAAACTTTCCTAGATGCTCATTGTCTCTAAGCACAAAACACTTACAGTCAAAGATATGAAAAAATGATATGTTTGGTCTATAGCCATTCCATAATTAGTAAGGAGTCTTATTAAATGATGCTCTAATCAGAACTCTATTTAGAACATAGCAGGCAGTATTCACTGCCTTGGCCCAAAAGTATTTAGGTAAATTATGTTCGTTAAGCATAGTTCTGGCCATTTCTTGTATAGATCTATTCTTTCTTTCAACTACGCCATTCTGTTGTGGTATTCTAGGGGCTGAAAAATTATGGGCAATTCCTAATGAATTGCAATAGTCTTCCATGCCTTGATTTTTAAATTCTCTACCCCTATCACTTCAAATTTTAGTAATATTGTATCCCTTTTCATTTTGGACTTTCTTGCACAGGTTTATAAATTTTTCACATGCTTCATCTTTGTGACCTAAGAATAATACCCATGTGTAAAAGTCGTCAACTATGATAGAAGCATATGATTTTCCTCCTAAACTCTGAATTTGGTTTGGTTCAAAAAAGTCTAAATGTAGCATTTGAAGTGGCCTAGTAGTGGAGATCTCTTTCTACTTCTTAAAGCTTGTTCTAGCTTGTTTTCCTAGTTGGCATGCATCACAGATTTTATCTTTCACAAATTTAGTCATAGGCAGTCCCTTAACTAATTCTTTCTTAACTACTCTTGAGATTAAATCCATGTTTGCGTGTCCTAGTCTCCTATGCCAAGTCCAACTTATTTCATTTATAGAGGATAAGCATGTGACACTCTGTGAAGTTAAGTTATCAAAGCTTGTGGTATATACGTTTTCATGACCCTTAGCAATGAACATTATCTTATTATCAGTTTTGTTTTCGACTATGCACTTGTTATGTTCAAATGATACTTTGTAGCCTTTATCACATAGTTGACTTATGCTCAATAAATTGTGTTTTAACCCTTCAACTAATAAAACATCATCAATAATGAGTGAGGAATCATTACCGACTTTATCAACGGCGTGAGCATCCGCTATCCATATACAATTTGTTTTTTGAGGATGCTGATCTTAAGCAAATCTGCAAGACACAATTAAACAACTAACTTTGGCACCCTGATTGTCTTGGCTCTAGGGGGGGTTAGTGCTGGATTGACCTTTGACCTTCTATACTTTCTTTATTTTCACATCTTTATTTTTGAAAGGACAGTTGAATTGTATGTGACCCAACCTACTACATTTAAAGCAAGTAGTATATCTATAATTATTCTTAGTTGGAACATATGATTTTGATTCTTTTGTAAAATACCCCATGTAAAGATGTCTTTTCTTTATATTTTCCTTACCATTAAAACCGAGCCCTTCCTTTTCTAGGGAGTTTCTTTGAGATCCTAAAAGCTTTTCAAAATTGTTTTGTCCATTAGTAAATTTACAGATAATTTCATATTTATCTTTCAAGTCCTTTTCTAACTCCTCAATTTTCAAATCTTTATCTTTTATGAAAGATGCATTGGATTCATTTTGGTGTACAACTAGATTTGAAAGTTCTTTGACTTTGCTTCTCAACTCAGAAATTTTCTTTGTTTTCTTCTCAAGCATTTTAATAGTGTATAGGTATTCTTGTTTCAGTTCATCATATGACATTATATCATTTTCATTTTTAGATTCAATAGAATAGTATGAACATGATGAAAAAGATGAATGTACCTCAAGGTCTTCATGTGCCATTAGACACAAATTGGCAACCTCGTTGTTATTGGAGTCAGATTTTGAACTACTAGTGCTGTGTGTATCCCAGCCGACTTTCATCGCCTTCTTCTTTTTCTTTGAAGCTTTTATGAGCTTGGGGCACTCAGGCTTGATGTGACCAACTTCTCAGCAGTTGTAGCATGTTGGTGGATCCTCCTTCTTTTTCTTCATGCTTTGCTCTCCTCTTTCTGATTTAGAGTTCCAAAATTTTCTGTTGAACTTTTTGTTCTTCTTCAAGAACTTCAAGGCCATGTCATCATCTATTTCGGAATCGCTTCCTTCACTTGAATAGCTTGATGATGCCTTAAGTGCAGTGACTTTCTTAGCTTTACTCTACTCATTTTTTCTCTCGTTTATTGCTAACTCATAGGTGATGAGTGATCCAATGAGTTCGTCTACCGACATCTCCTTGAGATTTCTCCCTTTTGCTATTGCCGTAGCTTTCTCTTCCCACACTGGAGGTAATCCTCTAAGTATTTTCCTAATCAACTCATAAGTAGGGTAAGTTTTTCCAAGAGCATTTAAAGAGTTAATGATGTGTGTGAATCTAGTGTACATGAATTGTATGGATTCATCAACCATCATTTTAAATGCTTCATATTCACTAGTGATCATGTCTATCCTACTATCCTTGACTTTCTTAGTGCCTTCATATGTAACCTCTAGTTTTTCCCAAATTTATTTAGTTAAGTTACATGCCATTACTCTATTAAATTCATTGACATCTAATGCACATAAAAGTATGTTCATGGCAGTGGCATTGATTTGAACTGACTTCCAATCCTCTTTAGTATATTCATCTTCAATTTTAGGTACATTAATCTTATCAATTACTTTCATGGGAATGTGATTTCCCTTAGTCACAATTTTCCAAACCTTCCAATCTACGTTTTGTAGATATATGCTCATCCTACGTTTCCAATAGGTGTAATTTACACCATAGAAAATGGGTGGTAGTGTCCCTCATCGAATGGAGTTACACCAATGTGTGCCATGTGATCGTTTTACAAATTGAATATCAAGTCTATGTAAACCTAGCTCTGATACCAAATGTTGAATCAGGTTTTATCCCAAGAAGGGGAAGGGGTGAATTGGGTATTTAAAAAATTCTAAGGTACTTATTTACTTCTTAAATCCTTCTTATAAATTTACCAACAACTTCTTGTTATTCAATGATGTATGTGTAAGGCTATCCAACCTATATATGCAATATACCAAATTTAAATGCAGTGCTGAAACATAAAGAGTAAAGGGAAGAGGGAAGACAAACACAGTTTTATAAGATTCAGCCGACTTGGCCTACGTCCTCGCCTTGAGCAACCACTCAAGGATTTACTAAAACCCTGCTCCTTAAAGTGGGACGGAGCTTCCCTTACAATCCGCTACTTAGCAAAGGCACAACTTCCTCCTACTCCGCTGCTTACAAAAGATACAACTCTCTCCTCACACACTGGTTCACACACCGAACCGTGTATACAATAAAATCTGAAAATTAACACTCAAAACAATGCTTCTAACAAAAGCTGGTGAGTACAATTCAAAATCCTAATACATTAACATATGATATAACTTGAAGCTTATGAATGTATGAAAAACGATACAATCATTTTATGTATGATATGCTTCAACACACAAATCCTGATTTAATCAAAACTTCCAAGTAAGGATATATTTAAAATATTTTGGACTATAATAGGATTCTTAGTTCACTTTGCAAAAATGCACAAAATATATTTAATGTGAACTTATAAAAAAAACTTTGTCTTGAAAATTAATTCAATCAAAATCACAATGTTTTGTTTCAAGTATTCAATCACAAACTAAGTATATTATTTCCCAAAAAATATCTCTTAATAAAATGTATAGTTATAAGTACCAAGGATATTAAATCAAACTTTAATATATATAAATTATAGATCCTTTAGAAAACACACACTTGAATCAAACCTTTCAATCAATCACACAATCTAAATCAAGTAATGATCTTGTTTAGAATAACTATGTATACGTATAGGCACTTTCAAGATCAATCTTGTAATCAAAAAAGGTTTTTCAATAATAAGCTCTATGAAAAATATATATGTATATTTATACCCTTGAATCAAAAACTAATCAACCAAACTAAACAAGCTTTCTCAAGTAATGATCTTTTCAAAAATTAATTTTTATACGTATATGCACACTCAAAATAAAAACTTTTTAAATGATAGTCAAGAACACGTAATGAGATAAGATGAGAAGTTCATAAGAATAATAACTTGAAAGATCAAACCTAAATACTAGATTGAAAGTACAGTTGAGTAAACAAGTTCCCTTTGAGATTCTGAGTTGATTTGCCCAAGTTTGAAGATTAAAGATTGAAGTGTAGGCAATCGTATAGCACTAGGAGCAGATTTTCAATGTTCTTTGAACAATGTGTGTTCTTCTCTTTCTTGTGCGTCTAACTTATGTTCTAGTGTTTAGATATTCAGAATATATAGTATATTACCCTTAGGATTAATCTTAGCCATTGAATCAATAAAATAGTTCGCGAATTCTTTTAATAAAAATCACAATTTTAAGTTCCCCACAGGTTCAAGCGCCTGAGGGGTGAAGCTCAGGTGACCGAAGTCCTTAACCCTTTGACAAGATTAGCTTGGAATACAGGGTCAGGTGCTTAAAGAGGGAAGTTCAGGCTCTTGAAGTGGGTTCAAGCGCCTGAGGTTTCAAGGTCAGGCGACCGAAGTGCTCTGCCACTTTTTGTGTTTTCCCATTAATTCTTCAGGCTACTAAGGTGGAGTTCAAGCTACCGAAGTCCCTTTTTTTTTTATTTCCTTTTTCTAAAAAAAAAAATGCTTTGCTCTTTTTCTTGGGCCTTTTATAAAACTTATTTTCCATGATTTCAAAAACATTTCTAAGTCCATGAAGGTTTCCTAATGATATACATGAAATGCATGAACCCTACATTCATTCTAAATTATGTTGATCCTCAAATTAAATCATATGACAATGTAAGTACATGAGTTCTAAATACCCATTCCCAAGATGTTCTTGAACTTTGCCGCTTGCATCTTGATTCTCGTACTCTTTGAGTTCCATAGATTTTGCCAAGATTTGTAAGCTTTACTTGAAGGCTTCCATGACTCGTTATCTTTCCGTGCATGCTTAATGTAAGTTCTGTTCACAAACTCAATGCACAGATCAAATACCAAGTAATTTGTCATTATTAAAACAGGATTGGACTTGTAGAGTCAACACGACCCTTACTAGTTAAAAATTGCTCAGTTGACTGACTATGCCTTAGGTCAAATGTCAAAGTTTGACAAAGCTTTGTCGACCGACCATAAAACTTGGAAAATTTTCCTTCCTTAGCCGACTAGCATCTTTAGAACAAAATGGCCCTAGTCAACCGACACTATTCACTTGGTTGACCAGTTATTAAGGCCAGCCAATCGAACCTATGAGGGTGGAAAAGTGCCCTAGGTCAACCGACTGATGATTTGCTCAGTCGACCAAGCCCCTAAAGAAATTTAAATTTTTAGTTGTAGTCAACCGACTGAAGAAGTCGTCAGTCGACCGACTCTCTCAGGTTGTCGTATTTTTCAACTGTAGAACATGTTAATTTTTTATTAAATAAATTTCAAAAATACCCTCTATATCTCCAAACAATCATATTTTCAAAAATATATGTAAATAGCCCCTCATAACTATTTTCTAAACTAATGTTAGATAGAAAATCCTCTAAATATTTTTTTGTGCTTTATTAATTCATACTCTCTTACACTTATTTTCTTTGAAAATCTTTTTGTGAGAGAGCATTTGATTTCTTCTTGTTTGCGCATTTAGTTTAACATCAAAAGCATTTACTCTCACTCAAGCATTCATTTTGAAAATCATTTTGAGGGTAAGCTTAGAGTATCTCCTAGTTATTTCCTTGATAAATATCTTTTGGGAGAACTTGTTTTTTTTTTTTTGTAATTTGTGAATCTTTGCACATCTATTACAAGATTCAAAAGTTCATAATGTATTTATTGTAAAAACATTTTTGAGCATAAATCCTAACTTCTCCAAACATTTTTATTGCAAATCTTTGTTTGAGAAAATATTTATTCTATCTTAGATCTTTGAAGCTTTTATTGCATATTATACTTAACATCAAAAATCATATATATTCGTTTTTGCAAAAATATTATTAAGAGGGAAACCCTAAGTTCTCCTACTTCTTATTGAAAATATTTTTGAAGAAATATTTTATAAGGTTTAAATCTTTGAAGTATCTAACATATACATCTTTTTCAAAATTGCAAATTTACTTCGAGAAAAATACCACACATACTCACTTGAACTTTATTTAATATCTTCTGTGAGTGCATTTAGAGCTTCAACTTGTACATCCTTACTTATTTTCGAAGTAGTTTATTTGTACAAAAAATCTTATATCGTTGTATTCCAAGCATGGCCTGAAGATGATGTCACCATCCTATATGGTGTACCAGTTTGGCTCAGCCTGGTAATTGAGCCAAGGAGACTCTGCCTCATAAACTAGTTTGGCTCAGCCTGGTAATTAAGCTAAGGTGTCTTTGCCTTGTAAGGACAACTGGTTGTGGCTCAGCCCCATAATATGAGCTGGGGAGTCTCCGCCCCGTAAGGAGAGTATAAGTGGCGTTGCTCCGGCTAGTTAAAATGAGCACATAGTGGGATTCTTGAACTGCTGGCTTAAGGCGGGGACATAAATAGGATTGGCTGAACCCGGATAAAAAATTTCGTGTCTCCTCTTTATTTTCCGCACTTTAATTTTTGTACATGTATGTTTAATTTTTATTGTCTTGATTGTTTTACATACATGCTTTGATTATTCATAGAATTGGTTATTACTTAGAAAGACCCTAGGTTGAGTTATATTAATTGTTAATCTTAGAATAGAAATAGAGATATATTGACCTAGGAAGTTTTAAATTTCCAATTCACTCCCCTTTGGGGAATACATCATTTCTCACAACAAGGTTGTCACAACTCAAAGGAACTACGAGGCATGGCTAGCCAACAAGGTAATCCTTAGCTCAAAGGGATTCCAGAAGCTCGTGCAGCTCAAACTGAATAACCAATGGAAGATACACAACTGAAATTGCAAGAAGACCTATGCCTTGTAGAGGAAAGAGCGATGGAAGCAGTGATAAAGAGTCAACAGATAAAGCAAAGGAGAGAAAAGTTAGTTTCCTTTTATCGTAGAAAAATAAAACAAAAGAAAACACAGTGCATGCAATTAGAAAAAGAAATAGTGGCTCTGAGAAAGAAAAGGTGCGTGCTTCAAGCAGAACTCAATCTGAAATATGAGATTTTAAAAGATGCTAAAGCTAAAATTGAAAGGAAATCCTTTTATATACAAGAATTGGAGAGTCAGTGGGAAGAACAGAGGAAAAAATATAACCAAGTGCTGCATAAGATCGAACCATGCATAACAAAGGTCAAATACTGGTGTCGCGACGTCTCAGGCGCGCGTGTGCCCCGAGTGGCGAAATTAAAATCAATTTTAATTTTCAATTAAAAATAAAATTATCGGAGTCGCCACTAACCTTTTAGTGTGGTTAGAACACGTGATTACTACCCCGTTAGGGGTAGAATGGGTCTACGTTACCAGAGTTAGGCTCGGGAGTTCGGTTACGCGAGGGGAAGGTACAAGCACCCCCTACGCGCCCGTTCTTACGAACGGTACCTAATTAATTTGAAATTATCCTTAAGTTAATCTAATAAGTCTTTAAATTACTCATTTTTATGAATTTATAAACACACATAAAAAGATAAGTAAATAAATACAATATATACATATATATTCCCTCAGAGCTTAGGGTACGTGATGCCCGATGGCTCATACCCCCCGCAATAAAATCATAGGGATAATAAAAATCAAAAATATTTAATAAAAAATATAATAAAATAAAATAATAATAATCATTATAATAATGAACATAATAATAATAATAATAATAATAATAATAATAATAATAATAATAATAATAAATAACAATAGTAAAAATAATAATAATGGTACTAGTAATAATAATAATAATAATAATAATAATAATAATAATAATAATAATATTAACAGTAGTAATCCCATAATGACAATAATAAATAATATTAATACGCACATATTAACAATAAATACATATTTTGAATATCATAATGGTAACATAATAATTTCACACATGATAATAATAATAATACACTATAAATAAAAGGTAATAATAATAATCTTCCTAATGGTACACACCCCTAATATCCTATAAATACCTTTACACTTATATGGAAATAATTGATAAAAGAGATAAACCAAATTTCAAATTAAAACATGGAAACCTATGTACAAGTAAAGAAATAATGAAATTATGGAAACAAGGTATTGTTGAAAATAATATATACCAATACAACATGGTTGTCAAAATTAATACACAACCCTAAATGTACAAATATTAAACATTGAATGAATGCAATAATAACAAAAACACCAAATACATACAACGATGAAAATCCTTACAACACGAAAATTAAATGATAATAACATTAACACTTAAAATATAACCATAATGAAAACCTTAGATAGTAAACATACAATATGAAAATTTCCCATTTAATAATAATATACTAATATTGCAATGATAATATACAAATTATAATAATATAACATAAATATTTCCATAATATGATAATAATACTGGTAATAGCGTATAAATAATATAATGCTAATACAATCCTCGTAATAATAATACCAACCATATACAAACAATAGAATATTAATACTAATAAAATCAATATGTTAATCAATATAATAATAATACCAATAATAATATCCAAACAATACCGTAATTTTACTAATAGTGATGTACAAACAGTAGTATAAGAATAATGCAATCATGTTATTAATAATAATATACAAGCTACCTAATACTAATACTAATATAATTAATATAATAATAATGCTAATATTACTAAACCAACTATGTAATAATATTACTAATACTAATACACAAACAATATGGTAATAACACTAATACAATCAACATAGTAACAATACAACCCATATAATCACCATATTAAAAATAATATACAAATCATATAATAATATTATTGATGGTAATAAACAAATAATATAACAACATTATTCATAACGATATTCACATGATAATAATACTAATACTAATAATATATAAATAATAATATTATTAACAATAATTCATAAATAACAATACTATAGAGTCAATATAAAATATATATGTATATGTATGTATATATTAATACTGACACTAAAATAAACATATATTTGTGTGTGTTCTGTGCATGTGAGTGTGTGTGTGTGTGTGCAGGGAAAAGGGACAGCAGTGCTGTGCGCGAGTGTATGTGTGTGTGGGTACAGGAAACTCAAAGAGGGAGGTCGCTGGGGCTGCTGTAGTTGGCTGTTGTTGGAGCACTCACGGCAAGGCAGCGGAGCAGTGGTGGCTTGAGACGACGAGCTACTATGCCGAGACAGCTTCGGCAGTGAGGGGTTGGCCGTGAGAAGGCAACTGTGGTGTGGCAGTCCGGAGCTGTGGAGATGCTGGGGGCGACGGCGACAGTGTTTGTAGCGAGGGACTAGGAGGAATAGGTTGCCGTGGTGCCGTGCATGCTGGGCAGCTATAGATAGAGAGATCGGAGCACTGCTGCGTCACGTGAGGAGCGAGGTGGTGTGGTGAATAGCTGGAATGGTGGTCATATGGCCGCGAGGTTGGGATGCGGCTATTAATGGTGATGCTCGCCGTAGTGATGGAAGATGGTAGCTACTGGTTGTAACGGGAATGGTCGGGGAGAGGCAGATGGTGGCCGTGAGTCATGGAATTGAGAGGGAGAGAATTGAGAGGAGAGAGTGGAAGAGAGCAGGGCCGGCTCTTCCATTAGGCCACTGAGGTATTTGCCTAGGGCCCCAAAAATTTTGGGGCCCCTAAATATTTTTTTAATATAATAATATTAACATTATTTATGGAATTCATGTGTTTGGTGGGTGGAGTGCAGATACAGTGCAATTAAAATTATTTTATATACTTAGAAAAATTAATTTTAAATAAAAACCCACCCTCCCCTCCAAACATTAATGCGGTGACATAAATAGGATTGAGGCGAACACGGATAAAAAATTTCCGTGTCTCCGCGTCTGTTATTTTCGCACTTTAATTTTGTACCTGTATGTTTAAGAAAATTTTTTGTCTTGAGTTGGTTTTTGACAGTACATGCTTTGAGTGTATTAATGAATTGGTTATTACATTAGAAAGACCCTAGGTTGAGTTATAATAATATAGTTAATCTAGAAAAATAGAGATGAGATTGACCTAAGGGAAGTTGTAAATTTCCAAAGTCACTCCCTTTGGGGATACATCCTTGCTTCTCCAACAAGGTTGTCACACAACTCAACGGAATGACGAGGCCTGCTAGCCAGACAAGTTAATCCTATAGCGGCAAAAGGGGATTCCAGAAGGCTCGTGCACTCAAACTTAATAAACCAAGTTAAGTATACGACAACGATGCAAAATTGCAAGAAGACCTAGCCTTGTAGAGGACAGAGCGATGGAAGCCGTGATAAAGATTCAGACAGATAGCGAGCAAATGGAGGAGGAAATTTTAAGGTGTTCCCTTTTTATCGTAAGAAAATAAAACAAAGAAAACACATCATGCAATTCGAAAAAGAAGAAATAGTGGCTCTGAGAAAGAAAGATTGGCTTCTCAAGGCAGAATCTCCAGTCTGAGAATAGGAGATTATTAAAAGATGCTTAGAAGCTAACATTTGAAAGAAATCCTTTTATATACAAGAATTGGAGAGGCATGGGGAAGAACATAGTAAAACTGATACCAAGGTTGCTGCATAAAGTTCGACCCATGCATAACAATGTCAAATACTAGGTGTCGCGACGTCCTCAGGCGCGCTTGTGCACCCGATTGCTATTAAAAATCAATTTTAATTTTCAATTAAAATAAAAGTCTCGGAGAGTCGCCACTGAACCTTTGTAGTGTGGTTAAGAAAACGTGATTAGCGCCAAGCCGTAGGGTTAGGTAATGGGGTCTACGTTAGCCAGAGTGAGTGGCTGCAGGAGGAGTGTTCGAGGTTACGCGAGGAAGGGTACAAGCACGCCCCGACGCGCCGTTGAAATCTGTATACAAACGGTACATAATTAAGAAGTGTAAATATCTCCTTAATTATCTAAATGAAAATCCTTATAAAATACTCATTTTTAGAATTTAATAACAACACATAAAATGATAATAAATAAATCCAATATAATAATATATTTCCCTCAGGACTGTGGGTATACGTGTAATGCCTCGATGGGCTCATAACCCCCCGCAATAAGATCATAGGGATAATAAAAATCAAAAATATTTATCAAAAGCTTATGAAGTAAAAATAAATAATGAATATCAAATTATCATATGAGACGATAATAATAATAATAATAATAATAATAATATAATAATATATAATAATAATAAATAACAATAGTAAAATAGATAATAAATGGTACTAGTAATATAGAAATAATAATATACTAATAATAAATAAAATGAATATTAGCAGTAGTAATCCCATAAGGTACAATAATACTAAATTAATACGGCCACTATTAACAATATAGCATATGTTGTGAATATCCTAATGTACATAATAATCAGCGACATGAGACTAAGAAATGAATAAAAACAGAAATAAAAGGTAATAATTAAAAGCTTCCATTAAAAGAGCACCCCTCAGAGATACCTATAAACTACCGGTTGTACACTTATAATGAAATAAGATTGGAAGTAAAAGAGATAACCAAATTTCCAATTAAACATGGAAACCTATGTAACAGTAATGAAATAAGTGAATTGAGGAACAAGGGGATTGGTGAAAAGAATATATACCAATACTCAGGTGTCAAAATTAATACACAACCCTAAGGTTACAAATATTAAACCCTTGAAGAAGCATAATAGACAAAAACAAACCAAAGACATTACAAAGAGTGAAAATCCATTACACACACGAAATTAATGATACTAACTTAGCACTTAAAATATAACTTAGTGAACACCTTAGATAGTAAACAGACAATATGAAAGTTTCCCATTTAATAATATATACAAGAATTGCAAATTGAATACAAATTATAATCATAGTTAACATAAATATTCCATAATTGGATAAATAATACGGAATTAGCGTTAAAGACGATAATGCTAAATTACAATCCTCGGAAGTAATAATTCCAACCATATCAAACAATAAATATTTAATACTAATAACATCAATCAGGTTAAGTCAAAAATATAATAAAATAACCAATAGATAATATCCAAACAATACCGATAGTTTTACTAAATGTGATGGACAAACTTAGGAATAAAAAATAGATGCAATCATGTTATTAATAATAAGGAGATACAACTACCTATCTAATACTAATATAGATTAATATATAAAAAGTCGAAATATTACTAAATAACCAACTATGTAATAATATACTAATCCATACCAAACAATAGGATATAAACACAATAACAATCCACATAGAGGAACTATACGACCCATAGAAGATCACCATATTAAAAGAGACTATACAATACAATAATATTATGTATTGATTGGTATAACACAGTAAAATAACACCATTATTCAGTACGATGATCACATATGAATATACTAATACTAATAAGTAATTAATAATAATATTAGGAACAAATAATTCATAAATAACGATACTATAAGAGTCATAAAAAAGAGATATTTATTGTATTATATATTAAACTGACACTAAATAAACATATAGTGGTGTTTGTTCGGTGCATTTGAGGTTTGTGTTTGGTGTGCAGGGAAAGGGACAGCATGGCGGTGCGGCGATTTATGTAGGTGTGTGTAGTACGATGAAACTCAAGAGGGAGGGGTCCTGAGTAGTGCTGACTGTGGAGGTGTGGCTGTGTTGGAGGCTACTGCACGTCAGGCCCATCGGATCATTGGTTTGCTTGACACGATCTACTATCCGAGCAGCGTTCGGAGATGAGGGGGGTTGAAGCCGTGAGGAATCAAACTGTTGGTGTGGCCAGTCCGGAGCTGGAGAGTGGGGGCGTGGGTGGGCGACGCGACAGGGGTGTGTATGTACAGCGGGGACTAGGATGAATGTTGCCAGATGTGTCCTGAAATGACATGCTGGGCAAGCTTAGTTAAGAGATCTAACGGAGCACGGCGTGCGTCAGCGTGAGGAGCGAGGGTGGTATTGTGTACATCGTGGAAGTTAGGTTAAATCAGTGATGCCGCAGGGATTGGGGGATGCGAGACTATTAATGTGTGTTCTCGCCGTATGTGATTGAAGAAGTAGGTAGAGCTAAGGGTTGTAGAGGGGGAATGTCGGGGAGAGGCATATGGTGGCAGCGGGTGAGTCATGGAATTGTAGAGGGAGAGAATTGAGAAGGAAGAGTGGAAGAGCAGGCCGCTCTGTTCCTTGTGCCACTGAGTGATTTGCCTGAGTCCGCGACGGAAAAATTTAGGGGTAGCCCCGAATATTGGATTTTTAATATGATAATAGTAACATATTTTCATTGGAATTCATGTGTTGTTGGGTGGAGTGGCAGGTAAAACAGTGCAAATTGAAAATGATTTTTAATAGACTTAGAAATAATTTTAAATCAAAAAATAAAAGTAAATAAAATATTAGTGACCCCTAATTAAATTATTCGCCTAGGGCCCCATATATGTGGAGAAGCCGCTACTGGCGAGATAAGGATGGAGAATGAGGGTGAAGGGAGCAGCTGAAGAAAAACTGCGAGAAGCGGGACTGACAAGAAGAGACAAGAAGAGAGGAAGAATGCGTAGCTCTTTTTTTCTCTTTGACTTTGCTGCGCGGCTGTCCTTTGGATGTTCGGGAGAACGAGGCGGCCGCCGCCTTTGTCGCGACGTGCCTCCTTGGCCGCTTATAAAAAGAAAGAATTGGGAAAAACCCTACAGCCAACTTCCGCTTCTTTGGAATTTATTTTAATTTTTATGCTGGTTAGTAATACTGAGAAATGGAAATAATAATAAAGTCCTTCTCGTAGAAGACCTAAACTGAACGCTCCTAATCGATCGGACATATACTAATAGGCCTAAATACGTACTAAAAAATCCCACAGTATACATACTAGATATTAACAGTAATAAATAATAATAAGCAATAATAATAATAATAAAATACCATTACCAACAAAGTGAACAAAAATAATAGTGGCCAAAAATAATAATAATAATAATACTCATCATAATGATAGTGCGTATCAACCCCGACCACTCAAAATGAGAAATACCAAATAAGTCTAAGAAAAAGTAACAATAAAATAACGATAGCTAACAGTACTCATAATAACAAAATGAACCTTTATATGTAAAACCTGCTAATACAAATACTAATCACCATAATCGTCCCTGTCTACTCCATCTAAAAAAGAGCAAATACATAATGCATCAACTCATACGTAATAAAATAAGAATCAGAATATATACTAATATAATAATAATCAATACAATAATAGTGAGTGACCCCGTGTTTATCTGGTTTAGAAATCAAAAATCGGGATGTCGTACAGCTGCCGGCCTCGCTTGTGAATATAAGGCCTATGTTGCTTCAATGTACGTAGGCTTTCCTCGTTTTTTGTAGTAACAAGCCCTGCAAAGATATGAAGAACACCTCTTTGTAGTTAACTATTCATTCAACTCTCTTGACTTTTCAGTTTTTAATTCAAGATTGGGTGTATATGATAGAAGTCTGGCCAACCAGAAGCGAGTTTGCACGTGAATTAAAATCTCAAGTGTGAGGTACACAGGGATGGCTTGCTGCGATGTAAGAATTCGAATCGTAGGAAGAGGGAACGAATGATCGCAGCCATGGAAATACAATGCTGCTTGCTTCAATTAGAAGCCGAGCCGTAAAGGACACAATGACCAGCCATGGGACACAATGAATGGCTTCTGCTTTGAATGTAAGAATCCGAGCCGTCAGGGAATGAAACGAGGATGGATCCTCCATGAAGAGCAGAACAAAGATGATGGCTGCTTCGAATGTTTAAGAATCCGAGCTGTAGGGATAAGCTATGATCCAGCCATGGAAGTACACAATGAGTGGCTGCGGTTCGAATGTAAAATATACCGAGCCTAGGGACACGAATGATCTACCAGCCGTTGGGACGCAATGATGATCTTACTGGGTCAAATGTAAGAATTCCGAGCTGGTAGGAAAACATGGATCCAAGCCATGGGTACACAATGATGGTTCTTCGAATGTAAAGATCCCTTAAAGCCTGTAGGACCGATGAGCCAGCCATTGGACAACCATGATGGCTGGCTTCAAAATGAATAAGATCCGACCGTAGAGATACGAGACCGCCAGGGATACATGATGGCTTTCTCGAAGGAAGGAATCCGACCGTAGGATAACGAGATCCAAACCATAAAGGGACAACAATGGATGGGCGGGTTGCTTCGAATTTGTAGAGAAATCCGGCAGTAAGGAAGTAGCTCAGGGAATGATGCGCACCATGGAACACAATGATGGCTTTGCGTCGAATTTAAGAATCCAGCCGTAGAACACGATGATCCAGAAGGCAATAGACACAGATGGGAGGACTTGCTTTGCTTGCGAGAGTGTAAGAATCTGAGCGCTAAAGGACACACTATGATCCAGCCTACAATGAATCACTTGCTTTCTAGTGGTAAAGAGAATCCGAGCCGTAGGGTGTTGCAAGATGATCCGCCATGGTAATAATGAACGTGGCTTGCCTCGAATGTAAGAATCCGCGCCTAGGGACATACTATGAGCACTCATGGGACACAATGATGAACTTGCTTTCGAATGTAATGGGTAGCACATACCGAAGCCTTAGGGACACATGATCCAGCCGATGGGACTCAATGAATGGACTACGTCTGGAATGTAATAATCCGAGGCCTAAAATGGACAAAGACGATGATCCGAGCATCCATGGGACATGATGTAAGGGACATTGCTGGGGTCCGAAAGTAAGAATCCGAGCCGCGGGCTAAGCTATGAATCCAGCCAGTCTTAATAACCAGTAACAAGGTGGTGTCGTGCAAAGGTTTAGATAAAGTGGTTACTCTAGAGGGCTATTTGGAAATGCACTTGGGGTAAAGTCCCAAATGTCAAAGTGAAAATGACTACGAACCCGTGGTCTTTGGGATCTAAAGATTGCCCTAGTTCAAAAGTAGATCATGGTGGGTGTCGTGGTCATGGGGGGTCAACTTGCCCCGAATTTCCCAATAAATCATGTGCACTTGGGGTCCAGTACCCCCATCTCAAAATTAAAACACAAAACAGGAAATCGACGTCTATCAAGGATGTCAAATATTATTGAAACTTCAAAACAAGTGTGAAGGGGTGCTTAATTGGCCTGCTTATGCATGCTAGACATGTCAATGATATATTTAGCTATAATGTACATGGCATGTTTGTTAACTTATAATGCAGTGAGATGTTGTTATTGATATGCATGTTACTAAGCCTTGTGATTACAGTAGAACGACTTTAGATTTTATTTTTATTTTTTTGTTTAATGAATATGAACAATGCACATTGCGATGCATTGGATGTATGGTAATAAGCTGAAAATGCATGATAATGCAGAAATTTAATGGTAATGCATGGATGGCATGAATTTAGGTGATGCATAAAGTAACATGGCATACATGAGATGTTATGGTAATGCATGAATCATGGAAACATATGACTTTAGGTAATGCTTGAAATGTAGATAATGCGTGAATTTGGGGTAATGCATGACCTTGCATAGATCTTTTCTCGCCGAAGCGCTTGTGAATTAATGACCACATCTTTGGTCTCCACATTAAACTTGCATATTTTGAATGGATCTTACTTGATTTGGCCAAATCTCTTTTGTTATCCGGGCTAAAAGTGCTTAACTCAGCTCAATGAAAATCACAAAAATCTCCCCCAGTTTGAATGGACACAGCTGATCTTGACTCATTGATTTCAGATTCCAATATGTAGAAGGTCTGTGATGACCTACTGAGACTCAACCTACAAAAGTTGCCCCAGATTTGACTTGCTATTTCGTCTTCTCCAAAGGATCGTCTTTATGAATTTCTGTGATTCTGAAACTCTTTGACTATTCCATTCCTCTTTTTAAACTCTAAAGAGAAGAAGAAGGGTTCCCTTTTTTTTTTTTTTTTTTTTGAGATTTTCGGAACGAGGGAATGATTTGCAACTAATGACATCACTTGCTAATCAAAAGGCCATTCGCACAAAATAAATGTTTTTAACCATGTTTTAATGCTATCATAGGGAAAAAATTTTTTTTTTCACATACCTACAAAATTCAGTAAGGTTTGATTTCCAGCCTAGCTGACGTTTTCCTTTCTGTTCACCTGCCCCTTTTCATCAACATGCTTTGATCTCACGATGCTCTTTAAGACTTGGGAAGAAACAATGCTTAGGGATGTAGGATTTCAGAATAAAAGAGAACTAATGCTCAAAAATACCACCCAGGCCCAAATAATGTTTTAATGCCCCAGTTCGAGTTGAGCGTGTTTTCCTAGATAATGAGACCGAATTTTTATTTAAACAAGCTGCCTACGTACCTGTTCATTATCAGATCATTATGTAGTTCAGACTCAGTATTGAGTCTGACAATCATGAGATACAACCATGTAACCCATCTGGTCAAGAACTTTCATTTGGACTATAAAGTAGGCTAGGTATGGTTAATTGAAAAGAAATATTTTGAAAAATGAGGCTCAAAATTTTCATCTTATCACTAGTATTTTGCTGTCAAAGTTCAAATGAGTCATGTCCCTTATTTTCTTTCTTCTTCCTCTTGCTTTTCCTTCTTTTACTACAACTTTCACTTTTTGTTTTATAAAGGAATCTTGACTTCTTTTTCATTTGAACTTCAATTGGGACCAATCTTTTAAAAAATGCCCCAGTGTAGGGTGTGATCCTTTGACGGGTTAATCAAGACATGAATCTATTCAGGCTCAAAAAGGGTTTGCAAGGGCGTTCTTTTTCTTTGACTTTCTTTGGTAGCAGAGTATGGCCGCCACCTTTATGTAAATGACTATTTTTCTCAAATGATTTGCCAAACGCTAAGGGACCCAAACCTAGGTTGATTTTTGGTGTCCGACTTTTAAGAAAAATTGGTTTAAACATTCAGGCTTCACTTTGGGTTAACAAATGGTAAATCATTGTTTGGGTTCTTGTTTAGGGATACTGTTCGGCCAAAGAGGGCCATCCATCATTTGACCAATCATTATGAGATTAATTATAGGAAATTGATCGAGAAACAAACATCGTACCACTGTCTGAAGTAACAAAAACTTCTTCATACGTCTGAATTCATGATTGTTTCATTCATCCTTTAAATCTCTTTCTAGCTCATGAACACTGGCAATATTACTTTCCCTAGTCCGGAAATGAACAATAAGTAAACAAAATTTGGCAACTGCTCATGATGCAAGTAGATAACTAAATGCATAATTCATTTTATGAATAATAGAAATTATTCCGATACACAGGCGTCCATGGATTGACAAACAGCAAATAAAAATGGAAACAAAAGAACTCAATTGAAAAGGATTAGATAGTCAAAAGTTCGATACTCTATCACTTTAGCCTTTATGATAACTAACTGAAACCTTGATGTGGGAACCTCCCTAATATTCCTTCGGTGATTGACAAAAGATATTCCCCTGGACTCCAGGTTCCTTAACGTCAGAGGTTTGCCAACCAGCCTCTCTCATGATTGTACTTTATGCTAAGCCAGCATTTTCAATTAAAGTGGCCTATTGCCTTAGCGTGATACTCACAGCGAGCATTTATGTGTACCATCTTGGGAAAGGAACTGTACCAACATTCAGGTGTAGGCGCAACTAAGATGTCTTTCAACCATTTGTGGGAATAATTCTGCGTAGGTCATCGGGATACGTTCTATCTTTCTAACTTTCCTCTTGACACCGGATCTAGCTTCCCTTTGTTAGAACATGGCGTTCATGACCAAAGGCCGTTGTGCTTGCATGTACAAACTTCTCATCATGGTGTTTACAAAGCGAGGTTGTTTCTAGATTCGATGTGGCGAGACTGTCTGACAACATTGCTCGTTGGTACTCATTTGGGCTTTCTAATACTATTTTTTTTCTATCACACCCTTTAATAATGCTCGTTCGTTCTGATACTTCTGACACTTTGCCTTCCCAATATTGATTGCAATCTTCATTGGCTCTTGGATTGACTGCCCGCTTGGGACTATTTTTGGGGGGTAACTTTTAGGAAACGGGCACCACATGGATATGGGTAACTACTTTCCCTTTTCCTTCTATGTGCACTCTGTGTTGTCATCTCCCTCTTTGATAAGGAGCATCACCATATCTCCTCCCTACCTTTGGAGATCAGAACTGTCCTCCTGGCGGTATTGAGTCATAAAAGCGCGAGCTAGATCCTCTGCCATGTCATGTTATTTTACTTTGCGACACCATTCTAGAGCTTCCCCTATGAACTACTTTGGAAACAATGGATGAGCAGATCATCATTTATCACAATGGCGGCCATCTTTTGTCAAATATACTCACCAAAGTGAGCTAAAGTGGACACTCAGACCCACTAACTTCGCAAATGTGGGGACCTTTGAGCTTTTTGGTGTAAGATTGAATTCCGACATTAGACAAGGATGAAAGCAATCCATGACAATACTACCTGTTTGCTTTTTACATAGCTTTCAGCTTTTCTCCAGACTTTCATTTTTATTAATCCATTTCTTTTTCATTAGGTTATTTGGCTCTTTGCCCATTTCCTTTAGCTATTCTCCTTTCTTGAAATAGGATTTGATGAAGTCGGAACTTGGACATCTCTCCTCTCCATTTGAGGTTTATATCTTGGGTTGATGACAAATGTGTTGTAGCTTAAGCCTAGATCTCTAGGACTCCATCGACCATGGTTGAGCAAAGGTTGTTTTCAACTGCCCTGCTTTGGCTGTCGTGTAGTTTGGCTCCATGAGGGGGCTATCCTCCTCTCGATCTGATTCTTATCTTCCACCCTCTTGATGGCCAATCTCAGGATTTGGTGCGGGAGAGCTCATCTAACCTTCTAGAACCTTCCGCATGAGTCTACCCCTTCGTTAAGAACTTAAAAGGATGTGCAGAGACCGTTCTGTTTCGCCTGCTTTTAGAATACCAAATCTCGATTTCACCACCTTGGCACACTGGTTTTACAAGAAATTGGGATATGATTACCGACACATCAGAGATGACTATGCATGCATAGTAATGAATTTGAGCATGAAATGCATGATTAGGTTATGCAATGGGTGTTTATGCATGGATGCAACTAATGCACTTATATATACAAACAAAGATATGAATGTGCATGCAGCCTATCATGCATGACTATGTATGAAACGAAATGCATGAATATGATGTAACCAAAATTACTACTTAGCCAGAATTCTAGAAAAATTCCACTAATGAAACGGGTCAAGATTAACATGACCATTGATGGGCCACAATTTCAATTCAATCTCTCCCTTACCCATTCATTTCCTTGATGATGGTTCATATACCTCAGATTCTATAAAGGGTCAGATTAGGTTCTGAGATTGGGGTTGACCCAAGCTAGTCAACCCATTGGATTCATTCAATGTGGACTTGTGTACTTTAGTGTGCACTTGGGCCGCAAGTATTTTAAAATATGGGCTTTGACCTATTTCATGATGGGCTAAGGCTTTAGTTGAAAAGGAATTGGGCTTGGATTACTTGAAAAAATGTTGGCTCAAATTTTTAGGCAATGGGGTTGAAGTCCTCTTTTGAAATCTGGGTTTGCCCCTTTTTGAAAATTAGGTATGGGCCGAGGTTTTGCTTAGGAAAAGGTCAGGCCCAAGTTTGTTTTTAAAGAATTGGGCCTCAGTTTGTTTTTGGGCCCAAGTTATTTGGAAAGGGTTGGGCCGACTCATAAAATGCTTGGGCCAAGTTCTTCATTCTTTGAAAGGATGGGCTATGGTCTCATTATTGGGCTTTTTCAAAATACTGGCTAAGTAGTATGTGGTCTAAAATGGATTCAGAATGCATGGTATAATACAAGGTATCTCACAACATATATACAATAGACAGTATGGGGATAAGGATGTCCCAACCCAGGTTAGGTATGTATATACAGGGTTCATCATGGCACTATCCTAGTTAAGGGAAACTATATACAAGTATGTGTGGGTAGACTCTAACCCTATCGACAAAAGGTCCCCAATTTGGAACTTCATCCTCCCCCATAGGGGTTCGGATAAAATCCGCACTGAGTGGAGTGGTTGGCGGGTCCCATCAAGCTCTGCCACGAAGGGACTGACGCTATTACACTCCTATCTAATCCTAGTAAGGAAAGCTCGGGTATAGAGCGTGAAAGTGTGTGAATTCAATCTTAACCTAATCCCGCTACCCCGACATTTATTCACATGCTATTAAAAATATGGAAACAAGATATCTACAATCAATATATTTATTCAAAAGATTAGGAAACTCAATATATGCAATTAATATGTTCATTCAAAAAATTTGGAAACAAAAGAAAAAAGGAAACAAAATATTTACGATTAGTATACAAAATATCTATAATTAATGTGCTTATTCAAAATATCTTACAATTAATATGATTTTTCAGAATATTTGGAAACAAAATATCTACAATGAATATTCAAAAAATTAGGAAACAAAATATTTTTAATTAACTAAGGTTATTTACAAATTATGAAAGTAAAATATCTACAATTAATCAAAGTTATTTACAAACTACAATATTCACAAAATAAGGAGTAATTAAAAGATTTATTAAATTTTGAACTTGGGATAATTTATAATTAATTAATGGCTTGACTCTCTAAGTCCCAGCGGAGTCACCAAGCTGTCGCGACCCGGGCGCGCGTGTGCCCCGGGCGGCGAAATTAAAATCAATTTTAATTTTCAATTAAAAATAAGATTATCGGAGTCGCCACTAACCTTTTAGTGTGATTAGAACACATGATTACTACCCCGTTAGGGGTAGAATGGGTCTACGTTACCAGAGTTAGGCTCGGGAGTTCGGTTACGCGAGGGGAAGGTACAAGCACCCCCTACGCGCCCGTTCTTACGAACGGTACCTAATTAATTTGAAATTATCCCTAAGTTAATCTAATAAGTCTTTAAATTACTCTTTTTTATGAATTTATAAATACATATAAATAAATAAATAAATAAATAAATACAATATATACATATATATATATATTCCCTCAGAGCTTAGGGTACGTGATGCCCGAAGGCTCATACCCCCCGCAATAAAATCATAGGGATAATAAAATTAAAAATATTCAATAAAAAATATAATAAAATAAAATAATAATAATCATTATAATAATGAACATAATAATAACAATAATAATAATAATAATAATAATAATAATAAATAACAATAGTAAAAATAATAATAATGGTACTAGTAATAATAATAATAATAATAATAATAATAATAATAATATTAACAGTAGTAATCCCATAATGACAATAATAAATAATATTAATACGCACATATTAACAATAAATACATATTCTGACATAATGGTAACATAATAATTTCACACATGATAATAATAATAATACACTATAAATAAAAGGTAATAATAATAATCTTCCTAATGGTACACACCCCTAATATCCTATAAATACCTTTACACTTATATGGAAATAATTGATAAAAGAGATAAACCAAATTTCAAATTAAAACATGGAAACCTATGTACAAGTAAAGAAATAATGAAATTATGGAAACAAGGTATTGTTGAAAATAATATATACCAATACAACATGGTTGTCAAAATTAATACACAACCCTAAATGTACAAATATTAAACATTGAATGAATGCAATAATAACAAAAACACCAAATACATACAACGATGAAAATCCTTACAACACAAAAATTAAATGATAATAACATTAACACTTAAAATATAACCATAATGAAAACCTTAGATAGTAAACATACAATATGAAAATTTCCCATTTAATAATAATATACTAATATTGCAATGATAATATACAAATTATAATAATATAACATAAATATTTCCATAATATGATAATAATACTGGTAATAGCGTACAAATAATATAATGCTAATACAATCCTTGTAATAATAATACCAGCCATATACAAACAATAGAATACTAATACTAATAAAATCAATATGTTAATCAATATAATAATAATACCAATAATAATATCCAAACAATACCTTAATTTTACTAATAGTGATGTACAAACAGTAGTACAAGAATAATGCAATCATGTTATTAATAATAATATACAAGCTACCTAATACTAATACTAATATAATTAATATAATAATAATGCTAATATTACTAAACCAACTATGTAATAATATTACTAATACTAATACACAAACAATATGGTAATAACACTAATACAATCAACATAGTAACAATACAACCCATATAATCACCATATTAAAAATAATATACAAATCATATAATAATATTATTGATGGTAATAAACAAATAATAAAACAACATTATTCATAACGATATTCACATGATAATAATACTAATACTAATAATATAGAAATAATAATATTATTAACAATAATTCATAAATAACAATACTATAGAGTCAATATAAAATATATATGTATATGTACATATATATTAACACTGACACTAAAATAAACATATATTTGTGTGTGTTCTATGCATGTAGTGTGTGTGTGTGTGCAGGGAAAAGGGACAGCAGTGCTGTGCACGGGTGTATGTGTGTGTGGGTACAAGAAACTCAAAGAGGGAGGTCGCTGGGGCTGCTGTAGTTGGCTGTTGTTGGAGCGCTCATGGCAAGGTAGCGGAGCAGTGGTGGCTTGAGACGGCGAGCTACTATGCCAAGACGGCTTCGGCAGTGAGGGGTTGGCCTTGAGAAGGCAACTGGGGGCGTGGTTCCACTTGCCGGCGTGAGGAGAAGCCGAAATGGCACTAGTGACGGACGTGGTTGACAGCGACAGTGGTGTGGCAGTCCGGAGCTGTGGAGATGCTGGGGGCGACGGCGACAGTGTTTGCAGTGAGGGACTAGGAGGAACAGGTTTCCGTGGTGCCGTGCGTGCTGGGCGGCTATAGATAGAGAGATCAGAGCACTGCTGCGTCGCGTGAGGAGCGAGGTGGTGTGGTGAATAGCTGGAATGGTGGTCATATGGCCGGGAGGTTGGGATGCGGCTGTTAATGGTGATGCTCGCCGTAGTGATGGAAGATGGTAGCTACTGGTTGTAACGGGAATGGTCGGGGAGAGGCAGACGGTGGCCGTGAGTCATGAAACTGAGAGGGAGAGAATTGAGAGGAGAGAGTGGGGGAGAGATGGAGAATGAGGGTGATGAGAGCAGCGTGAAACTGCAGGCGGACTGACAAAGAAGAAGAAGAATGCAGCAGACTCTTTTTTTCTCTTTGGCTTTGCTGTGCGCTGCCCTTGTGTTCGCCCCGCCTTTGCTCCGTGCCTCCTTGCCCTTATATAAAAAAAAAAAGAATTGAAAAACCCTACAACCAACTTCCCTTCTTTGGAATTTATTTTATTTTTTATGCTTTTAGTAATAATGAAAATGGAAATAATAATAATAATAACTATCATAATAAGGTAATACTACTAAATAGTAAATAATAATAAATAATTATAGTAAAAAATAAAAATGAAGATACTATCGATAAAATAATAATAATAATATTAATAAAAATAAATTAATAATACTAATATTAACAGTAATAAATAATAGTAATAATAATAATAATAATGATAACATTACCAAAACTAACAAAAATAATAATGGCCAAAATAAGATACTAATGCTAATAATAATAATAATAATAATAATAATAATAATAATAATAATAATAATAATAATAATGATATATTAAAAACAACAAAATAAATGAAAAATAAAAATAAGTATAATAAAGTAAAAATAAAATAAAGATAATAAAAGTACTAGTAATAAAAAATGAAAAATAATAATAATAATGATAATAAAAATACTAGCAAAATAATAGTAAAGTACTAATAATAATAATAATAATAATAATAATAAGAGGGGATCCCGTGTTTTATTTGGTTAAGGCAAAAATAGGGTGTCTACAACTGGGAAGCCAAGTTTTGAGCTTTGCAACGGAAAAATGACCAATGTAGCACATTAAAAATCGAAACAGCTCAAGGAGGCATGAGTCACATAGTCAATAGCGAGCCTGAGAATCTTGATCCAAAATCTACCTAGATCATCTAGGGACTTTTTTGAAATATTGTATGAAGGAACTTTTTCTAATAAGAAGTAGAGTTTTCTATGAAATGATGATGATCTTTTCCATGAATCTTGGCTAAAGTACAATAGGTTGATACCTTGCCTTGGCAAAATACCTAGAAACTAACCTAATTGATGAGTGGAGCCAAACACCTCACCCTGTTGAACCAACACCCATCTCTCAAACTCTAAAGCAGAATGATCTATATGTTTGGCCATAAACTAGGATTGTTCTTAACACAGTGGATGAAACATATGGAAGTGTTGTCATTGTTTGTTATTATTAGTTGAAAAAATTCTTTAAATTTACACATGATCTTCAAGTTCATACATGCTTTTCAAATGATTGAGTACAGACCAGGGGAGTTGCATGTGGTGAAGTTCTACAATGATTGTACTGGTTTTTTAAATGCAATCGAGTTTGAGAGATCTTCTAAAGATAATCATCACAGTAAAAAGGAATGGGGTGCATGAAAAAGAAACAACCTGGTTTGTTCAAAAGGGTCGGTTGGTCGGAGACTATCTTCGTAGAAGTGGACAAAAAAAAAAATAGTTGCTGATATTGTCTAAGAAGCAAAACAAGATAAAAATAATGTTGTGGCAAACCTAGCCAGTATGTCTGACACCACAAATGAGAATCTAGATGGTCGAGTTGAAGTTAAAATACAATGAGAAGAGCATGTCATTAAGTAGAATGCTTGAAAGGAAATATCGTCACCAATTAATAACGATTTTTCTAATTACTTGGGTAGTGTGCATCAAATGCAATGGCCAAAAACCATTTACAAAGACTAATTGACAAAGACTTCTAATGGATCAAGCAATGAAAATGGCCATGAAGTGCAATGAGCAAACGCAAACATATGTATGACATTGACTTGGCAAAATACGTGGAAACTAACCTAACTGATGAGTCATACCATGCACAACCCCGTTTATCAAACTAGCACCCATCTCTAGCTTAAACTGCAAAGTAGAATGATCCATATATATGTTAGGCCATGGCCTAGGATTTATCTTAACATATATAGTGGACAAAAAATATAGTAGAGCTATCATTAATAGTGAATATTGGTTGAAAAGATTCTCTTAATTTGCGCATGGGTAGGTTGCTCGTGAAGCTACTTACAATTCAGCAGCACCAATAAAAGACTATATTCGTAGTAGTGGAGAGATAAAATTAGTTGTTGATATTATCCATTAAGCTACTTGACACCACAAATGAGAATATGAATGAGTTAAGTTGAAGATAAAATACAAAGAGAAGAGCATGTCCTAGGTTTAATGAGACCAGAGCCCTTACACATCATATTATATAGCTTTTCCCCCAAAGAAGTCCCACTTCCATCATCTGCGGAAGATTTTTCCAGTTTCTTTGAGACAGACTTTGTAGTATTATACAAAGGCTTCACGGAAGTATTACTTATTTTTAGCTTCTTCAATGAATCAGGTCGTGAAGATATTTTCTAACTTTTCCTAATAGAAGCATCCTCTTTCAAATCTGAAGGAAAGATCTATATGTTTGGCCATGGACTGGGATTGTTCTTAACATAGTGGACAAAAAAAATGAAAGAGTTGTCATTGATAGTGAATATTGGTTGAAAAGATTCTCTAAATTCAATCCTTTTCAAGTTTATACGTTTTGGAGTGGCCATGTACAACTCAAGGAAGGTGTGATGAAGTTCTACAATGATTGAACTGGTTTTTGAAATGCAATAGAGTTTGGGAAATCTTTTGAAGTTGCTCTTCACAGTAAAAAAGGATGGGATGCACAAAAGAAATAGCTTGGTTCAAATATCTATGGACGGGTTACTCGTGAAGATGATTACAAATTAAAAAGGGCCAGTAGGAGACTATCTTTGTATAGTGGACAGATAAGAATAGTTGCTGAAATTTTCTAGGAAACAAAACAAAATATAGAGAAATAATGTTTTGACTAACCTAGTCAGTGTGCTTGACACCACAGATGAGAATCGGGATGAGTTGAAAATAAAATACAATGAGAAAAGCATGTCCTTAAATAGAATGGTCATCTGTACACATTTTTATATTCAATTTTAAATGGCAAAGTATTAGTAACGATTTAGGAAAATAGTCACTAATAGTCTGTTATTAGTGACGATTTATAAAAACCATTACTAATAGTATGTTTTTAGTGACGGTTTATAATAAATGTCACTAATAGTACTTTTATTTAAAAAATATATAAACTATTTATTTATTATTAGTGATGGTTTTTGAAGGTTTTAAAACCTTCACTTAATACTCTAACATAGTAAACCCTAGAATTCGTGCGAATTTCCCATTTTTTCCCAATCTCCGTCCTTTATTTCCCTCCTCCCTCCCTTCCTCCTCCCTCGATTTTCTATCCCTACACGTGTCCTCTCCGGCCATCCTTGCCATTGTCTTTGCTTTTGTGAGCTCCTCCTATTTCCGTTGTTGCCGTCGCTAACCTGAGGTCATTCCACCGCTGTTGCCGCCACCGCTCACCTAAGCTGCTCCTCCCACCGTCATTGTTGAAGCTCCTCTAAGGTTCTTCTTATTCTTGTTCTTGTTCTTCTGCAAACTGTGGCTTCTGTGTGTGTGTGTGTGTGTGTGTGTGTGTGTGTGACTGTGTGTGAATGTGTGTGTGTGTTCCTGTATGTGTCCGTGTGTGTGTGACTATGTGTGGGTGTGAGTGTGTGCGCGTGTGCCTGTGTGTGTGTGTGTGTGTGTGTGTGTGTGTGTGTGTGTGTGACTATGTGTGTGTATTGAATACATCAGGGACTTGTGCTCAATTAGAGGTTCGAGGTTGAACTGAGTTCAAAATGTAGCATATGGATATGATTAATATTTGATTTGATGGGTTTAAGGTTCAATTAAGCTCAATCTAAGTAATTGAGGTTCAATTTGTGAAATTGAAATTCAATTTGACCTTAATCTAAAAATGAGAGGTCAATTGTGATTCAATTTTGAAGGTTTAGTTTGGGTTTTAATTTGATAATTAGAACTCAATTAATCCTTACTTGGGGAATTTGGATTTTTTGGGGGGGGGGGGGTATCAATTTTGAAAGTTCATGATTTTGAGTTTGAATATTATATGAACTTGTTGAATGTTTGTGTTTGCATGAATTTTTGTGATTGAATTTGATGAGTTCGTGTATGCTTTCCAAATGAAAGACCTGTGAAGATTGAAGTTTGAACTTTTCTTTCTTAACCAAGATAAAGTCAAAGTAGTCTTATAAGATTCAAAATATCTAGTCTAGCACTATACCAACAAGCTCCACTTTGTTAATAAAAGATAAAAACTTCATAAGATTGTGTACCTTAAATGTATCTTAAGATATGCTTACATGTTTGCATTATGTGATTGATGCAATAACTCTATTAATCTACTAATATAATCAACTCTAGCTACATATGATATATACTAAATCTAATGGAAGTTTCATATTCTAAACTACCTAAGAAACTTTTGACATTAGTAGCATTAAAAAAATTATGAGGACCATTTTTGACAAGTTTTAATTAGTTTTCAAGTGAAGTCAAAATTAGTTTATAGGATTCCATCCGAACATCTTTCAAAATATCGTTAGGTTCATATTTTTCCTTTTAGGAAATAAATATGCCACTATCTGTTTGGACAACTTCAATACCAAGAAAATAAGCCATTAAAATCATACTTGCCATCTCAAAATTAATGATGAATCATACCCTCCCTAAAATTTGCAATCATCATCTTTAGATTACCTCAAGTGAAAATTAGATCATATACATATAAGATTATATTAATAATAACATCTTGCAAATTAGATTTAGCATATAAAATATGCTCATGAGGACATTTTGAAATCCATGATCTTGGTATTATAAGAATCAATGTATGTATGTTAGGCTCTTTGAGTTCGTTTCAATCCATAGAAAACCCTTGTAAGCTTGTAAACTTTATCCGCTTTACATTTTTCATATAACATGCAAGTTGCTTAACATATACTTCCTCTTCAAGATCACAATTCAAATATGCAAGTTTTACATTCATTTGAAATTTTTTATAAAGAATTAAGAGCCACCGAAGATAATCATATGCACAATATCAAGGTGGAAAATAGGCGCAACATCTCAAATAATCAAATATGTCCCTTTTGTTTGTAGACTTCTATTATCGAATGTGCTTTGAAACAATATTCTGCCTCTCTTTTAGGCATGTACTTCATCTTATACAATTATTTAACACCAATACTTTAACTTGTATTGGCCATATTTATTACAATTATGACAATGAATCTAAGATTCATCTCACTTTTGGGTATACTATCATTATGTTCTTCCCAAACATGATATGTAGTTTTCTTTTTTCCATCATCGCAAAGTTGATTTCTCTGAATGATTTGAATTTAAATGACTCATTCTTCTCACCTTTTATATTTCACTGACTTTGTAGAACTTATTTTACACCAACTTACAATTTTTCATTTAACTGTTGTTCATACATCTTTAATAATGTTAATAATTTTTCCAACATCATTGCAGTCAAATCCTTACACTCTTCAACAACAATCATAATATATTTATATAAGATTGTAAGAGTTTGTAGGAGTTTCTCCATAATTTGAACATCTTTTATTTCCTCACCATTAGCTCTCCATCCATACTAAAAGCTTATAATGATGATGTGAAGTTTGCAACTGTACATTCTTTAGTTTTTTAAACCCCCTAACATAAGTTCAATATGTATACCTTCCCTCCTTTGTGGTTTTTATGTGAGCAACCATCTCAAAAATTAATGTATCAATTTCCTCAAAATATATAGTGTCGCACATTTATATTTTTCTTTCTAATTGTAATCAACACTTTCTTCTGAATTGATATCAGGTTTACATCATCCTTTGAATTTCTGAAACTTTGCTCTTAGACATCCCAAATATCTTAAAATTCAAAAAATAGTTGCATTTGTGTTATCAGTAGTGCTCAAAAATTATTTTCCTATTAAATATCAAGATTGTAGTTTGAAGCGAAGCAATCTTGATCACTAGGCACTAGTAGAAATGTAAATTTAAAAAAAATTAATTAATCAAGAATGAATATTTCATTGAATAATTAGGACCAATACAATTATTGTTTGCTTCTGTTACATAGATGAAGAATGGTTTAAGTGGTAGTGGGCGACATGGAAAAAATTTAAGCATTTGACCTTCCCTGACTTTTCTCCTTTTGCAACTCCCTTATATTTATTTATTTCAACCTTTCCAGAAGATTTTAGTTCATGTAGACACGTTGTCTTTGAAGCTTAATCCAAGGAAAAATATTTGTGAAAACTAATATCTACACGCAAGATTTAAAATCCACAATCACAAATATTATGTTAATAGTTAGATTCACTAAAGTGGTGTGGGATCTGCATCATGGGACCCACATGAACTCATACCTCTTACTTGTAAGAATCTAAATAAAAACGTTGACATCTTACAAGTAATAATTTCTAAATCTTACTATATGGAGGGATCGTCCTTTGCGAGTCTTTCTCTAATCCAAATAGCCATACAATAATAGTAGATAGGGATTTTTCTTTTTTATTAATTAGTACTCATAATATCAAATGCAACAACTTTAAAAGATGTCTCTAGACTTACTTATAGCATCCTTAACCACCTCAATAATGATTGAAAAGTAAATAAAAATAATGACAACAATAGTAAACAAAAATTGTTCCTCCTCAATAATAGTAGATAGGGATTTCTCATTTGGCTTGTAAACGCGCATGTGCAGGGGGTTACCCACATAACTTGCAATGTGGTTAAAACCTGAATTGGATTAGGAAACTAAAGGTATGACATATAGAATCTTAACCAAATAGCCATACAATCCATTTTATAGTTTCTCTTTTATAGCATTTGAAGACCAATGTGATGGGAAAACTAATGCATGGAACCTAGAATTTCAATAAACGACAGTCCACTGTCAAGCATCCAATCCCTATCTTCAGTGCTTTTGAGTTTGAAGATGAAGGAACTAGTGGATGCAGAGAAGATCTCTACAGGGCTCACTTTCATCCAAATTTTATCTTCACATTTTCTACGCAAGAATAAGGCGGGGCTTTGCCTAGAAACTAACCAAGAAAAATGCTTTTCCACTTCTCAGAGTGGGTTGGAATTTAAAAAATGTGATGAAAAGAAAAGAAAATAAGGATAAATTTTTGTTTTTCATATTTCATTATCAAGGAAAGTAAAAATTAGAACAAAAAATATGCTAAATCAAAAATAAATAAATAAATAAATAAATATCAAGTCATTGATCTTACATCCAGTTGATTTTTCAATCTTTTAATTGAACTTTATCAGAGGCAAATCTTCATATTAGAGAAACCTATTGGAAAACAACAATTGTTAAGGATTAAGTAATTTGTATACTTTACTAAAATTAGTTATTTAGTATATTAAAATAAAAGTTAGAATGAAATAATGTCATATCAAATTAAGAGTTTGCCAAAATTAAAAAATTGCTAGCAAAAAGTTATGAGTGCCACCATATAGTAATATGCATTATCCAAAAATTCGTGATTTAAATGGAATGGAATTTCTTATGACACATTCAAGGCATACCCACGGCAATTTTGATGGGTAGATGTGTATGCATTACTCTCCTAGTTTTGAAAAGGAAAAAGAAAAAATGAAATCACCTATCCAACATGATTGGTCATATATTTGTCTATAGATTAAATAAAGACTGAGAATAGAAACTATATTCTTAAAACGAACAACACATAACCAGAAAGTACTTGGAATAGAAACCATGACCTCTACTGGAAAACCACATACACAGACATGATGCTTAGTTTGCATATCTTCGTGCTAAGTTTGCTAACCAACCACTCAATAATACACTGCTTCCAATATGTTGCTCTGCAATCTGCAATTATTTAGACATTCTCAATAGAACTATCATATTCATTTGATCCTCTAAAGCTCATAGGTTACTCCCACCTTCAACATTCTCTTGTGTGGAATATCAAACACCTTCTCAGTTTGCCTCAAGTTCCTCTTCAAGAAATTGTAAGCATAATTTATTAGAATCCTTTTTCCCATCCCAGCTCCTTTGCCTGCAATCACCTCGATCTCGCCAATTAGGTGAATGATAGCTGCTTGTTGCGCTTTCTCCACTTCAAAAATTTCTCTATCCAACGTCTCTTGTTGCTTTTCATCCTCCGCTTGTGTGGCTTCCTCTTTCACATTATCATCATTAAGCAACCCATCATCCAATTCTTCATTCTTTCCAATATTTTCTCTATCATTGCCAAACCCTAAAAGCATCAAAACATCATCCCTCATGAACTCCTTGAGTCTCTCAACCAACAATATTTCGAAAGGCTTTTCCTCATTTCGCGCATCTGTATATCCATAGCGCACAACACAACGAAATACGTTGAGCTCATTTGGATCCAATCGGTGGAAAAGAAACCTCTCTTCCATTGGCACCTTGCTTACAGGTAGTGATTTGATTGAGACGAAAACAAGGATAGAGTGCAGTGCGGGTAAATTTTCCATATAGTGCTCAAATATGGGAGGGATTCCATGAACAAACTCAGAGTAAAAGATGGTGAGTCCCGGAATCCTGCAAGAGCTTGTGTTGGTTACCATCTCCTTCAGCTTTTCTGGAGAAATCATGTGATTGAGTTCGTAATAGTATTTTCTCCGGTACACATCATTCCAAATGTACATTATAGCCATTAGAAACAAAGCGAAGGCCAAGGGTAAATACCCTCCTTGATCAAATTTATAAAGGACTGAGCTTAAGTACACTAGCTCAATACTACAAATGATAAGAACATAAGCCATTATGAAAAGCATGTTGGTCTTCCATATCATGATCATGATGAGTACTAGAAACCATGATGTGAGCGCCATGACAAACATCACTGCAATACCTGTAATAGCAAATATGATTCATAACTTAAAATGAGAAAACTTCCCAATTAATCAATCTACACATTATGCCTCTATGGAATAATTAAATATGCAATGAATTGATTCCAAATCTAACAAAATTGTACAAGTTTGATTACCATATGCATTCCCAATTTTTGCAGTAGTCTTAAACCCAGCAGTGACTGCAATACATGCCAACATAAGAAGGTAGTTGACTTCAGGTATATAAACTTGTCCCTCATACTTTGTTGAGGTATGCACAATATTCACATGTGGGAAGCAACCTAAAGAGAGGGACTGTTGGATTATAGAAAATGCCCCCGAGATCATGGCTTGGCTTGCTATGATTGACGCTAGAACTGCCATAATGAACATAGGCCAATATAGTGGGCCTGCACCAGACAATATGTTACATGAACAGATAGTACTAAAATGAAATGGAAATAAGTGGCTAAAACATCATCTAGGTGCCATACATTCAAATAATTTGGTTGTAAATTCTCCCAACACCTACCAGGAATAGACTTATAGAAAGCATCTGAAACATCATCTAGATGTTGGTGAAGATAAGAGGCTTGTCCAGTGTATGCAAGTACAATAGCCGGGTATGTCACAACACACATGCTTACTTGTATGGATCGAACACTGAAGTGACCGAGGTCAGCAAACATAGCTTCAGTTCCTGCATTCATGCCACAAATTCAAGATTTAATCATTTTATTTTTTTTGTATATATAAAAGGAAAATTAAGCTTGGGAGACTGAAAATCAACTCTGATTCTGACCTGTTATGGAAAGGATAGTTCCACCCAAGGAAATCCATGCTTGCTTCTTATTCCTCTTGAAATACTCTATAATGTATTGTGGATTTAATGCTTTAATGATGACTGGATCAAATTTGAAGTAATTGTAGATGCCAATACCACCAATCATTGTAAACCAAATGAATATTATGGGAGCAAAACTGTAGCCTACTTTGTCTGTTCCAAATCTTTGTATTGAAAATAGAAAGACCAAGATTGCAACTGATATCCAAACAATCTTTCCTGCATATATTGGTATGTAAGCAACAGAGGAAGTGGTACGACAATATAGATGTTAATTTGCTAGAAAAGATCATTCGTGCATGCGCATACCACTTCTTGAAGCTAAAGCACCACTAGTTGAAATTCATAGAATTTCAAATAAGGAGATGTTGTAATTCAACAATTCAGCCTTCTATAAGTCTAACATTAATGCCACATTGGTCTAGTTGATTTTTGAAGGTAATACCCACGCAATTTTCAAACCATATTTTTCACAAATTCCATATTCAACTTATTAAAATTTAAGCAAATTATAGTAGCAAAAAGTCACAACATTTTAGCGGAGTAATCTAGTAAGTTAATTCCAATGTGGAGTTTGATTAGATCAAGTGACAAAACTAACATGAACAAGGTGCCATATTCAAACATCATATGTTGCGTTCCTAGAATTATCAGACATTTTGTGTTTTGTAAGACTGCTCAGTTGCTAAAGTCTTCTAGGTTAGAGATTAGAGCTCAAGTGGTCGGGATTTGGCTTCTTAATTGAGATAGGATGGCTTGGGGTGGCAAAACAGGTTCACGGGTCGGGTCTGAACGGATTATAAATAGGTTTGATTATAAACGGGTCGCAGACCCTAGCCCGCCCGTTTAAATGTCTCTCTCGGTTGAAGAAGAAGAAGAAGAAGTGCCGCTGTTAATTCTCTCACACTGCAGTTGCCTTCTCTTCACACACCTCCTGCTCCAGTTTCCTTCTTGCCCCATTCTTCACTGCGGCTGATCTGCAGATCTAGAGCCTAGAGGGAGCGGAATAGCCAAATTGAAATGTTTTCAAGAAGAGCAAGACAGCACAATAAATCATCGCTAGCCCCTAGTTACAGATCAAACTTCAACCTACCGAGAGAGAGTGAGAGATCAAACCTTGAAGACCATAGCAGAGATCAAATCGATAGCAGAGGCACGAACCATGACTGCCACAGCACCGCTTCTCGCTGTGAGGCCGTGAGGGGGACCGCAAGAGGGAGCTAGTGAGGCTTACGCTGTTCTACATTTTTGCTTCTGCCGTGCGACTTCTCGCCGAGTCGTCGTGAGGCTTTGAGGGAGATGGGTAAGGCCGTAAGGGAGCAAGGGTTAGTGGGTTTCGGGTTAGGTTGTTTCATAGACGAGTGACTCGACTTGAACTCGGGCTGACTCGTTTATAAACGGACGGGTTATATATTAACCCGGATGGTCCATTATCCCAATGGAATATATATTTTTAAAGAGAATTAAATTTTGGGCATAGGACAAACAGAAAGAAAAATTAGCCCCGGAGCCATGCATATAAGTGTGTGTGTGTCCATGGCAAAGTCAATGCTGAGCATATTTAAAAACTTTTTACAGCCTGTCCACGTGTGTAAGTATAGAAAATGAAATGACAAAAACACCCTTGCTATTGTGATGTGAGGGAGATGGATTGGAGGAGCATACTGTATTTTTGAAGGGCAGGTATTATACTTTAGATTAATAGAAGGGGAAAAGGGAATCCAAGCTAGCGTGCATAACTTGGAACCTCCAAAACTTGTGATCAGTTAAAACAAAAAAACAAAAAAAGTCACCTTATTCCACACGAAAGAAATGCATGCATGGGAATTGGAGAAGTGTGATGGATATATACCTTCTGTTATGGAAGATGCAGCATACTTGATCCCGTTTACGGCTGACAAAACTGCCCACCCAAGTTGGAACCAGAAGTCACATGCATGTGGTCAGCAGCCTGTGCGTGTGTGTGTGTGTGCGCGCGCGTGTGTGTGAGTAAGAGAGAGAGAGAGAGAGAGAGAGAGAGAGAGAATGAAGATAATGATATATACCAGAGATGCAAGGGGTGAGGACACCATCTCCGATGACCATGGAAGTGCCGAGCATGGTGGCGTAGAGCAGAGAGAATTTGGCGAAAGGGCTGTTCTCCAGCATTGTCTTCAGTGTGGTTGCTCTCCGCAGCTTATTGCTCGGCATTTCCAGCTTGTAATTTGAGACTGCACTGTCCTGCGCGTGCACACTCGGGATCAACCCCACCTTCGCATACCGGCATATCAGGGAGTACAGAGCAAATGTCCCTCCTGCGCCAGTGCATTCCCATTTTTCATATTCTTCTCTAATTTAATTAACTTGGTAAATCTATAATTAGATCAGATGCAAAATTATCCATGATGACAAGAGGAATGGGGTTATAAGACGAGCTCTCAATTTCAAGAATGTGTCACGAAAACAGGGGAACCGCCCCTGCGTAGGCAAATACCATATGCCATGCTCATTTCCACTACGTCCAGATTCTATTAACAGTGCGAACACAAAATGAAGTAAACTACTGAATTAAAAAAGTATTTTTGAATGACAAGCCAAATTAAATAACTTTTTTATTGCCGTCACGAAAGTATATACAATTCCAAGATGAAATATATAGGAAGAGAAATGCTCAAGATAGGCCCTTTTTAAGAATTATCATCCAAGTGGTTAAAACGTTGTGAACTTCACAAACAAGAAGGTGGGGGAAACCACAAAACCTACTTCACAGTTCGCATCATACTTTTGATCATACGTAAAATTTTGTTAAAAGTCTGTGTTGGTGATGCGAGACTAATTAACTTGCATCATTAAATCAACAGAGAGCGTAAGTTTCATTAACCGTATGAATGTGATAAGATGGTAGGATACGTACCGTCGCCGCTGTCATTGGCGTACAAGACGATGAAGACGTACTTGAGGAGGGTGAGGAGGGTGATTGTGTAGAAGATGATGGAGAGAACTCCAATGATGTCGTCGCTGTGGTTGACGCCGTCGGGAAAGGTGCTGGCGAACACGTAGAGCGGAGACGTGCCAATGTCCCCGTACACCACCCCTATGCTCTGGAATGCCAATTGCATTATCACCCACCATGACCCTCCATGCTTCAATTTTTAATTTCGAACACCCAAATATTACAGTCATCATCATCATAGAGAGAAAGAAGACGGAGACACTCAGACAGAGACAGAGATAGAGACAGGAGGAAATTAATGAATGAATGAATGAAAACCAAACCTTGGAGGGATAATGATGATGGTGGTGGTGGGGTGTGGGGAGCTTGGCGGATTCCATATCAAGAGAATCGTGGCGCCTCAGCTTCCTCCATGTAGCTTCGGGTTGTGCGTCATTAGTCCTACTCTGTTCTCTACCCATTTCCATTCTCAAATCCTTCATAAACCAAAACCTATCCCTCACTCTCTATGGCCTCTCCATATATATAGAACTGGCCGTCTGTTGTGCAAGCATCTCCCCTGTTTTCACATGTAGAAGATTTAGAATATGATATGGATGGACTAATTGAGTTTTACAGCTAGTAAATCTTTTTCACAAATTGAGTGACGGTGCATGCAAGGACATATAACTACTTTGGAATGGTGGCATGTCATCCAATTGTCATCATTGGCTAAACAATCCATTTTGGTAATCAAGAGGGACACATTAGATGTTTGGAGATTATTGTTTGTTAGGCTTTTCTTTTTCAATTGTTGGATTTTTTTTTGGACTTCTAAAGACTTTTATATGCTTTGTTTATTCAATTCAAGAGAATTTTGTTTGAGGAAATGAAGAGAAGAGAAAAATGAAAAAATAATTATTTTATTTTCTATGTATACTAAATACTACAAAATTTAAGAGTTAGAGATTTAATTATTGACATTTGTCTAGTGAAGTATCATAAATACACCAATGAGCAGATTTCAATGTTTTCATTACTTGGTTTGGTGTCGCCTAAGTGGATCTAAAGGGTTTGATTAGATTGGAGCGTCGGGTTATCAAATAAAATAGAATAAAATAAAAATATTTTTAATATGATTAAAAATCTAAGAAAATTAAAGAATAATACCAAAGTGTACAAATGCAAAAAGTAAATAAATAAATAATAATAATAATAATAATAATAATAATAATAATAAACATGAGAGGATTTTCTTAGCCCAAAAAAAAAAAAAATTGTATAGGGCAAGGCAACAACTCAATTGAGGAAAGAAAAAAAATGCACAAACTATATATATCTTGTTTTAGAAAAACTTTCATCAAGACTTTTTAATATATATATGTGTATATATATATATATATATATATATATATATATATATATATATACACACACACGTGTGTGTGTGTGTTCCAATAATTCTTTCATCTTCACGCTTTGATGTGTGGTTTTCTTTTCATAGGCTAGAATGACAAAATGTGTGCGTGCGTATGACTAAGCTCATTTTAATTTCTAAATTATTTCATTTCGCATCACTTAATTAGTTTCTTGCAAGAGATATTATTAGATAAGCTATGGTTATGCTAATTGTATCCCTCATTTTTATTTTATTTTTTTCTGATTGGAGAGACACTAATTAAATTTTTTTTTCATTATTAAAAATAGTACTGAAAAAAAAATGAGTACAGGAATTAAGAAAAATAAATTAAACTAAAAACTAAAAAGAAAAAAAAATTGAATTTACTCATGTCTATCGTTAGTTTGAAACTTCTAGTTAGGTGACTTGTAAGAAATATCGAGATGGAGAATGGAATTGCATAAAAGAAACGAGAAAATAGAAGAGAAGAGGCAGTTTGAGAAATGAAAGAATTGAGTTGATGAATTTTACGAAATCACAATGATTATTTTTAGGGCGGGGCGAGAGAGCTATAATTGAATAGTTTTGTTAAAGCTATAAAACCTATATCATTTGGAGTATTTCCAATTCTGAAAAAGATTTTAATTAATTTTTGAGTATGAATGAAATTATAAGATAAAAAAATAATTAAATCAGTGAATTTTATTTCACTAAAGTAATGTAATACTAACATTAATTCACATGCATACATGCAATTCAATGAATCACTATTTTACTCCTAATATGATTAATGATTTTGAACTAATAACATGAATAATCAATATTAATTCCAACCCATGCCCCACAATAATATTTTAATTGTATTTCCTTAATACTTCAGTAAACATTTCCCATAAGTGCGACCTTAATTATTTTGAATCAATATATATATTTTTATTATATCTCTCTTTGAAGATAATGTAATACATAGAGTTAAAGCTGGTTGGTTAAAATGAAAAAGTATTTCAAGTGTGTTATGTGATCATAAAATACCTTTAAAAGTGAAAAGGAAGTTTTATAGGACAGTTATAAGACCAGTTATGCTATATGGATCGGAATGTTGGGCGACAAAGAAACATAATATCCAAAAAGTAAAAGTTACCGAAATGAGAATGCTTATGTTGACCTTATAGATCACGCCCGGTTTTGATTATGAAAAATACTCATTGTGTCTAATGGGTGTTTGAGGCTTTGTGCAAGAAATAAAATTGTCAAGATCAAGATGGACACAAAGCAAGTCGAGCTTGAAGACCCTATTTCTCATGTTGTATTATAATTCATTCATGTAAAGGGTCTATAATAGTAATTAGAGCTTTTCTGTATGTAATATTCACACACATCACATACATAGTCTAATACGTAAGCTCATAATGCAAATGACCTTAGAATGACTTTAGGGTTTATCCTTCGGTCGACCTTCGATCGACCGACATTGGATTTTTTCGGTGTCTTCAAAAGACTCAGAAATGACCTTTGGACACTCACCTTTACACTCATAAATGTTAGACACTTGATTAGGGTGTTTGTGACTCAAAATAGGATCAAAATGCACACTTTGTGCACTTTCGGTCGACCGACTCATGCAGTTCATTTTGCCCCAGTCGACCGAATCCGGTCTGGGTCAACAATTTGACCTTAGCCTGGTCGACCGAACCATTGTAGTTCAAATACCCCCGGTCGACCGAAACCTCCTGAGGTCAACATTTTGGCCACCTAGTCGACTAAGCCAAAATTGCATTGCAACTATCTGGTCGATCGAGGGTTCTCAGGAAAAATCTCAACTGTCCGGTCGACCAAATCGTTCAGCTCAAAATAATCTGGTCAAAAGAAACCTCGATAAAATGAAAAAATCGCCTCGGACATGTACATCTAGTCAACCGAGTCCCCAGTTCAAAAATGTCTCTGTCGACAGAGTCATATGAACTTCGGTCAACCAAAAGTATTCTATTCTGTGGAGCCTCTTGGGTTGCTGTGAATTTTTTACCGTGGTTAATTTTTTAAAACATGGTTAAAATGATAAAAACATCATTAATCTTTTCTAATAATCCCGGTTGTGTCCCCAACAGTTATATTTCATAGGGTGTCTATAAATAACCCCCTCATTTGGGATTATTTGCATGAGATTAGCATATTTGATTAGGGAAAATTCTTTAAAAATCCAAAAACCTATAATACTCATTTTCATACTAAAACCACTCATACTTTCCTTCTCGTATTGCTCATACTCTCTGTAAGTTGATTGAGTGTTTATCTTCATAGGTTTGCTCTCCCATTTGTATTTGATTTATTTAATTTTAACGAGAGCTAATCAGAGTATTCTTAGGGGGTTTTGTTCATAAGCCTATCCTAAGAAGACTTGCCTAAGCTTCTGAGCATTGCATTTGTGTTGCAATATCTTAGGAAGCTTGTATTTGTTTTTGGGCTGCAAAAATATTTTCAAATATCATGGTTGATTTATTTAAACATATTTTCTTGAGAAGATATTTGTTTATGTGATATTGATCTTTGTTGCAATATTCATTAACTCACATATTATTTGTTGAATACAAAGATTACACATCTTTTGCAAACCAAGCATATACATTATCTTATCTACGTGACTGAGATATCATATTGATCAATATACTTGAGACTCGCTTGATATCTTTGTGTGAACACCTTGGTTGAATATCTTGTGATACAAAGATTGCTTGATTGATACTCTCACGCACTCATTACACTGATAGTAAATATATATACATACATACATATATATATATATATATATATATATATATATATCTAAGAGTTGAAATATTAGACCACACTGAGCTTACATATTAAATCATCTTGTGGTGTATGTGACTGAGTGCATCTAGGTACATATCTGTTTTACACGAAAGCACAATCATTGTACCAATATTGTTTGATTACAAATATTGTTGTATTTCCAGGCATGAGCCTGAAAAGGGAGACTAACCCTTTTGAAATAGTTTCGAATTGGCTTAGACCCGGATAGGAAAGCTAGGTGCGCCATCTTGTTAAGGCATGTAGGTTGAGGTCGACCCCTCTAATTGACCTAGTTGTAAAGGCTGAGGTTAGCCCTGTGCTAATTGACCTGGTTGTAATCAGTGCCGCTCGACCCTTAAGTGAGCTTTCAGTGTAATCCTCGAGCTTGTGAGTTAGAGGCGGGGACATAGGCACTGTTTGCCGAACCCCGATAACATATCGTGTGTTTGTTTACATTTCCGCACTTTATATTTACCGCATGTATATGTTATGGTATTAATGATGTGCATGATTTAAATTTCGCATATTTTATTCATCGGCACATTTGGAATTGTGTAGAAAGATCTTAGGTTACCAAACCATATTGACTTCTGACTTAACTTAGGAAAAAATTTTAAATTTCCAATTCACCCCCCCCCTTTCTTGGGAATACACCAATTTTAACAGCTTAGATGGATGAGTGGTATAACATTGAAAGATAAATTAAGGAATGAACATATTCATGGTAACTTAGGTGTAACTCCTATAGAAGATAAAATAAGGGAGGGACGACTCAGATGGTATGGACACTTGCAATGTAGGCCTTAAAGTGCACCTGTGAGGAAGAGTGATTTAGTTACCGTGGGGGACAATAGAAGGGGTCGGGGTAGACCTAAAATAACTTGGAAGGAGATAGTGAGTAAAGATTTAATATCCTTGAATCTATCAAAAGAAATGGTCTATGATCACATAAATTTGCGGAAAAGGATTCATATAATCGACCCCACTTAGTGGGACTAAGGCTTGGTTTTGTTGTTGTTGTTGTTGTTGTTATCTCTTTTTAACAAATTCGATTTGGTATAATCATTTTTAGTTAATTATCAATAACATTTAGTGTATCTTTAAACAAAAAAGGGAACACCTTCAAGAGTTTTGTTGGATTTGGTGTATTCCAAAGAAGGGGGGTGAATTGGAATTTTAAAACTTCTTCCTAGGTTAATCCAGATATTAGTAGTATTTCACAACCTTGGGTCTTTCTAAAAGCAGACTCAATGTACCAAACAATTAACTGAGCAAATATTCAAAGCATATATGGTAGGCTCAATAATTCACGATCATACACTACAATAAAACATAAACATTTAAGTGCGGTAATTTAAACTACGGAAAATAAAATCAGACACAAGAAATGTTATCGGGGTTCGGCCAACATGCCTACGTCCTTGCCTCAAGCTCACAAGCAATAGGATTCCACTAATTGCTCATTTCACGGGTGGAGCAACATCGTTTACAACACTTTACTAGGATGGTGCACCTAGTTCTCTTAACCGTGTCTGAACCAGTCTGGTGCTCTCCTAACCGAGTCAGAGCAATACGTGACCATTCACAGGGCTAGTCTCCCTCTTCCGACCACCTATCAGGAATACAAAAGATATTCAATAAAGTTTTTGTGTACAAACAAATGTGCTTCTAAACTAAGCATATGATGTACAACAGTATACTCAATACACTCACGTATGATAGGAAGTTAAGCTCAATGTGAGATTTCGTTAACTAATGTGTTAACTTTCAACAATATGTGTGTCAAATGTATAAGTGAGAATGAGACCTTTGGTTTCAAGATAATATGTTTGCAATATGAATATTCAAAGAGTCTCTACAACCCTAAGAAAATATCACAATGGTATTTTTCAAACATCAAACAAAATGGATATTAGGGTTTAAGCTTGCTAAAAATATTTTTATCAAAATACAAAGCAAGCTTATGAAACTTGCAATAAGGATGCAAGTTCTTAAGTCAATGAAGAGTTTCCCAATCCAATATTTATAAGTAAAATTCAATGGGAAAAACTTTAAGCTGCTCTCTGCTCTCCAAAATTAATAATCAACAAATGCAAGTGTGGGAGAGAGTTTAGCTTGCAAAAATGAATGTGAAGAACAAAATGATCTCTCTCAAAAATATGTGTTTGAATAAGTATGAGAAAGAGATTTTAGCAATCTGCTTGTAAAAAATGGGAGTATGAAAGATTTACCACAATAAATTTTCAGAAAAAAATGTTGCTAATCAAAATGCTAATCTCATACAAATTAGGACAAATGAGTGAGTATATACAGAGTTGGGCAAAAATATAACCGTTGGGGACATCAAGGGTATTTTGAAAATTGTTTAATTATGTTTAAAGAAAAATAACTATGTTTTACTGTGGTAAAAATTTCACCAACCTGAGAGGTTCAGTCGACCATATTCAAGGCTCAGTCGACCACTCTACCTAGTTCAGTCGACTGTGGCAATTTTGAACTACGAAAATGGTCAACCGTCTTAAGGCGATTTCAAACTCTCTGTAGGTTCGATCGACCAATGCAAAGGTCGGTTGACCAATTTAAGGTTTGATCGACCAAGGCTATTTTGAACCGTGAGTTTGGTTGACCATGTTGTTGGGGGTCAGACACGTATGAATTCGGTTGACTATGGACGACACGTTCATTTCAGAACGGTCGACTAAGTGAAGTCAATATGTTGACTTCAGGTCGATTTGGAAGACCAAGGCATTTACACCGCTAAGGGTTTGGTCGACCAAGACTACTTAAAATGTTCATTTAAGTCATGTTTTGCTCTTTTTGCTTCATCAACCCAATGTGAATAAGCATAAGACATTTTAGGCAATATGGGTGATGATTTTCTATGGTCATCTTAAGGTCTCTTAAGCATATACACTCCATCATGCATGATATGCAAATATTACAAACCATTATTATAGACCAACAGATTATAAACTAAATGCAATACAATAAAAACAAATATCTTCTTCTTCTTCTTCTTTTGCCCCTCTGATTCATCATAGGATACGCCAGATGATGTGGTCTTTATCTTTCTCCTGGCCTCCATCTCCTCCTTATGTGTGCGCTCAAATATGGACTTGTTCACATGCTAAATACACATATATGTTCACTGTGTTTCATCAGCATCAAAACAGAGATCAGATTTAAAAAGTCAACAATCTCTCATTTTTTGATGATGATAAACACACATGAACAAATTGGGTTCAACCTAAAAGGCCCCCCCTAAGAATATGCATATCGTAAAAATAAACAACGTAGCTCAGGCATATTAAGGAAGGAAGACATAAGACATTTCAAAATCATTTGCATTTAGTTTTGGCAGTAAGATACAAGCACTCATGCATTTTGCTTAATAAAACCTCTCCCCCTTTTGGCATCAGCAAAAGGGTTAAGTTAAAAAAAAATATTTGAACGCTTTAAAAGAAGTCTTAGCTTGAGAATTGCAGTCCCCTTTTCTATTTTTCTTAAAAGAGTTCTTCCCTTTTAAAACACTCCCCCTTTTTGATTTAATATTTTGAATATATAACTCCCCCTTTAAAAAAAAAATTGGGCTTAGAAATTTAGCACACAAGCAAGAAACAAAATATATTGAACATACAACCATTTCTTGCAAGATTATATATATATATATATATATATATATATATATATATATGTATGTATGTATGTATATATGTATGTATAGCCCCCTTATGGTATATATCAAGAGGTGGTAGGGGTGTGCTTGCTGAAAAAGAAACTTTAAAACAAGGCACACGCAAGTAACATCATTCTGGTTTAACATTTACACACAATTTCATAATATAACCAGAATCACAACTATATGTAAAGAAAGTTCATAAGATCAAGCAATCACAATAGATATTGAAAGCTTACATTCCAAAGACAAGTGATCAAAAGAAAGTTCAAAAGATCAAAGATTAAAGAATCTTATGAAAGCTTAAAAAATATTGAAGCTCAAGGTCAAGATGGACTCAAAGAAAGACATACATGAAAAGTCTTAAGAAAGTCTTATGTAAGCACTCCAATTAAAAGTCATTACGGATGCTTTGAAGCTTTTTAGGAATGATTATAGACCTAGAGATTCATTTTTAAAACCGTGGAAAATACATCTTTTCAAATTTTAAATTAAAAATTTCAAGATCAAAAGCTAAAAGAGTTTTCAGAAACAAAATCTTAAAAACAGTAAAATTGCATGCTCAAGCGCCTAACTGAGTTTTCTTAGGCGACTGAACTTTTATATTGTTTTTAAGAAATGCAAACAAAACAGAGATAGACGCCTCACAGTTTCTTATCAGGCAACTAATTGAACACACTCAGATGACTGACACAACACTGACTTTCGAAATACGCTGCAATTTTAAAGTAACAGACGGCTAACACCTTTTTGACAGGCGACTGACCTTCGTAAAATTTGAAATAAAGCAACATGGGAAAGTTTCGAAAAATGTTTGCTTGGGCTCCAAACTTTGTATAAACTTGGGAAATACTCCAAGTTACTTGGGAACAACAAAAAATTACTTTTTGCTCTTTGTAAATATGTGATTAAACCCAAGAATCAAATACAACTACACAAAATTAGCAACCAAAGTCTATAATTCTTATACTCTTCAAAAGCTCTCTTGCTCACACATCCTTGCTGAAGTTTCATTTAGTTTCTACTAATACAACCACATGATTCTTGTTCTCTCACTGAAATCTTTCAATCTAGAGAAGAACCAAGCGATTAATTTCTTAAGTTTCAAATTTATTTTTTATTGATATTTAAATTCAAGTATTTTTGCTATGCTTTAATGTAACGACCCCAAAAATAGTTGTACAAGATCAATGGAATGATTCCAAAAATAAATAATTAATTGATTAATTAATTATTATTAATTTAATAATATAATATAATATAATAATATATTAATATAATATTATATAAGAAAGTTATCTTATTGGGGAAGATAACTTCTCAAGAAAAACATTACGAAGAGATTCTCTCTCTCTCTCTCTCTCTCTCTCTCTCTCTCTCTCTCTCTCTCTCTCTTAACATTCTCTCTCCTCGCCTCCACTCTCTCTCTCCTCATTTTCTCGGCAAATATTCGACCAATTAGGAAACGAAAAATACCGCTCAGTTCAATTCTCTGCCATCGTCAATTTAACCAGAGTGGATTTTTCGTCAGAGCATTGTAGGCACCACTCCTAGGGTAAGGTAAACCCACTCTCTCTCTTCAATTTCTCCCTAATCTTTAGGCAAACTGATGATTGGAAACCACCACGATGTTTTAGGAGCGTTTCTCTACAAGTTTAGCGGAGTAGATTTTTGAACTGCGCTTTCTAGGCACTACTCTGAGGCTAAGGTATAGAGCACAAATGATGTGGGTTGTTTTAAAAATTTAACTGATTAAATTGTAGTATTTAATTATTTAATTATATTATATTTTTGGGAGTGTTCTGGAAATAAGTTAAATTGTAGGGAATAGATTCTATTTGATTTTTGGAGATATTCTTGGAATTGAATTAGAATTCTAGGAATATTTTGGAATTAGATTAAACTGCGGGGATTTGATCATATTGGTATTTTTTAAATATGTTACAGATTAAATTTAAATATGAGAAGTGGATCATACCCCCGATTTTAGAATTTAACTGGTTAACGAGAGTGTGTGAGCCTAGGGACATTAAAATAATTATTATTCCAGGACTTGGCTGATTATACTAAAATATGTGATTACAGGGTTTGTGCTCTGAACGCCATAGGCATCGGTTTATGAATCTTATAGGCACAGTCTCCATGAATAAGGTAAGGGGAATAGATTAAGCTAGTTGTTTTGTGAATTCTACTAGTTAAAATTGGAAATTTATATGTGTATGTATATGATTATCATGTAAGTTATGAAAGCCAATCGTTCAAATTGAGGTTTTTGAGCCTCAGGTTGTGTTAATAGCTATTATCTTTGAAAATGAACCGATTGAATAAAGAAAAAGGCTACAGGATTTAAGAAATGGATTTTTTGGATTAATTCACTAGTTGAAATGATTGGTTGGAATCGTTTTACATTTTTTAAAATTGTCAAGGTGAGTAGGGTTAATTATCTCCATTTTTGTTATTAACGCTTATTTTGAGTATTAGATAAATTGTGGAGATAATTTAACCTATATTTTCAGTAAAGCGGATAATGAGCATGGATTGACTTATTATTTTAGTAGTTATATAAATATGTGTATTATTCAAATCGTGTGGCATGAGGAAAAATGAAAATAATGTGTTGAGTTATGAAATAATGTATAATATGTTAAAATATTGAAATGCAATGAAATGATATTGTTTTCAGAATTATTTAATCAGAGCAGAATATTAATGTTAAATTGTAATGTATGGTTTGAGAACTCCAGTGGACCATAGTATGCATGGTATCGTTGCGAGAGTTATGGAGAGTTTAGTGTAACCACACGTCTTAGAGAGAGTGTTGGTATTGAATAGTCAATTGAGTTATGAAGGGTAGAGTTCCCCCTGGAGTCTAGAATAGTATGGGAAAGCCAATTGGACTAGCAGAGTGAAGAGTTTGGAATTGATTTAACTCTGGTGGGCCAACTAGGGTTAAGTCCAGCCTACAGGCCGAACAACCTGCCATGGGGGGAAGCATGTTGGTTTTTATCCATCTGACAGTGAGTTCTAAATTCATATTTGCATATTTAACCTGAGTATAATAGAACAGTGCATGTAAATACAGAACAGTGAATGTGAATACAGAATATATGAAAACATAGGATGTGAAATGTGAAAAGAGAGTATGTGAGAAGAGAACATATCAGAGTATATGAAAATAGAGCATATAAAGAACCAGGTAATATATGAAAGACAGAGATTATGAAGAGTTGGGGTTTTACAGTGATAACAACATACAGAGTAAAGTAACAAAGTATTAAATGTATTAAATATAGTAGTATTATACGTATCATGAGATCAATTTACTAGACTTTGTAGAAGAATTCAAAATAAAAAGGGATATAAAATTACACATATCAGAAGTGATAGGGGAACTGAATTCAAAAATGATGGCATAGAGAACTATTGTGACACAGAGGGTATATCTCATATATTCTCTACTCCTAGGACCCCACAGAAAAAATGGTGTTGTAGAAAGAAATAATAGGTCCTTGCAAGAAATGGGTAGAACAATGCTTAATGAATATAAATTACCCAAATATTTTTGGGTCGAAGCAGTGAACACTGCTTGTTATGTAATGAATAGAGTATTAATCAGACCCTCTCTTAATAAGACATCCTATGAATTATGGAATGGTCATAGATCAAACATATCTTATTTTCATGTCTTTGGGTGTAAATGCTCTGTACTTAGGTATAATGAGCACCTATGATAGTTTGACTCTAAATTTGATGAAGGAATTTTTCTAGATTATTCTCTTAACAATAAAGCATATAGGGTTTTTAATAAAAAAACATTAATTGTTATTGAATCCATTAATGTTGTCTTTGATGAATCTAATCCCTTTTCAAAAAGAGATTATGAAGATGATATTGAAATTAGAAAAGGATTAAATAAGCTCACCATTGAAAATAATGTTGATAAAAATTCAGAGATTATTCATAAATCCATTGAAGATAATAAAGTTGAAAATGAGGTTCAGGAACTTCCTAGAGATTGGAAATTTATTAGGAATCATCCTTTAGATCAAATCATAGGTGAACCCTCTCGTGGTGTTGCCACACGGTCTTCCTTAAGCAACTTGGTTAGTCATTTTGCATTCTTATCTCAGGAAGAGCCCAAAAATATTAAGGAAACCATAGAGGATGAATCATGGTTATGTCTATGCAAGAAGAGATAAATCAATTTGAAAGAAGCAAAGTTTGGACCCTAGTTCCTAGGCCCAACAATTCACTATAATTGGAATCAAATGGGTTTATAGAAACAAAGAAGATGAGAATGGTGTAGCCACTAGAAACAAAGCAAAGATAGTAGCCTAGGGGTATAATCAGGAGAAAGGAATAGACTTTGATAAAACCTATGCTCCTATGGCTAGGATGGAAGCCATTCGCATGCTACTTGCATATGCCACTTTTAAGAACTTTAAATTGTATCAAGTGGATGTTAAAAGCGCCTTTTTGAATGGTTATATAAATGAGGAAGTATATGTAGAACAACCTCCAGGATTTGAAAACATAAATATCCTAATAATGTGTATAGGTTGTCTAAGGCCCTGTATGGATTGAAACAAGCTCTTAGATCTTAATATGAGAGGCTTAGTGATTTTCTTTTAGAAAATGGTTTTACCAGAGGCAAAATTGATACTACACTTTTCATTAAATCTAAAAATGATCATATGCTGTAATGAGTTTTCCAAATGCATGCAAAACAAATTTGAAATGAGCATGACGAGTGAACTAAGCTTCTTCCTAGGACTCCAGATCAAACAAGCCAAACATGGATTTTCATATGCCAATCAAAATATGTTAGGGACTTGTTTAAGAAATTTAATATGGAAGACGGTAAAATTCTAGGAACTCCTATGAGCTCTTCCACTAAATTTTATAGAGATGAGCAAGGTATCCCTATTGATGTCAAACTTTATCTTGGTATGATTGGCAGTCTCTTGTATCTTACTGGTAGCCAACCTAACATTATGTTTAGTGTTTGTATATGTGCTAAATTTCAGGCTTCTCCTAAGGAGTCTCATTTTCTAGAAGTTAATAGAATACTTAGGTACCTAGTTGGGACTATTGAATTAGGTGTATGGTACCCTAAGCATACATCATTTGAGATTGTTAGTTACATGGATGTTGACTTTGCCAGTAGTAAAGTAGATTGTAGGAGCACTAGCGGCACTTGTCATTACTTCGAAAAATCTTTAGTTTCTTGGTTCTCCAAGAAGCAAAATTCTGTTGCCTTATCCACAGCCAAAACTGAATATATTGTGGCTGGAAGTTGTTGTTCTCAAACGCTTTATATGAAACAACTTATGGACTTTGGGTTGCACTATGACACAGTTCCAATCAAATGTGATAACACTCGTGCAATCAATATATCAAAGAATCTCATCTCATATTCACAAACCAAACACATTGACGTTAGACATCATTTCATTCGTGATCATGTGCAAAAAGGGGATGTGGCACTTAAGTTCATGTGCACTAATGAACAATGGGCTAACAATCTCACAAAACCTATTTAGGAGGAAAGATTTATACAGATTCGATGTGAGTTAGGTCTAATGCATAGTTGACAGGCCACTTAAAAAATGATTAAGTGCGTAATCTTAGGGGGAGCTACTCATCTTAGAAAACTAAGGCTCTAAAAATTTAAATCTATCATTATTATATTTCATACTTTGTGAGATTCTCTTTGTTATTTATTGTGCATTGTATGATTATATTACTGTTTTGGATGCTAAAATTCATACTTATTGATATACTGGACTATTTGAATTGATTGATGTGGATAATTGTAAACTTGAAATCAATCAGGTCATTGTTATAAAGACATTTTTTTTAGTGAAATGCCCCATTTTCAAATGGCATGATGCCAATTTTTTTTTTAAAATCTTCCCAAGACTACGTCTTGTATTTGAATGACTATTATCCACTACTTACCTATATGCTCTTATCTTTTCTATCTTGGCCCTTTTGTTGATCCCAAAAGGGGGAGAAGTAGGCAAAATTGGGTAATCAATTTGATTGCATGTTTTTCTTTCCTTTATGCATATTCTCAGGGGGAGCCTTTCATGGTTGAACCCACTTTTGCATAAAGTACTTGTCATCATCAAAAAGGGGGAGAATGTTGACCCTATTGGTTATATCTTGTTTTGACAATGACAAATACCTTTGTGTCTAACCTATGCCTTGAGTTTGTGTGCAGAAATGCTCTATGCACGAAATGGAGGAGAATCGTATCTCCTTGTGGCGTACAATGACTCCAAGGAAAATGAAGAAAAAGGGTTTACATTTGTATTTAATATTTATTTCAGTTGGATCTATAATAATAATCAAAAGGTCCATAATAATTAATGCATGACATGCATGGTAGGATCTATAAGCTTAAAGACCTTAGATAGACCCTAAGTCTTTGCACAATCACTTAGGAAAATCCCCACCATCTTACAAATACTATCTATGCAAAAATAGGGGAAATCTATATTCAAAAATAGGACTTAGAACTTAAATTGAAAGGGTTTTAGGCAACCGAACAATGCGCATTAGAAATGCCTCGGTCAATCGAAGTGTTGAAAAGTCAATCCGATTGACTTGGGTCAGGCAATCAAACTGAAATGAATTGAACGTTCATGGTAGACTGAACCATGAATGCTGACTTTTTCACCTTTCTCGGGTGCTCGAACTTCAAGTTCAAATATGCCCCAGGCGACTGAATCATGAAGTTCAGTAGACCGAACTAATAACAGGCGACCGAACCTCGAGCGTTTGGAAAATCGCCTTGGTTCAGCCACCCAAACGTTTCACCGAGCACCCGAAGTTAACATTCAACTTTTTCATCTATGTCTGTTCGTACGACCAAAACTCTTGGGTTGGCCTATTTTTATCGCAGGTTATTAAGGGTAAAATGGGGTTATTTGGGTTAAACTTGTTTAAAAAAATAAATTTAATTATTACCCTTATGTCCCAACCGTTATGTTTTTGAGTGGGCCTATATATGTATGTGTTTGTGTGTGTGTGTGTGTGTGTGTGTGTGTGTGTGTGTGTGTGTTTGTTCATTTGCAAAGATTAAGTGAAGATTAATGATTTTTATTAAGAAAATATCCTCTAAATTTTTTGAGAGCTCTTCCCTCAAATACAAGCCAAAATACTCCCCCTTTGATCATTCTCTTGAAAAATAATACTGAGTGAGAGTATTCCAAGTGATCCTACACTTCCAGTTATTGCTCAAACTCTCTTTGCTCTTGATTACTTGTTGATTTTTGATTGAAGGTTAAGCCAAAAGTCTTCCCCTCTAATTTAATTAATAACTTCATTGTGTGGGGGAACTTCTTAGCTTGTGAGTCTTTGCATTTGTATTGCAAAACTCTTAAGCTTGTTTTGTAATTGTGAAGCAAAAACCTTTTTGACAAGCTTGTGCTCTAATATCTCTTATGCTAAAATTTGAAAATCATTTTGAGATATTTAGATTGCACTCTTTATATATCTTTAAAACCCTATTTGTGGTTGATATATATTTATATATTGTTTCAAAGATAGGTTGATAATACACTCTCACACTTGATAGATTATTGACATTACCTAGAGTGTTATTTCACATTTTTGCACTGAGCTTATCGTTCTTATCCGTTGGTTGTGCATTGATTATATTGGTACAAATCTTCTTGTTGGAGAAGCACATATTTTGTACACAAAATTTATATTGTGAATCTGTTGTATTCCAGGCTTGGCTTGAAGGGGTGATAATCTAACTCGGAAGGATTGTACGTAAAGGTTGAGATCAGCCCCGATAATTTGACATAGTTGTATTTGGTGCCGCTCCACCCGTTAAGTGAGCTGTAGTAAAATCCTCTAACTTGTGAGCTAAGGCAGGGACGTAGGCACATTTTCCGAACCTTGATAACACATCTGGTGTCATCTTGCTTTACTTGCTTTACTGCGCATGCTTGATTAATTTACTTGGGCAATTTAATTACAACTACATTTATCAGTTTATTTTATATCCGCTCTAGATTGACCCTAGGGTTGTGAAATACTATTACTGGATAATTGACCTAGGAGAGAAAATTTTCAAAAATCTAATTCAAGCCCCCCCCCCCCCCTCTTGGGATTACAGTAAAGTCAACAGCAAGTAATCTTCCCTATCCTCGGGAACTTTCACTTATAATTAATTGTGTGAGTGTGTGAGTATGGTCTAAGAATGATTTTATAACTATGGTTAATTAACAACTGATGATATTTTGTATACACTAAACTCATGATAGCCACACACTGGTATTAATCTATTCCGTCTTATAGAGATGTGTCTCACCCGTTATATAATTCATCTTTTTTAGGACCTCCGCGTGATCAAACTTAGCGAGCTTGGGGCTGGGTTTGTTGGCATAGCATTTTTATGAGAGGGTACATCTTGGATGTATTTTGGGTTTATGTTTTATTATTTTCTAAGATGTATATATGGATACTAGATGTTGGGAAATTCTGTTTAGGATGTTTATATAGAACTCTAGTATATTATTAAGGATATTTATTTATTTCTCTTCTACATGATTCAGGTTATGGTATCAGACACAGGTGATTGGATCACATCACACCCCGTCCCCACTTGGCGGGTTCGGGGCGTGACATCTAACTTGTACTAATCAACTCTATTTTGAGAGTGTCTTTGTACACAAGAACTGTTCTTGTTCTTGTTTTTTTTTTTTTTTTTTGACAGTTTAGGTTTACTGAATTATTGGATCACCAAGTGTGAGGTATCACTTGGAGAGGAGGGCTCTATCCTACTTGAAGGAGTGTGTAAATGGTTTGCTCCCCCTGTTAAAGGAGTGGTATAGTGTAATCCTTGGGTGGTGTACTTAAGGCGAGGATGTAGGAGGGTATAGCTGAACCTCGTAAAATCTCAGTGTCACTCTCTTCCCTATTCTCTTTAAATTTTAGCACATATAAACTGCGTGGATGCTTATTTAAATTGGTGAAAATTATCTTGTGTTTGGGAAATGCGGAAACCTTATAAAAGGGAAGTACGTTGATTGAATTTTGCGGAAACCTTCTAAAGGAGTACGTTCATTATACACGTCATTCATCCGCTATAGCTCAATGTAAAAAAAAAAAAGGAACTGAATTTGGAAGCTTGCTGAATTTCTAAGTTTAATTTTTATCAGCATACTACATTGTTTGTTGTATTGACATATGTAAAAGGATTGTTGGTTGGACTTTTGAGGGTGCAAACCAATATCATTGAAATTGTGTGATTGTTGAAAATTAATTTGTTGGATTAACTTTTAACTAAAGGAACTCGTAAAACAAAGAGGTTTCAAAGAAAATTTTAAAAACCCAGTTGATCCCCCTTTTGGGAGTACACCTTACTTTTCACCCCTCTAATGTGAAGGGTAAAAACCACGGGACCTATGAGACCCAATAAAATTTCCACTATAATAAAGGCAAAAAAATCACAGCAGTACAATCACAAAAAATACTCACAAACTTAGAGCAAAAAGGATTCCCAAAGGATTTGCGATAAAATAAAAATGAGCGGAAAGAAGTCACCCCAACGTAGTTACTATCAATATTGCAAAATCAGATCCTCTGAAGCTCTAAAATAGATCTCCACCATCCAAATCAAAGGTCGACAAATCCCGAACATGCTCTCCAAATTTTCGTAAAATTGGATCACAAAAGGCCTTAAGCCCAATCAACTGGATAGTACAAAATGCCGACAAATGTGATTTTATAAAGGGGTCGACAAACCGGATAATTCTCCCAGTCGACCGGATTTCATATGTGAGATGATCGGACAAACCAGATCATAGGCCTACAGATCGAACCGAGCTAAAACGGAACTCGCCCTTTGGTTGGTCGACCAGACCTTGGGTCAGTCAATCGGACCTCTTGTGTTCTTCAATTTCTGGGCATATAACGGTCATAAAAAATTGAAGTAAATTATTATTTTATTGCCCAACGGTCATATAAAGACCATATTTTGAAATTGGCTATATAAACCTTGGCCAATCACTTGAAAAATGAGAGAGAGATATTGAAATAATATTTGATCATTTTTTGATTCTTGTTTATTTTTTATACTCATTTTTGAAGATCAAATTTGTATTCCTCCAACTTTCTTTTTGAAAATTATTTTTGGAAAAAATTTGTCAGTTATTCAAGAAAAACTTTGAGCATGTATTTAACTCTTATATCTTGCTTGAAAAGCTTATCTCTCTTGAATTTCAAAGGTAAATCTTGGGGAAATCATTTTCTATATTTCTTATTTATTTGAAAAATATTTTGAGAGCAAAACCCTAACTTCTCCTACTTATTCTTGAAAAATCTTTTTTGAGAAATCTTGTATTGGGTATGAATCTTTGAAGCTTTTATTACACATATTTTTCTCAAAGATCACACACTCTCATTTTACTTGCAAAAACATTTTTGAGAGGAACACATGTTAGCACCAGAGGATCCTATGGGTGAGCTTGATACACATGGGTGAACACTAATTTTACCCAGAAGTTTAAGCCTATTAGGTATTGGGCCCAACCATGTATATAAGCACCTATCATCCACTCACTTTTTCCAATGTGGGACAAACTCACTAGTGGAATTCTCAACAATCTGTCTCTCACTTATGAATTCCAACTGCTTCCCCTTGAACAGAAGTTATCTTCTCCCTCATGGGACTAATTCTCCAACAGTTGCTCAAGTGGGCCTTACTGCCACACCATACGTGTCTTGGATTATATTCCATGTGGGCCTCCAAACCAATCTTACCTTCCACATCTTGACCCTATTCAGATCCATCTTCGGTCACACACTCCCCTCACCCAGAGTTATAAACCGTCGGCTTTGATACCACTTGTTAGCACCAGAGAAGCACATAGGTGGGCTTGATACACATGGGTGAACCAACTTGACCCAAAAGCTTAAGTCTATTGGGTCTTGGACCCAACCATGTATATAAACACCCATCATCCACACAAATTTTCTAATGTAGAACAGGCTCATAAGTGGAATTCTCAACAACACATTTACTCTATCGAGCTTCATACTAAAAATTATTTTAGATTGCATCTAATTTTTCAATTGTACAAATCAGCTTTTGAATAAGCATTTCATTGTACAAAAAATTGTTTTTCAAATAAGCTCTTTGCGATTTGGGTTGTGAACCATGCCAAGTGAGGGTACATCACTTGGAGAGGTGACTTCGCCTATAAGGAGTGGTCCAAGTAAGGGGATATTGCTCAGAGAGGTGGCTCCGCCTATAAGGAGTGGACCGAGTGAGGGGATATTGCTCAGAGAAGTGGCTTCGCCTAGAAGGAGTGTGTAAAGGAGGGCTCCACCCTATTGAAGGAGTGTGTATAAATGTGGCTCTGCTTTGTTTAAGGAGCGGTTAAAGGAAATCCTCAAGTGAGTTGCTTGAGACAAGGACGTAGGCCGGGATAGTCAAACATCGTTAAAAATTGTTGCGTTTGATTGCTCTCTCCCTACACTATTTATATTTCCCCATATGTGTGTTTGTTTATTTATTATCGTGATTGGTTTACATACATACTTGAAATTTTTATTGGGGTATTATTGGTGAATCGGAAAAATAATTAGCCAAAGTTTTTTAAAAATCCAATTCACCCCTCTCCTCTTGGGATTACACCATTCCTCACAAGCCTTTTTTTCACAATTTTTTCCTTAAAATTTGCAATGAGTAATTCCACTCCTTTGCTAGGTTTTCTCTCTATGTCCGTCTCTGTCCTTGTTCATTCTGAAGTTCTCTATTTATAAGCCTAAGGGAAGAACCTTCATTTAAGTTTGATTGACCAACAAAATTTAAATTGATCAATCAAACTTAAAACTAATTTGTTAATTAAAGTGATTAATTCAACTTAGATTGTTCAATCAATTTTAAAAATCAACTAGTTTTTATTCTGTCCTAATTGAAATAATTTTTTGTGTGTACATGTGCAAGTATGAAGAAGCTTAATCCTTCTTCTTCTTTTTTTTACCCAAATTTTTTTTTTTTCAATTTTCAAAAAATAAATATATAGAACAATTATATGCGTAGGTACATTACGTAACTAACCTATCAATAATAATCGAGAGTTGGGCACATGCATACATATATATGGCCTACTGATGTGATAAGCAATGAATTTAAAAGAGGAAAGTTTGGTTCCATCTTATCGAACAACCACAATTAGGGTAAGTGACGCTCTACTCAGATCTCAAGCTTCCATCTTTTCCCATGTTTTGCATATTGCTCCATTTGCCCTTTTTTTTTTTTGGCTAAGCATATCACATAATCCCTCCTTTCTGTTTGCTCTTTCACTTTTTATGCTTTAATAGTTTGGCGAATTAACTAACAGTTTGATTAATTAATTAATTAATTCTATATATCAACTCCATCCATTCATCCATCATTAAATAAATAATTAATTAATTCTATATATCTACATCATTTTAGTTTCTTATATATATCATGGTCAACACAATTTCTTTATTAATTTCCTAACAAGGCGCGGCGGGCTGATTTCACTGCAAATTAAACATTAACAAATATATAATTAAAAAAAAAAAATTAATTAAGGTTTTTATTTTTATTTGGAAACAAGATAATCAAATTGAAAATAAATAGTTATCCTTACGGTATTATTTGGTCGACGTACATATATCTTTAGGTCTTTGTAATTTTTAAAAATTTTTTATATAAGATGTTACGCTAAAGAATATATTCATTTGAAATTTCATTATTTCACACTTCACATTTCCATTCCTTTTAATTTTTTTTTTCTTGACTTTATTTTACTCTGTTCACTTAGAAACTCCGCTAACCATTTGAATTTTCATTATTTGGTAGAATTATGACCCACACGAAGTGAAAGGCCAATGGACACACACCAAAACACCCACTTTTACACAGCAGAACACACACCAAAACACACACTTAGATACACACATGCATGCATTTCTTATTTTTATATGATTGTTACATTTGTGTTTTTTTTAGGGTCATTATCATCATGTTTATATTTAGGTGTTCTTATTATTATTATTATTATTATTATTATTATTATTATTATTATTATTATTATTTGGGTGATATTGTGGTTTATTATTATTTTTATCATGTATATATTTAGGTAATATGATGATATATTATTGTATATTGTTTTTATTATTATGGTTTATTATTTTATTATGCATATATAATTTAGATGTATTATGGTTTATTATAATTTTTCTATTATCATGTATATATTATGATTCATTATTTTATATTGTATGTAATATAATGGTTTACCATGTAATATTGTATTATTATCATGTATATAATTTTTTTTTTGTTATGGTATAAAGTTCTTATTATTATACTTGTTTTGTATGAACATGTAGATGTTATACTGTTGAATATGGTACTATTAGTATTATCCATTATGTATTCAGGCTATGGTTATCACTATCAAGTTAATATTCAGGTGAGGTGGTATTACGTGGTTTTCACTATGATCATATTAATATAGTATATTTTGGATTATCATTATGGTCTTATTGATATTGTTTATATCGGGTTTCAATATTGTTATGTTGATGATGTATATATTTTAAGATTTTGATCAGAATACGTCGTTTATGGTACTTTAGGGTTTCCATTATTATATCTAACTACTATGGTATTATAGTTATTTATTGTGATATTTTTTTTGTAGTATCTTAATATATTTAGTAATAATTATTTTTGGTATCTTAATATATTTGTTGTTATCTACTTTCAGTATCTTGATATATTTAGTATTAATTATTATTTTATTTTAGTATTATAATGTATATGACATTATTTTATAGTATTTTGATATTTGTAATATTTTAGCAGATATGTATTATTATTATTATTATTATTATTATTATTATTATTATTATTATTATTATTATTATTATTATATATTGTGGTAGTCTAATATCTTAGTTTATTATCATATTTTCGTATATTGAAACCTCCTAGAAATTTTGGAAACATTATAAAATTATTTAGAAAATCCTATAAAATTTGGAAACAAATCTGGAGTTATTTTAATAAAATATTTTCTCGATTTTCATCCCTATGATTTCAAAAAGGGGCATGAGTTTTCGGGCTTCACATACCTTAGTTATGAGGGAATATGTATATTATATAAATATTTGTGTGATTTATTTGTTTGCATGCGCTTTTTATAAATTCACAAAGGGAGTAATTGCAAAGGTTTCTTGAATTTAATTTATGGGATAATTTTTAATTAATTAGATACCATTCGTAAGAACGGGCGTATAGGGGATGCTAATATCTTCCCCTCACGTAACCGAACTCCTAATCCTTGCTTTGGTAATGCAGACCGATTCTACCCTTAATTGGATAGAAATCATGTGTTCTAACCACACTAAAAGGTTAGTGGCAACTTCATTCCTATTTTTTCTGAAAATTTAAACCATAATTTTTATTTCGCCACCTCAAGGCACACAAGCTCTAGAACGTCGCAACAAGTTGGTGACTCCACTAGGGATACTAGAGAGTCGAGCTAGTAATTAATTAGGAATTGTCCCAAATTTAAATTTATTAAGTCTTTTAATTACCCCACTTTATTTTGTAAATAATATACTCCCATATTTGAATAATTGATTTGCGAAAATTATAATATGTTTGACTTAGTGTGGGTATATTTTTCCATATTTGTAAGTATCCTTCAATTAATGTCAATATTTGTAAATATCCTTGAGTTAATGTGAATATTCGTAAGTATCCTTGAGATAATGTGAATATTAGGTTTTCATATATGTGAATATCCTTGATTTAATGTGAACATTTGTTACCGTATTTGTGAATATTTTGGATTTAATGTGAATATTTAGTTCCCACATATGTGAATGTCCTTGATTTAATGTGAATAGTTGTTACTATATTTGTGAATATTCTGGATTTAATATTTAGTTTCCATATTTATGAATATATCCTTGATTTAATGTAAATATTTGTTACTATGTTTATGAGTATTTTGGATTTAATGTGAATATCCTTGATTTAATGTCAATGTTTGTTACTATATTTGTATATGCTTTGGATTTAATGTGAACATTTAGTTTTCATATTTGAAAATATCCCTGATTTAATGAGAATCTTTGTTTCCATGGTTGTTTGAATAAGTATGTGATTACTTGTAAATACTTTTACTACAAAAAAACTAGTTTTTAGTGACGAAACTATTAGTGACGGATTCAAATTGGTCACAAATAGTAGGGTATTAGTGACGGTTTTAGAAACCGTTACTAATACGGTACTATTAGTGATGAAATTGAATCCATTACTAATATTTCGTCACTAAAACTAGAAAAAATCGCGTGAAAATTGAATCCGTCACTAATATTTCACCACCAATTTTGGACTATGTAATATAATTTTTCGTTGATTTCTTGCTTACTTGGTGGTTATGTCAATCATGGTTGGAGTCTGTTATTTATGTTTCAAGGTTTAAGTTTAATTTATGTGCAACCAAAAATTAATTGTTAATTGCCAAAAAAGTAGATTAAAAGTAATATAGGGTCCATCAGAATGGATGGAACACTAGAGGAAGTGGCATTATTTCCTATGCAAGTTTGTAGAAATTTGTTTCCCATTTTGCTTGTTGGTTCCTTCCTCCCACTCATTTTAGAGTAGCTAATGGCAATAGGGTTTGATTTTGGGAGGATGCTTGGCCTGATTATAGTCGTTGGAGTAGATGATATTTCATCTTCTTAAGATTTTCATTCTTCACAATGCACGTATCATCTCTTTCTTTTCTTTGGAGAAAAGCTCTCTTTCTTGGGATTTTCATTTTATAGTGAATTTCATACCAACTGTGTCTACTCTATGAAATATGTTGTTTATGGGGATAATCCACTATATTCTGATATAAGTGTTTTATGGGATGCATGAACATGTTGCATTATTTAATGTTTATTATATGAAGCTTGTGTGCACTCGCAAAATTAATTATTAGTTCGATTATTATGAACTGTTTATCATAAACACCTAGGTTTGGAGTATCTCTATGGAAAATGTCATATTTACAAGAGAAATGCTGCCAAATTTTTTCAAAAAGCATATACTAATTTTTTTTAACTTTCTTAATTAATTTGTAGGGTTTGCAACTGTGACAACATCAGGACGATGTCATGCACCATGGATGCAGCTTTTCACTTTCTTTTTTATCTGAACAGATGAAATGTATTTGAATTTGAATTTATATAATGTATTTGTTTTTAAATTTGAATTTGTATAATATATTTGTATTTGAATTTAAATTTGTATAACATATTTGTAATATAATTTGAATTAGAATTTTGAATAATTTATGAATTTTATTGCAATTATAAATGTATAAGAAAATGTAATTTAATTACAGATTTTTACAGAAATTAATAATTGGAAACAAAATTAATTTCACTAATAATTATCAAATTTAAGTATTAATGACGATTTCAAAACCGTCACTAATACCCTTTTAAAAAGTTTTAGTGAATGAATTCAAACCATCACTAATAGCTCTGCAGAGCAATAGTGATGATTCTAAAACCGTAACTAAGAATAGAGCATTATTGACGGTTTCACAATCATCACTAATAATAGAGTAATAGTGACGGTTTTAAAACCGCCACTAATAATAGAGTATTAGTCACGGTTTTAAAACCGTCACTAATAAAAGAGCATTAGTGACGATTTTACAACTGTCACTAGTAATGGAGCAATAGTGACGATTTTAAAACCGTCACTAATACTATGACTTTAGTGACAATTTTTGGTCGATCTGGTGTAGAATCCATAGTAACGGGCTTAGGTTTTTAGTGACGGTTTTAATCCGTCAGTAATACTTTATTATTAGTGACAGTTTGAAATATTCGTCACTAATAAGTATTAGTAATGCCTGGTATAGCAACTAATAGAAATCCGTCACTAATAGTCATAAAACCGTCACTAAGACTATTAGTGATTCTGACTAAGATTATTTTTAATCATTTTATTTAATATGCAGTATGACTGTGGGAGATTGCCTGACGTCTCAACCGATGAATTATTGAAGAACCAAAAAAAGAGAGATTAGGCATCTTTTATTTATTTTCTTTCAATTTTCTAGATGCAGTTGCTCACTTGCTTTATCAGAGAGAGAGAGAGAGAGAGAGAGTTGAGCTTTATAATGAGAATGTCACTATACATGGAACAGTGGCTGCTTAAGAGTTGAAAAATGAAGTCTTCATTGCTTCTTAAACTTCACTTGTATTTATTTTCTATACATTTTTGAATAAATATCTTTAGAAACATGTCAAGATAACACTTTTTTATGCAAGTATACTTATTTTAAGTATGTCGATGGTCATCAATGTGGCTTTGATCGACTAATACAAGTTTTCCCTTTGAGGTCCCTTTGGTCACCACTAGTGCACCCTTTGATATTTGATGCACTCACTTGACCCGCGCACTTGTACCCCTCGAGTCTAATTCCAAGAGTGAAATTAAATTCTCTCCAAATCCTTTAAACTCAATTCTAGAGCCTGTCCTTGCAAGATTTATCATGTTTACCAACTGAAGGGGTGGTTGGTAGGGGTTGAGAGGCAGTTAGGGTGATGACAAAGGCTAGGTGAGGATGGGTTGGAGTATGTCAGAATATTTGACAATAGTATTGGACTTGGGCCGCTTCGCTTCCTGGGGCTGTTAGCATAACATGTGTTTATGCTCTCAGGTGCACTAGCTGACCATATTAAAATGAAAAAAAAGGCCCAACATTTGTGTATACCAGGCGACTTTTGTGGGCAATCTCATGATGTGAAAGCTAGCGTGGAAATTAAAAATCTCAGGGCCCATTGAGTTTTGTCAAGTGAGAGCTTGCTTGGTCTCTGTGCTCTGGCTAAGGAGATTATATAAACTCATGTTGTTTGGAAGAATGTGAGAAAAATATCTTGTCTACATGATGGATTTCTTAGTTTGCATCAATACTTTTGAATTAAAATCATATTTGCAAGTGTGGCTTAGATAGACACTTAGGAAAGTCACAAATTATATGATTGGCTCACCATCCTTTTGAGTGTACCCATAACAAGCCACATTTTTTATACTGAACTCGTTTATATAAATTGATGTTGAATTCCTGCTAGATGATCAACCATCGTTTATTTGAACTTGGGTTGTTCGTAAGAACCTGCATTAAGCGCATTACCAAAAATCATTGCGTTAGGGCCACCTATGCTAATCACTGTTTGGAAAACATGGTGTTGGAGAACCACCAATGGAGAATTTTAGAAATTCATATTGTATCTAGGTTTTTATATTTTAATTTGGGAAAACGTTATTTGAAAAGTTTAGTTAATTTTGGTTCATTTGGTGCATTTAAGTAGTTGGGGTTATTTTGTAATTTTTTGTTTTACTGAGACTTTTTATGCAAGTATACATTTTAGTTTGTAGTGGGTATAAGTGCTGTACAGTCGTTGCTTTGAATTAGATTGCTGTAAGATGATTCTGACTTTTGGTTGATATTATGTATGGAATGTAATTTACAAAATTGTAAGATGTGTTTCCTCTATTTTTTTAATGAAGATTTTTATTTTTTATTAAAAATTTAATTAATTGTTTAAAATAAAATTAGCCACCTCAATACTTCAAAAATAAAAATACAATAGAGCTAGTCAATTTCATAGCATTTTGTCATAAAAATGTAATATAATTTGATTGATGGATAAAAAATGTAATACAATAATTGCATAGGGATTAGTAATTTTTTTAAAATAAATTTATTAAAAATTTATATTATAAATCATCTATTCCTAAAAAATATTAATTACTTAACCAACATGTATGTTATAGTAAATTAGTTCATTAAGACATTGTTATCCTTTTTAACACTCTATTTTGTCCAAGGTCAATTTAGTCAATATATTAACTAATTTTGAGTTCAAGAGGTGTTAAATAAAATATGGTTTTCTCTCCTTCCTTTTCAGTAGTTAAGTCTAACATTCAGAACATCGTAGAGCCATAATTTCATGTTTTGGAGTCTATTTTATTGAGAAAAAGGGGTTAAACTCATTTAAATTTAAAATTGGTAAAAAATAAGGGAAAAAAAGGCCTAAAAACTTTTATTGGATGACTTAGATATTATTTTATAATCTCATAGGCATTTGTGGAAAAAGGGAAGATGGCCAAGAAACACTAACCCTTGTTCTATTTAAAGGCCTTAGAAGCACAAAGGATGGCACAAAGAGAAAGAGACACATACGTTCAAGCTAGAGAGAGAGAGAGAGAGAGAGAGAGAGAGAGAGAGAGAGAGAGAGAGAGAGAGAGAGAGAGAGAGAGAGAGAGAGAGAGAGAGGAGTAGGATCGAGGGGGCTAATATGATGAAAACAAATGGTCAGGGTTTAAACTCTCCGATTTCTTAAAAAATCAAAGCATCAAAGAGACAAGTTATATCCATTTTCTTATTTTCTACTGGAATCCAGCATGTTGCATGCTTAATAATATACTAATGTCTGGATAATTGTAATATAAGTATAAATATGGGGTGCTACGATTTAGGGTTTTGTTCGTGTTATTGTTGAAAAGACTGGTTTTGATGGTATAAATTCAATGTTTTCTTTTCTATGACATGTGGTTAAGTAGTGTAGATACCCCAATTTTAACCGGGCTTCTCTTTTCCTCTCAAGTATGGGGACCTTTCGTAACAACATGATGATTTACAGAAGGAAGGGTCGATCCTATATTCTGGAAATTTGAAGTCTTTTTTTTTTTTTTTTTGATGAAATGTCTTATTAAGTCCTTGTGTGTTTGAAATCTAGTCCCTGTCATCAAATCCCTGAAATTAAGCCCATGCTATATTGAGTCCTTATTATTAAGTCCTTTTTATTAAATTGAGTCCCTGTCTTCAAATCCCTAAAATTAAGCCTGTGTTATTGAGTTCCTATTGAGTCCTTTGTATTGAATTGAGTCTTTTCCATTGAGTTTCTGATAATTGAGTCATTTTTTATTAAAATCCTTGTTTTTAAAGTTGAGTTTCTGTTAATTAAGTCCTTATTTCTAAAATTGAGTCTCTTTTATTGTGTAATGACTCGAAGAATAATGGTATTCAAATAATAAAAAGGGAGTAAATTGTAAACAGTAACAGAAGGAGACAGCCAAACCCAAGAAATTTACCCATGGCCTCGTCAATGAACATAGGGGATTCGTCGACGAGGGTACAAGAGGGTCTCGTTGATGAGGACATATTTCATCGACGAGAAGATACCGAGAGATTGTTCCTAAGCTCCGAATTTCGTCGACAAGAGAATGACATTCATCGATGAACCTTTTTCTTGGCCTCGTCGACGAGATGACGTGGCTTGTCGACGAAGCGCACAGTATAAATAGTGTTAACCTCAGATTTTTACATAGAAAAATTCACAAAAACTCTCTCTCTTCTCTCTTTACGGTCTCTCCCTCCTCTCTTTTCGATTTCGGCTCCGTTAGCCGCCAGATTGACGATCTGAGGCCACCACGACGCTCTTGGGGAAGTTCTCTCCAAGTCTGCCGGAGCGGATAGTTGGTGGGACGAAATTGAATCTCATCCCAAATTCAAGGTAAAGTTTTTATGCAAAATTAGGATTTCCAGTAGTTGTAGGAAATGTAATAGACGTAGAAATAGTAATATTCTATTCTGGTAAATGTTATTTCTAGGGTGTTGAGTGGGAAGCCCTGCGGGTGTAGGACCCAATGCAGCAGGGGGATTTAGCAAAATTAGGTAATAGAAATATGCTATGCTAAACAAACCTGATTTGATTCAATATAAACTATATGTTTTTTAGCAAATTATTATCCAGATTATTTATGCAGTTCCATAGCCTAATAATATTAATATTTAATTTATGTGCAACTCTCTATTTATGTTGGGTTTGAATGTAGTTAACTCACATGGAAGGGCACTCCTATTTGATTTGTTTAGATATTCTTATGTGCACATAGCCTCAAAGATATACGATGTCATCTCATGTATGTTGTGATTTAAAACTTTGTTGAAATAATGTTGAACACTTATTTGAATTTGGACTTGATGATTAGAATTCTGAAAATCATAAATATTAATTAAAGAATTTGATGGTGGGTCCTAGAAGCAGCATGCTATTGTCCTTCCTGTGGTTCTTGGGGCAAGGGAATTAAACCTTGCAACTCTGATGGGGTACCTGGAGGGGCTGTAAGGTGGTACAATATATAAAGGAAAGGTAACATAATTCATTAAAGAATCAAAGACGATTTTTGGTTAATGTTTGAACATTTCAAATTTATCATGGTACCATGCACTACAAAAAAGAAGACTTTTAGTGATAGTTTTCAACCATCACTAATAGTAGAAAACCATCACTATTAATTATTAGTGACAACTTAGTGATACTTATAAAGTGATGACTACAACGGCGGTTTCAACTGACTATTAGTGACCTTTTTTGAAATTGTCATTGATAATGGAGTATTAGTGATGAAGAGGGACCGTCATTAAAAGTGTAATACTGTCACTATAACTGACACAATTTTTGAGCTGAGAATTGTCACTAAAGACATACTATTAAAAACCTTCACTAATAGTCAAGTTTTAGCGAATATTAGTGAAATATTTGGAAGTGCTGATTAGTCATTGGAGTTTAACCTCATTTTATGACTTCATATTTGGAAGTGCTGCTTAACTGCAGTAGCTTTTGAACAAATATTAAGATGAAAATAAAAAATTGAAAATCAAACCTAAATTTAAATAAAAATTATTATAATAATTAAAGAAAAAAATAGTCTCAACTCAAACTATGGTCATAAAGCGATATGATATACTATTTATATTTGTAAATTTTTTTCTTGATTAGTTTTACAAATATTAATATTTTCACCCCATAATTTACAATATAAAATTTCAGATTTTAATACTTAAATCATTTTTTAATATATTTTTATTAAAATAACACATTTATGGTCGAAAGGATGAGGACCGAAAAGTGTTGTATCAAGGAATGAAGGTGGCAACTTTACATGGGAAAAAAAATGGACTGTAGGAGAAATTTGAATGCATGGATTTAATTATAACTAATGGTGATAGCCACTTTTTTTTTTAATTCTTTAATTATAACTACTTCAAGCTTTGTTAAAATAATAATTGCAGCAATGCCTCTAAAAAAAAGTTGCCTTCCTTTTTGTAATTTTTTGTTGATTTGAGATTTTTTTTTTCAACAATTCTTCTTTTATGGAAGAAGCAAGAATAAGAATATTAGAATAATTCATGAGAATACCTAGATTGGTGAACAGACATATATCAATGCCAAAGTCGTCGATAATTGGAAAGCAAGAAGAACGAAAATAATAGGAGAAAGAAGAAGAAATTATTCAGTACTCTCTATCTACACTGAAACCAATATGATTTCATCGTGAAATCATGATAGTTTCAATGTAACACTTTCTTGGGAAGGAAGATGGGTTACTTGATCATTGATTGTGATGGTTTCAAATATGGTTTGAGCATATATGTTTACCTGCCTTTAGTGGGTAATTGCATGAGATTGTGCATCATGTTAGCTTAATAATAGAAGAAAAGCCATGGAAGTTGAGCTTTGTTCTCAAAAAATATAATATCAATCCCTAGAATAAACAAGGAACTGGGGATTAGCCTCTAAGTTTTGCAAATTAAAGGGAAAAGTGACATCATCTTATCAAACTTATTAATTTTATATATGCATACATATCAAATAAACACTTGGAACATAAACCTTAGTCTTAAAAGAACCTACACATAACCAAAAATATTTGAAACAACAAACTGCATAGCATTTGCAGAACAACAAATCAGTAATACTCTACCCCAAATCTATTCCTTTGCAATATGCAAATATTTAGACATTCTTAATAGAAAATTCATGTTCATTTGATGTTCTAAAGCTCATAAGTCACTCCCACCTTTAGCATTCTTTTGTGAGGAATATCAAACACTTTCTCAGTCTCCCTCAAGTTCCTTTTTAAAAAATTGTAAGCATAATTTATCACAATCTTCTTTCCCATCCCTGCTCCTTTTGCTGCAACCACCTCGCTCTCACCAATAAGGTGAATAATACCCGCTTTTGACGCTTTTTCCACCTCAAAAATATCTCTATCCAATTTTTCTTCTGATTTTGTTGCGTCATCTCTCACATTATCATCATTAAACAACCCATTGTCTAATTCTCCATTCTTTCCAATATTGTCTCCATCATTCCTAGCCCGTGGAAATGTCAAGACACTATCTCTTATGAACTCCTTCAATCTCTCAACTAACAATATTTCAAAGGGTTCTTGCTCATTTTGCACATCGGTATACCCATACCTCATAACACAACGGAACACATTAAACTTGCTTGGGTCCTGTCGACGAAAAAGAAACCTTTCTTCCATTGGCACCTTGCTTACAGGCAGTGATTTGATAGAAAAAAAAATTAGGACAGAGTGCAGTGCAGGTATGTTTTCCATATAGTGCTCAAATATTGGAGGTATTCCATGAACAAGATCAGAGTAAAAAATGGCTAGTCCTGGCATCCTACAAAGGCTTGTCTTGGCAATCATCTCCTTCAGCTTTTCTGGAGAAATCTTGTGATTAAATTCATAGTAGTACTTCTTTCGGTACACATGGTTCCAAACATACATTATAGTCATCAGAAACAAGGCGAAGGCCAAGGGTAAATACCCTCCTTGATCAAATTTATAGAGGACTGAGCTCAAGTACACAAGCTCAATACTGCAAATGACAAGAACATAAGCCATTATGAGAAGTATGTTTGTTTTCCATATCATAAACATGATGAGTACCAGAAACCATGATGTGAGTGACATGACGAACACCACTGCAATGCCTGTAAATAGAAAGTATGATTCTTAGCTTAAAGTGGGGTAACTCCCTGCATATGTCAAAAAAACTCGTAGACCAATTTGATTCCAAAGTCTAAAACAAATTAAAGAAGCATGATTACCATATGCATTCCCAATTTTTATAGTATTCTTGAATCCAGCAGTGACCCCAACACAAGCCAACATAAGAAGGTAGTTGACTTCGGGTATGTAAACTTGTCCTTCATATTTTACTGATGTGTGCACAATCTTCACACGAGGGAAGCACCCTAAAGCGAGGGATTGTTGGATTATAGAAAATGCCCCAGAGATCATGGCTTGGCTTGCTATGATTGACGCTAAAACCGCCACAATGAACATGGGCCAATATAGTGGGCCTGCACCGTACAATATGTTACATAAATATATAGTACTAAACAAAAACGTAAATAATTGGGTCCTTCCATGCATTCTAAATAAAACTTTGGTAGAGAGCAATTCTCTAGCACGTACCAGGAATAGACTTATAGAAGGCATCTGAAACATCATCTAGGTGTTGGAGAAGGTAAGAGGTTTGTCCAAAATAGGCAAGTATGACAGCTGGGTATGTCACTGAGCACATGCTTACTTGTACAGATCGAACACTGAAGTGACCGAGATCAGCAAACATAGCTTCAGTTCCTATATTTACACAAAAAATTCAAGGATTAATTTAATTCATTATTTTGTATATAGGGAAAGATGTATAAAGGAGAAAGAAGATTAATTATGACCTGTTATAGCAAGGACACTTCCGCCAAGGGAAATCCATGCTTGTTTCTTGTTTCTCTTGAAATACTCTATAATGCATAGGGGGTTTAAAGCTTTCTTGACCGAAGGATCAAATTTGACGAAATTGTAGATGCCAATACCACCAATCATTATGAACCAAATCAATATTATTGGAGCAAAACTGTAGCCCACTTTGTCAGTTCCAAATCTTTGAATTGAAAATAAAATGACCAAGATTGCAACTGATATCCAAACAATATTCTCTGCATATATAGGGGCACATTCATGAATTAGAATGTGACATAAATTATAAATGCGAAGATTATGCAATTCAAGAATTCATGCTTCTCTAAGTCCTAACTACATTAATTCCCCAATTGTTTAGTCAATTTCCGAAGGTACTTTTCGAATAATTTAAAATAAAAATTCCATATTTAAATCATTAAGATAAAGAAAATTATAGCAAAAAAAAGATATATCATTTATAGTAATAACATAGTCAGTGAATTCACATACGGAACATGATCAGATCAAGCGGCAAAGCTAACATTAACAAGGTACCATGATCAAACTACATATGTTGCAAGGTATTAGTATTGTAAATTTGAAAAACATTCAAGCTCAATGTATAGCAATTTGTTGGGGAGAAGGGAAAAGGATTCCAAGCAAACGTGCATAACATGGAATCTCCAAAACTTGAACAATTAAATTTGAAAAAAAAAAAAAAAAATCCACAACATTCCTCACACTTTTGTTTGCATTTTAGTAGTGCAACTGGGTAGAAGTGCGATTGGTACCTTCTGTCATGGAAGATGCCGCATACTTGATCCCATTCACAGCTGACAAAACTGTCATTCAAGTTGATTGAAACAAAAACAAGCATGTGATGATCAATTTCCAATGTTTACAAAAATATAAACTGCATATATATATATATATATATATAAAGTACCAGAGATGCAAGGGGTGAGGATGCCATCTCCAATAACCATGCAAGTGCCAAGCAATGTGGCCAAGAGCAGAATGTATTTAGCGAAAGGGCTATTTTCCAGCATTGACTTCAAGGTGTTTGCTCTGCATAGCTTGTTATTAGGCTTCTCCAACTCATAACTTGACACTTCCCTGTCCTCTGCCTGAACACTTGGGATTAACCCCACCTTCGCATATCTACATATTAGTGAGTATAGGGCAAATGTCCCTCCTGCATTTACATTCCCATTCCCATTCTTTCATATTCTTTTACTTTCTTTTCAGTAATCAATGAACCAAAAACACACAGGTAGTGCAAATTTAATAACATGCCAACTAGAAATTTATTGGTGGAACTACAGTTGATGATAGGAAATGACTAAATGTCATGTTAATTCCATTATGCCATTTTATCTCCCAATACGGCTTTTCAATTGTTTCCCTTTCCTACCTTATTCCATTTTATCTATTTCCAGACTAAACATGATATTAATGCCATCTCTCAATAATAATTGCAAGCTAGCATAAGTTTGAGTAATGGTAGGATGCGCACCGTCACCATTGTCATTAGCGTGCAGGACGATAAAGACGTACTTGAGGAGGGTGAGGAGGGTGATGGTGTAGAAGATGATAGAGAGAACCCCGATGAGATCGTCCCTATGGTTGATGCCGTCGGGAAAGGTGCTAGCGAGCACGTAGAGCGGTGAGGTGCCAATGTCCCCGTACACCACCCCTATGCTCTGGAATGCCAATTGCATTATCACCCACCACGACCCTCCCTGCTTTGGTTAAATTTCAAACACAAAATAAACATATCACTCATCATCATCATTCATTAATACATGCACACACACACACACACACACACATGCACACAAGGGAGGAAATTGAATCAATAAAAGCCGACCTTGGAGGTAACCTTGGAGGTGGAAAGCTTGGCTGATTCAATGTCAAGAGAGTCATGACGCTTGAGCTTTCTCCCCACAACTTCGGAAGGTGCATCCTCTTGATCATGTTGCTCCTGTTGTCCCATTTTCAGTCAACAACACATCTTCAATCCCTTTATGAATTATTCTCTCTCTCTCTCTCTCTCTCTCTCTCTCTCCTCCTTCTCTCTCCTCTCTCTCTCTCTCTCTGTGAATATGTAGAATCGCTGCTACAATTAATTAAATAGTCTATCTTCCCTAGCACAATGCGGAGAGGAAGGCATGTGTGTGCCCGTGTCACCATGCGTTCCCAAGGAAATAATCTTACCACGAGTCATTAATCTATAAAAAGAACTTAAAACAGAAGATTTAATGCTTTCTCCATCCATCCATGTGGCAATACTTCCATTTTTTCTAGTTGTTTGACCATTTTTGGGTGATACACATCTCTTCCCCTCTTCATCGTCCTTTCGTATTCTGCACACCAGTGAATGGTCACTAAAATTTGGTTGAATAGGTTTTGAAATTTTCAACATAACATTTTTGTAGAGATTGAGGAGTCCCCTTAATAATCTTCAAATAAAAATATATGGGTGACACTCTTTTATTCTCAATACACAATATTGTTTTTCTAGTCATATTCATATTCATATTCTAACGCCTTTCACTTTAATTTTTCCCAATTTTTGTTGTTATTTTTTTCCTACTAGTTGTAACTCTATAAAATTAACTTTAAATTGTTTAATTCTAATGCATTTTATCGGTTCAATGGTTGTAGGATTGCTATATATTGCTTCTTTTATTCTTTCCTTCCTCTCTCTCTCTCTCTCTCTCTCTCATGACAAAAAATAAAAAGCAAAAATCAAAAATCAAAAGCTTATACAAATCAAGAGGGTTATTTGTTACTGTGATTCTCCAAGTAGGTGGAAATTTTCCAAATATTAGCAAATGCTACAAGCATAATTTGTCTTGTTTTTCTGCTTTGTAAGTTTAATACATGTTCCATTGCTCAATCATATATATATATATATATATATATATATATATATATATATATATATATATATATATATATTTTTTTTTAAATTTCTCATGTTGCGCATGTTTTAGTTGATCTCAGAAATATATATTATTTTATTTTATTTCAAATTAGAAAATTTTATTTCCTATTTATTGTTTCTTTACTTTTTTTTTTTTTCTAGTATTCAATCTTTACGATTTTAATTTTTTTTAAAAAAACATTATGCCTCAAATTGAACAAAAGCCATCATCACATGAGTATTCAAGATTATTATCTCTAATTATTTGATATTATTTGGATTACGAAAAAATGATACTAAAATGGCCATAAATTTCTCGTGCGAGTTATATTCTAGTGTGTGTATGTATTGCATACTTATAAAATTTTGGTAAGCAATTAAGAACTTTTACAATACTAATAATTATAAAACAATTTAATATAAATGATATATTATTAATTTAAATTTATTTGAACTATAATAAAGTTGATCAATTGGTCGCCTTACTTAAGTGGTTCTGACTTTTGGTTGATATTATGTCCGGAATGTAATTTACAAAATTGTAAGCTGTGTTTCCTCTATTTTTTTAATGAAGATTTTTTTATTAAAAATTTAATTAATTGTTTAAAATAAAATACAATAGAGCTAGTCAATTTCATTGCATTTTGTCATAAAAATGTAATATAATTTGATTGATGGATAAAAAATGTAATACAATAATTGCATAAGGATTAGTAATTTTTTAAAAATAAAATTTATTAAAAATTTATATTATAAATCATCTATTCCTTAAAAACATTAATTACTTAACCAACATGTATGTTATAGTAAATTAGTTCATTAAGACATTGTTGTCCTTTTTAACACTCTATTTTGTCGAAGGTCAATTTAGTCAATATATTGACTAATTTGGAGTTAAAGGAGCAATTAAGGGGTTATTTTGGAGTCCATTTAATCGAGAAAAGGGGGGTTAACCTCATTTAAATTTAAAATTGGTAAAAAATAAGGTAAAAAAAGGCCTAAAAACTTTTATTGGATGACTTAGAGATTCTTTTATAATCTCACAGGCATTTGTGGATAAGGGGAAGATGGCCAAGAAACACTAACCCTTGTTCTATTTAATGGCCTTAAAAGCACAAATGATGGCACAAAGGGAAAGAGTCACATACGTTCAAGCTAGAGAGAGAGAGAGAGAGAGAGAGAGAGAGAGAGAGAGAGAGAGAGAGAGAGAGAGGAGTAGGATCGAGGAGGCTAATATGATCAAAACAAATGGTTAGCGTTTGAACTACCCGATTTCTCAAAGAATCAAAGCATCAATTAAAGAGACAAGGTATATCCATTTCCTTATTTTCTACTAAAATCCAACATGTTGCATGCTTAATAATATACTAATGTCGGGATCATTGTAATATAAGCATAAATGTGTGGTGCTACGATTTAGGGTTTTGTTTGTGTTATTGTTGAAAAGATTGGTTTTGATGGTATAAATTCATTGTTTTTTTTCTATGACGTGTGGTTGCGTAGTGTGGACACCCCAATTTTAACCGGGCTTCTCTTTTCCTCTCAAGTATGGGGACCCTTCGTAACAACATGATGATTTACAGAAGGAGGGGTCGATCCTATATTCTAGAAATTTGAAGGCCGTTTTTTTTTTTTTTTTGATGAAATATCTTATTAAGTCCTTGTGTGTTTGAAATCTAGTCTCTCTCATCAAATCCCTGAAATTAAGCACATGCTATTGAGTCCCTATTATTAAGTCTCTTTTATTGAATCGAGTCCCTTCCATTGAGTTATTGATAATCGAGTCCTTTTTATTAAAGTCCTTGTTTTTAAAGTCGAGTTTCTATTAATTAAGTCCTTATTTCTAAAATTGGGTCCTTGTTATTGAGTCCTTGATATTGAGTCCTCGTGATTTAAAATTAATTGTTTATGAGTTTTCAAAATTTAAAATTGAGTCCTTTTTATTTTGAAATTAAGTTCTTGAGTCCTAGCGGTGTTAAAATTAATTAAGTCATTTTTTGTTTCAAAATTGAGTCCTTTTTTGTTTTAAATTTAGTTCTTATTATTAAGTCCTTTTGTTTCTTGGAATTAAAATCATCCCTTTTACAAAATGGTCCTCCAAAGCAATTTCAAAGTAAGTCCTCCTACTTTACCAACATAGGAAAAACACACTTTACTCGGGAAATGCATCCTATAGGGAAAATTCATCAAAGAAATATTGTGGAATATAAGGAAAATACAAAAAAGAATATGTCAGAATATCCAAATATATTATATGTTTTTTTTTTTCCAAAAATTTTAAAAAATTTGCACTAATCTGCAAGATTGGGAAAATAATATTTGGAAAATTGAGGAATTGATTTGCGAAACAAAGTTATGGGTACCCTCGATATCCACCATAGCGCGGGTGCTCTTCCCATTGATTCTCAAGTCTACAAACATTAGCCCTCTAGCTTGTGCAACATTTGGGGCTTTAGCCTGCTTTTCCAATGCGCTCACCTACCACATTGCACCCATCCTCGGGGTCTCATCTTCTTCCCCATCATCTTTCATTGCCTGTTCGGCAATGGAAGCCTGTAAAGCATTAAGTGTTGCTTTGTGAGGACACTCAAAGACTCTATGAGGACCTCGACACAAGAAACACTCAAGTTTACCCTTTCCCTTGGGTGTGTTGAACCCTCGAGATGACGAAACTTCCTTTGAGGTTGATGCTTTATAGTCGGCTCCCCCACTCTTGGGTTTGCCTTTCTTGAAAGACTTTCCACTGTTTCCCTCTCTACCAGATCCTTTGGACGAAGCGGTATTCTCCCCAGCGTAGTCAGTCAAGCGTTCGGCAGTAGCTTGCGGGGTAGGCAAGTCTTAAACCCTTTGTCTATAAAGTTCAGTTCTTGCCCATGGTTTCATCCCCTCTAGAAAATAGAACAACTTGTCCTTCTCCAACATATCCTGGATATCCAACATCAAAGTAGAAAATTGTTTCACGTATTCCCTGATTGACCCAGTATGCTTGAGGTCTCTCAGCTTCTTCCTTGCATTGTACTCAACATTCTCAAGAAAGAATTGGGCCTTGAGCTCTCTTTTCAAGTCTGCCCAATTATCAATTACATAGTTTCCATTTTCAATCTTATTGTACTTAGCACGCCACCACAGTTTGGTGTCACCAACCAAGTACATGGTTGCGATATCCACTTTCACCTGTTCTGAGGCCATCCTCACAGTGCGAAAATACTGTTCCATATCAAACAAGAAGTTCTCTAACTCCTTAGCATCACGGGTACCCCCATACGTCCTGAGTTCAAGTACCTTCGTCCTACTAACTTTCAGAGTGTTGGAGTTCCCCATAACAAGAACCATCAGATTCACCTTTGCATCCAGATCAACCATCTGGACCTACAAAGTTTCCATGGTTACTACAAAAAAACAGGTTTTTAGTGATGAAAGTATTAGTGATGGTTTTAAAACCGTCACTAATAGTGTAAGCATTAGTGACGGTTTTAGCAGCCCTCACTAATACAAAACTATTAGTGACGGTTTAAAACTGTCACTAATACTTTTCGTCACTAAAAATCGCACAGCAAACAATTTTCGCTCGAAAATTTTTTCGAAAAAATATTAGCTACAATTTTATGGTATTAGTGACAGATTAAATTCGTCAATAAAAGTCACTTATTAGTGACGATTAACAAACCGTCACTACTAATAGTTATGAATATATTAAAAAAATTTAGTTAATGGTATTAGTGACGGATTGGGTATCCGTCACTAATAATGTGTATTAGTGACGGTTTCGAAACCGTAACTACTAGTTTTTTTATTTAAAAAAATTATAAAAAAAATTAAGTAAAGGGTATTAGTGACGGATTGGGAGATCTGTCACTAATAAGAGGACATTAGTGATGGTTTTGAAACCGTCACTGCTAGTTTTTTATTTAAAAAATATAAAATAAATTTAGTTAAGGGTATTATTGACGGTTTGGGAGAACCGTCATTACTAACAGGGCATTAGTGACGGATTTGACAACCGTCACTACTAAAAAAATTTAACTTCAGAGTATTAATGACGAATTTGTAGATTCGTCACTATTGGCCCTTATTAGTGATTGTTGACAACCGTCACTAATACTACCTATTTTTAAAAAATTAAAAATTTTAAGTTCAAAGTATTAGTGGTGAATTTATGAATTCGTCACTATTTGTCCCTTATTAGTGATAGATTTGAGAACCGTCACTAATAATTCCTCCTTTTTAAAACAGATAAAAAAATTTTCAATTCAAAGTATTAGTGACGATGCTGTATATTCGTCCCTAATAAGAGACTAATATTGACAAATTTTTAGATTCGTCACTAATCCTTCCTTTTTTAAAAAAAAATATATAAAAAAATTTAAGTTCAGAATATTAGTGACGAATTTATAAATTCGTCACCATTGGTGTCTTATTAGTGATGAATTTCTATATTAGTGATGAATTTGGACCATCACTAATGCTTTGTTATTTATAAAAAAAAATAAACGGAAAGTAGTAGTGACGGTTTTGAAACCGTCACTAATGCCCAAAAACCTTTATTGCTGTCCGCGGGATATTTTTCCTCCTTCTCCAGCAAGCTTCTTCCCCTTCCCCTCTGCCTGCTTCTGCTAACAAAGCTCCCAGTCGATCTCCCACTACTCTCTGCCGCAAAGCCACTGCATCAGCTCCTCCTCTTCCCCTCCTACTAAGGCGATCCTCTCTCCCAGTCTCCCCCTGCTCTCGATCAGTCGTAAGTCTGCTCCAGCTCCTCCTTTTCCCCTCATCCTGCTCCGGCGATCCTCTATCCCAGTCTCCCCTTGCTCTTGGCCACAAGCCACCCCTCCTTCTTCGGCAATCCTCTCTCCCAGTCTCCCTCTGCTCTCGGCCGCAAGTTTAGGTTCTTCTTTCCTTTTATCATTTTACTTTCTAGCATATATTTCTTGATTTTATCTATTGTGAATATTTAAATCTGATTTGGGAATGCTGTGAATGATCAAAATTGATTTGTGAATGACTTGAATGATTTAAACTTCTACTGAGATCAAACTTCTATTGCCTACATCCTAGAAGTCCCTAAGTGTTTTGGGAGTTCTCTTTTTGTTGCAAGTTGAGAACTTCAAGGATAATGTCAGGATCCCAACAATATGCTAAGGAACCTAAAAAAATGTCAAAAGATAACCAATGTCAAAAAATAGACTTGAATATTTTGCATTATTTTTCTTGAAATAAACTGCTCTTACTTAGAATGCGAGTTTTTTCTTGGCTCAGATCATTCTCTCTATAAACCCTCAGAAGAGCCTCATAGCCAGTTCTGTTTGATGTGCTAACATTCCGCATTACAACTACATATGTTGCCTACAGTAATAGTACATGAGGCAATTTTATTGGGTTGTAGTAGAAAGTAAAAAAGAATTAAGTTTACCCTTTCCATTTCATCAACCTTTCTCAAATTTGGAGGGAGCAAGGGTGCATTTATGTCCTCTAAAAATGCATAAAACGCCTACTTGCTTCATCTTGTGTTGCACTGTGGCCAAGCAAAATGAGGGCAGTCAAAAGCTCTCCTCTCAACATGGCATCTAAGTGACCCTCACCTTGTACATGATCCCAACCAAATTTCATGTTTAAAGAAAAATAAAGTTAACACCTAAAAATACAACTTCAAGAATTATATAATATATTAGAATTTTAAAAATAAGACTTCCAAAATTATATAATATGTTAGAATTTTAAAAAAAAGTTGGCAGGAACTATTTGGACATCTCAGAGCAACTACCCCTTTGAGTAGACTTTTTGATGGATATACCCCTACAGTTCCCATGTAGTAGAAGTCCAACATCTTTTTTAAAAAAATCATTACCTTTGTAGTGTTGAAGACTTACCCTTTCATACTATACTAACTAGGATCATAGTTCATTCACCAAATATGTATCTGTAGATCAAATTTCATAATATGTAAAGCTTGCAGTTGTAGGTCCATCAATAATATTTCGTGAAACATATGTTTCAACTTTCAACTAGCCCACTAATGGAACAGATAGCCTTACTAGTGCCCTTCATTCAAGCCATATCAAGTTAATATGTATTCATAGCCACATCCAATCCATATATTTATGTTTGTAGTCAAAAGAACAAAGCAAAACTATAATTTCGAAAGCCATATGATACAGCTCTAGATCTCCAAACAACCCAATATTTTGCAAGCTTGATTGTAATGGGAGGAAGGGGTAATCCAACAGCAAGCTTTACATAGAAGGGGCCATCTAAAATGTCCAGGAGGATCTAAAAAGCTGGTGAAGGTCCTTTAAAAACCATTTTTTGACAAGGTTTGATTAAGCTGTCCTATGAACACCACAAAGTTTGTCTTACCAATACCATTATACCACCCTTACATTGTTTAACTGGGATATGTAAAGATTTCCTAAAATTCAACAAAAAGGAATAATGTTAGAAGTGTGAAAACTCCACACTTTGACTTCTAATAGTGGGCCAACACTACAAGGCTGACAAAAAAGGGAGAGGCCACCCTTTGAGAGAATGAGATAAGCCAGAATAACAGGACCCAAAAGAACACCAGATAGCACTTCTCCTTAATGCTTTAAGGCTCAAGGCTTTAAGCTTAGTTTAACACTGCCATAAAGGCTGAGATTAATGTAATCCATTAATTTACGTGCAGAAGATTCTTACTGTGTGGGATATTGGAAAAGGCTCATAAAGAACTGTTTAATATAATGAAGCAGACATGAAATTACCTTTATGGACCACTACTGAAATATATAAAAGAGTTACTATCACAATATACATATATATATATATATATATATATATATATATATATTGTCTTAGTTGGCTGAAGGACATTACCTTTGGAACAATATATATTGTTTTTGTAACAGGTGAAACCAAAGAGATTTATTAATATATATTATTGATTAATAATGCATATATGCATGAATGTGCCTACTGATGATTGCAACATTTTACCTGCCCTAGCAATCTAGCTACTATAAATATCCTTCATTATGTCATTTCAACTCCCTCCACACATATATGATTGGCATATATATTTCTTAAACTATTTCACACCTTAAGACTTGTGAGAAAAATCAAATATGAATGCTTTAATGGTCTATAATTGTGTGTGTGTGTGTGTGTGTGTGTGAGAGAGAGAGAGAGAGAGAGAGAGAGAGAGAGAGAGGACCTAAGTGGAATTTTAAAATGTTGACTATATATGTGAGGGTGGTGAAGACCCTAGGCAAGGACACTAGTAATTGGGCATCTTTTCTTTCTTTATTTTATTTTTATTTATTTTTTATTGATGTGCTCCACTTCTATATATTTATGGTAGAATATCTTAATTTTTCTCGAGAGGACTAGTGTGGTCCTCCCACCATACCACACTATTTTACACACACACACACACACACACACACACATATATATATGATAGAGTTGATAGATAATACAATTTGAAATGGAGAATGGAACAATTTGCACCACACTATTAATTTGTACTCTTTTTCATTCTCAAATGCTTTCTCAAGGCTTTAATAGGTTACTAGAAAGTTAACCTATGGGCAAATTATTATATATGAGCATTTTTCAAATTTGTACGCCACCAAAACGAAATCTTTTCTTTTTCTTTTTGAACTTTTATATACTAATATTGAAAAACTCGAAAAGAAAATGATATTTTGCAATCATTTCAACAATTAAAAATGAAAAATATTTTCCATAATCGAACAAACTGTTAATTCTAACCATTAAAATTCTAACAATAAATTGGTATAATTATTCATCTAAGCTTTGACAATGCTCTCTCATTTTTCTATCATCTAAAATAGCTCACAAATTAAGTCTATCAAATTAAGTCCATTTTACCTAAATAGTCTTTGCATTTCTATTTCCATTATTTGTTCCATTCTCCGTTTCGTTTTCCTTCTCTGTGCTTATAGTATTGATGATAGGTCATGGAAATTTTTGGGATTAAATTCATCAATATAGTATTAAAAACATATTTATCTATATACTAAATGATCGTATGAGGATTATTATGATTATCAAGAAAGAAAAAAAAAATCAATCCTAATGTGTTTTTGGTAACAATATGTAGGCCATGTTAGAATCGAATCAAGTAATCTCAAATTCACAAGTTGATGTTGATAAGCTTGTTTTACAATTTGCGTATGCTTATCACACCTACTTGGTACTAATACAATATATTTTCATAATATACGCATTACAAAGGTGTATTTTAGTTTAGATACTTTCATAGGGCAAGTAGTATTTTGATAAATACTATTGACAAGGCAATATGATACTTCTCAATACTTAATTTTTAAAGTATTCTCATCCATTGGATTGTGACAAGTTGAAAGAATTATGGGAAAAAGAAGTGGAGACATTCGATGTGGAAACTGGGACAACATTTCGGATGCATGCTGCAGTCTTGTGAACAATTAATGATTTCCCCACATACGGCAACCTGGCAAGTTGGAGCAAAAAAGGTTACTTAGCATGCCCAGTATGTAATAAGGATGTTGGGTCCTTATCCTTGAAGCATGGCCGCAAGTTATGTTTTATGTGTCATCACCATTTTCTACGAATTAGACATCCTTGGAGGACTCGTGGCATCATAAGCTTTAATGGAAAACCTGAACGCAGGTCACCGCCAAAGCAGCTAAGTGGGGAAGAGATATTAAACCAGCTAAGGTTGATCAGAGATGTGAAATTTGGGAAACCACAGACTAGTAAAAAAAGAAAACGCGCTGAGTGGGAGTTGAATTGGACAAAGAGAAGCATCTTTTTCGAGTTGCCATACTGGAAAGATCTTCTACTATGCCACAACTTGGATGTCATGCACATCAAAAAGAACATTTGTGAGAATGTCATTGGTACATTGCTTGATATAAATGGGAAGACAAAGGACACCGCAAATGCTCGCTGAGATATGGAAGATATAGGAATACGACCTGAGCTGCATCTATTTCGTGATGGGGACAAAATTCTCATGTCATCAGCTTGTTACACATTTGTGAAGGATGAGAAGAATAAATTCTTCGAATGGTTAAAATTAGTGAAGTTCCCTGATGGATATGCATCGAATATAGATCGATGCATATACATGAAGGAAAGGAAGATGCTAGGAATGAAAAGTCATGACGGTCACATCCTTCTACAACGGGTTCTATCTGTTTTCTTTCGTGGACATTTGACTAAAGATGTTCGCTCGGTGCTGATTGAGCTAAAATTCTTTTTTCGGCAGTTGTGCATAAAAAAATTGAGCATAAATGTACTTGAACGGTTAGAGGTAGGGGTGAGCAAACGGTCGGTTTGGCCGAATTCGGGTAATTA